>NC_137059.1:6699931-6862431 GCF_032717465.1 Coenobita brevimanus
TCTTGTTACCTGTTTAAAAAATTAAGTAATTACAACACACTCGATGCTCATAATGGAAAGTGGTGGAAGTGGCGACTCCACATCTCCAAAATTACCTGACATGAGGGAAGGGGATGGAAAAGTGGTGGGTTTATAACTGAGGTTGAGAGGAGGAACTAGAATCATGGAGATAGATAAGGATAGTACAAAGAATTTAAGGATAAACAAAAAATATAAAAGTAAAATATTGAAACATATGAATAAAGGAAAATATATTAAAAGAGGTAATGAATGAAGCTTTGATGTAAGCAGTGGATTTAGGTATCTGTCTTGAGTCTAAACAAGGATAGTAAAGTATTCAGCCTATTCAAGAGAGAGATTCATTTTTATAGAATGAAAATAGGGGATAAAATCATGCGTTATACAGCTCTGCACTGCCAGCCTACTTATATATATCCATCATACACAATCTTTTTTTATTCAGCTTTGGATCCACGCCTCAACATTGGTGTTGCAGAACACCCTTTTAGCATAGTCATTTCTCTTAAGTTAAATAAAATCGTTTGGCGTTAACTGGAACAGGAGACAGTTATTTATTTTGCTTAGTTTCCATTTATTGAAATCGTTTTTTGTTTAAAAATTAAGTAATTATATACTCTGACTCTTAATAGTTATGGAAATAAGTAGTTTCTATGGGAGGGAGTTAAATGTGAGAAGACAGCGAAAAGGATGGAAAAATAAGAGGTGAGTATAAATTATGAGGGAAAAGAGGAGGAACTAGCAGAAGGATGGAGGGATAGAGAAAGGAAGACAAGGGGAGTGAGATGGGGAGGAGGGGAGCATAGAAGGAAAGGAGATAAATGAGTAAAAGAGGAGGACAAGAAGAAGAATAAGGAAATATATGGATTTAATCAGGTAAGTTGTCTTTACCAGCAGTAAGGACGTGTGAAGGTCATTCTTGCTACAGCCAGGTGAAAAGCATAGGAGAGAGAGAAGGCATAAGAAACGATATAAAATACATGCGTTAATTGCACAGTGGAGGACTTACGTTTATATATTTTGTCTTATGCTGCCGGTGACGATTTTATTCACGTTCAGGGATACCTCGTATATTGGAACGAGCTAAGCTCAGCTGGTGATATCTGATTTCTCTTAAGTTAGTAAATCGATTTTATTAGCATGTTAGAACTCCTCGTAGTGAAGGTGTTAACAGGTTTATTTACGTCATTTTATTGTTTCTATCGTTTTGTTTTAAGACTTTTTCAAGCGTTAACTTTTCTGACTTTGTGGCTCTAAACTGAAGTAAAAGTTTCTCAGGTAGGCTGTAGGAGTTAAATGAGTAGAACATGCTGAAAGAGGTTAAGAGATGGATAAGAGGAAAAATTCAGATCTATAGGAAGGAAAGGAGGGTGATAGAGCGGAAAAGAGAGGGAAAGGAGGAGGGAGATAGGAGAAAGTGAGGCAGAGATGGAGGTTGGAGGAGGGAGAAGGAGAAAGGAGAGCAATTAAGAGGGAGGGAAAAAGACATAATATCAGGAAATGAATGAAAGAGAAAGTGATGGAATGAGTAAAGGAAAAGATTGAGTGAGGAGAGAGAGAATCAAAGCAAGAGGTATAGAAGGAACTGGAAGGAAAAGGATAGATAGTAGACTAAAGTTAAGGTTAGGGTGGAGGAGAATGAAGCGAACAACTTTATCCACGTTCAGGGAAAGTCATGAAAAAAGTATTAGAGAACTGAGAGAGAGTGCGTGAGGAATATCTATTCTTGTTCTACCATTAGACGATTATAATTTGATACGTGTTCATACTCCTGAGGTAGTGAAGGTGTTAACCAGGTCACCACTAGAGATGTAAGGAATTGATAAGAAGCTCAGAAACGGGAACGAGGAGAAATTTGGAAAGGTATAGGACAAAGCTATACTGAAAAAAAGACAAGACAAGTAGGCAATAGGAGAATTTTATTACTTTGAAGAAACATGAAGAGGAATGAAAAGTGAAAGGAATGAGGGAAGACGAGGAATATAAAATGAAAAGGTTAGAGAGTGTGGAAACAGGAAGGAAGCGATGGAAAAAATTGAGGAGAGAAGGAGAGAAATGAAAGGGAATGAGTCAGCAGGAGAGGAAGGAAAAGGAATTAGGCAAGAAAGGAGAAACGATGGATAGAAAGAGAAATAGGGAGAGAAAGAAATGACGAATGAGAACGAAAAATAATGGAAAGAGACGAAAGACCAGAAAAGGAAGGAGAAGGAGGATTATTGGCGAGGGCAGGACGAGAGCATCAGGCCGAGAACAGGTTAGTGAGATGAAGGGTGAAAGCGAAGAAGATAAAGTGAGGAACAGGGAGGAGGGCGAAAGTTATAGAGGATACGCTTAGACAAACTCAACTTTGAGAGAGGAGTAAAGTAGATACTAGATATTAAACGAGGCCATTTGAGGCACGGTTGAGTAGAGGTTATAAGAGAAACAAGGCAATATTGAGAAAAGGAAAGGTGGTGTGTGTCACGTTAAGAGATGCTATTATGATTATCTGAACATACCTAGAGCCACCACCCACCTCACCGCAGGAATATGGAAACTACCCAGCTACAGGCTTGTTGATGCTTGATTTCGCTCAGAACCCAGGAGAGGAGAAATTTGAACATGTATTAGCAGTTACAGAAAGTGCATTGATAAAGTGAGGAGACAAGACAAATGAAAGGAATGAAAGAAAAGGAGAATGAAGAACGGAAGAAGGAATGAAAGAAAGGAGCAAAATGGGGAAGAAAAAAGAAATAAAATGAAAGAGAAAGTGAAACAGGGAAAGGAGAAAAAATTAAATAAGAGAGAGGAAGGAGAAGAAATGAAAGGGAATGAGGCAGAAGGAAAGAGGAAGGAAAAGGATTTATGCAAGAAAAGGAGACAGCAGTGGATAGAAGAGAGAGAGAAATAGGAGAGAGAAGAAATGAACGAATGAGAACGAAATAATGGAAAGACGAAAGACCAGAAAAGGAAGGAGAAAGAGGACATTATTGGCGAGGCAGGACTAGAGCAGGAGAGGCAGGGGCGAGGCAGGGTTGGTGGGTGCAGGAGTGTGAAGGAAACTAGAAAGGAAGTGCAGAAAAGTGGGAAAGGAGAGGAGGAGGATGGCGTGATAGGCTAGAACTTGTGAGAAAGAGGCAGAGGAGGAGGACGTGGTGAAGCCAGATGAGGAAGAATTAGGTGCTGCAGAGAGGAAGTGAGACAGGAAAGGTAGGGTGAGACACGAGTTAGGTAGAGTGGGTTATAAAGAAACAAGGCAAATTGAGAAACAGGAAAGGTGGTGTGTGTGTCACGTTACCAAAGCACAAAGTTATGATTATCTGAACATATTCCCTAATTTGCATCCACACACCCACCCTCACTACCCGAGGTGTGGAAAGCTGGACCCATCTGCAGGCTTGTTGATGCTTTATTTCACGGACCACCAGGACACTCCCTTTGAACTGTATTATAACTCTTAACATGATGATTATGATTTATGATGATTACGATGATGACAAGTTTCGATTGTATAAGTAGTGACGGAAAGGAATGACAAATTTTGTTGCAGAATAGGATACGTTTACAATAACTACATACTGTGCACGAGCGACGATAAAAGTGATACTACCTGACAAATCTTCTGTATAATAAGGCATCTTGATAGTCAAATTTCTACAGAATATTAATAAAATGATACCAAATGTAACTATAGTAAAACACGGCGTCCTTTTTATTTATGATATTCTAGTTGCCACCATACGTGTGTGCAATCGCGTGTGTAACAGCAACAAACTACCCAGCGTTGACGACTGGATTGCCCATTTAGTCTCACTTGCACCTAAGACGAGAGAGAGAGAGAGAGAGAGAGAGAGAGAGAGAGAGAGATAGCAGTTACAGTAGCCTGCTGCTCAGAAGGGTACTCAGCAGGTATGGGGTAAGGTAGCCATAGGGAAGGCAGGCAGGGGGTGCTGAGGCGGGGAGTTAAGCCTGTCTACATCTCCCTTGTATCCCACGGCGCTGATTACAACCTTTCGTTTGTCTAATAAACAAGTGGCGATAAGGATCTTTTAGTTAGGCCAGTCACGTATGTCAGAGCCGGAGAAAGAGTAGCTGGGGTTGGGGTGGGGTGTGGTGGGTTCTGGGGATGGGATGAGGGTTAGGGGGTGGGGGATTGAGACTACTAAATTGAGTAGGAGTGGGGAAAGGGTGATGGAGACTTCTACTGGGAAGGAAGAGATGGAAGGGAGTGGAAGATTGACTGCTATAGGGGAGGAGGAGATGGGAGGGTGTGGGGAATTGAGACTGTTATAGGGAGGGGAGAGATGGGAGGAGGTGGGGCATTAAGACTGCTGTTAGGAGGGGAGATATGGGAAGGGTTGGGGGACTGAGACTTGTTATAGTTTAGGGAGAAATGGAAGGGGGTGAGTAATTGAGACTGCTATAGGGGAGGAGGAGTTGGAGGGGAGGATGAAAGGGACTGTTTCAGGGAGGGGAAAGGGTGATAGAGACTGGTAGGCTGTAGGAAGGGTGGATAGAGACTGGTAGGCTGTAGGAAGGGTGGAGTGTTTGGGACATAGCTAAAAATTGATTATTTAAAGACAGCCTAGGTAACGTAAAAATACTGAAGATCGTACTAAAGATGCAATAATGTAACTGGTTAGAATCTCGGCCCAGCTGTCCTGAATCCCAGACTTAATAAAGAATTATTGAGGTGGACCGTTACTGTTAATCTTGGTAAACCTTGTATTAGTGGAGAACGATCATGGAATTAGCAGATCACGCAACGGTACGAGTCTGTCCGTCCGAGCGGCAGGTACCAATTAGCGAAGTACACCTGAGATTGCAGGAAACTACATCCATGATATATGTGAGGCTGTTGAACTGCACCAGTGATATTCTGTCTTTGATTTTCATTCATAATCAGCAGTAAGTTAGATGGATTTTTATTCATAATCAATAGTAAGCATGGTTTATCTTTTAACTACCCACTATAAAACCCACCATAACGCCCGATGGGTTGTGTATGTCTACCAGTCCACTTGACAAATCGTCCAAGTTCTCTCGATTATACAGATGATCTCACTGACAAACGCAGCAACTTTAAATATCCACATGCATTTCGCACCCAACACTCCCAACGCGCTAAATATCCACATGCATTTTTCACCCTAGTCTCCCAACGCCTTCCACACCTATACCCATGCGTGAAGCATTGGGTGGGGGCGGGTCACTTATCCAGGCACAAAAAAGTATTGCTCCTCGGCCTTATGTATCTGTTGCACTTCAGAACACATGGTCAGTGTGAACGTATAGAAAAAAAAAAAAAAAAAAAATGTATGGCCATTTTAGCAATTATAGGCCGGCAGATGCAAAATATTTTTATACTCTACATACATACAGCACATAGGTATATTTTCGGAAACAATGTGCTTCACTCCCGTACACATCTGTAGACTTTAATGAATCCCCCGCACCGTATCGCACCACACACACACCACATCACCCTGTCACACCACACCTCAGAAAATTATTATTCCACACCACACCACACCAAAGGCTTTAACTGAAGCACCCTGAAGCTCCTGCCTTTGGTGCTGTTGTACTTGTTTGTGTAGTAAGACTATTTAGGTGTCGTGGCAGTTTATAGTTGTCGTACAGTGCACATATTATTTAGATGAAAGTGAACCTGGTGTAGTCATTTTGGATTGTATGCCTTCTTTCCTCTTTCCTTATAATACAGTCACCAAAAAAGGTATCAATATTCCGTTGTGCTGTACACTGTGAAACGCGTGTAACATACTGTACATGAGGTTATTAAAATCTGCCAGACAAAAAATGCATCGCAGAGGAAGAACTGCCACGAAGAAAGCGGTAGGTAAACACACGACCTACCCAATACAGTCACTTTCGCACAGTACACATTATTATTTATATATATATATATATATATATATATATATATATATATATATATATATATATATATATATATTTTTTTTTTTTTTTTTTCTCTCGCTAGAACCTGTTATCAGGTGGAGGTGTTGTTTCTCGTACTCTTGGTTTGGTCATAATTTTCAGTTCAAGGTCAGGAATTCGAAGGTCCATTCATCTGACATTCCTACACAGAACACCTTCTCCTCATTAGCCCTCCACACCTCCTTGGGTCTCTCTCTCTCTCTCTCTCTCTCTCTCTCTCTCTCTCTCCTCCTCCTCCAAACCCACCTGTCGCCTGTATCTTTCCTTGTCTTGTACGTACCCACCTTCCCTCCCTCACAGTCTCTGGTGTGATGCGGCTTTTAATTTTAAGGCAAAAAGTGGCCACGTTAGAGGTGGTGGAGGAAGGGTGAGGAGCAGGGGAATAGAGAGGGAGAGAGCAATGAAAATACTTCCAACTTTGAGTGAAAATGTGGTCACAGCGGGAGTGGCAGTGGTTGAGGAAGAGAGTGGCTGTGAGGACATAACATCTTCAGTACGAGGAAGACTTTTGTGGTTTGTTCTTGCTGCCTTCACACGACTTACCCAAGTTAGGAAGACATTTCGTAGTGAAGTAAGTAATGAAGGTTTCTTGTGAGGCGTCTTGTTTGACTTCTCCTAAGCTGCTTAAAATCGACACGCTAAAGCGAGAACAGAATATCAAGTACGTAATCGGACTGAAGAGGTGAATGAAGGTTAGGAAAGAAAGAATGAAGAGACAGGAGCGTGTCTCTTCGTTCCAAATCTTATCAGACAAGGTTTATAATCTGGAGAGGAAAAAGTGGCCTGGAGTGAAGTGGAAATGGCGAGGAAGAGAGAGGAGGAGAGGGCGTAAGAGAGAAAGACAATTGAGACTGGGAAGAAAAAAGAGGAGAGGGCATCAGAGAGAGAAAAAAAAAAATTGAGATTATAAAAACATCAAGAGCATGTCTCCGAGTACCCTCCCTCAGTGTCTTATCTAATGCAACTGAATTTTCTGGGGTAAAGTGGTGACATTAGCAGTGGAGGGTTTGGAGGAAAAGATCTGAGAGAGAGAGAGAAAGAGAGAAGGAGGGAGGAAAGAAATATGACACAAAAACATAATAAAGAGTGGAGAAGAGGAACAGAGAAAGAGATAATGAACGGCACGCAAGGAAAAAAGGGAAGAAATAAAAGGAGAGAGGGAAGAAAGAGAAGGGAGGCAAGAAAGTAATGAAAATTGGAAGCAGGTAATGAAAACAAGGCAAGAGTTGAGGAGGGAGAGAGGGAAAGAGGTAATGAGAATGTAATGAGTCAGGTGTGTGTGTGTGTGTGTGTGTGTGTGTGTCTACCATTATCTTTCTGTCTGTTTGTGCCTTGATTTCACAGTGGATGAATTGTTCAATTGGAAGAATTTTATACACGTAATTAAATAGTAATCATTGTGAAGATACAATTCTTCTGATTTATCTGTCTGTTTCACATGCACCGATATTGTGTATCTATTTGTTTGTATCTGTCTACCACTTTTCTCTCATTTTTGTATTTTTGTCTTTACCTCACCAAAGCTTCACCACAAAACCTACCACCCTCATCCCCTCACCCCTCACATCCCCTCACCCCTCACATCCCCTCACCCCTCACATCCCCTCACCCCTCACATCCCCTCACCCCTCACATCCCCTCACCCCTCACATCCCCTCACCCCTCACATCCCCTCACCCCTCACATCCCCTCACCCCTCACATCCCCTCACCCCTCACATCCCCTCACCCCTCACATCCCCTCACCCCTCACATCCCCTCACCCCTCACATCCCCTCACCACTCCCAGTGCCCCTCCCTGCCCATACCCCCCACCAGTCCTCCCAGTGTGGTTCCTGATGCCTCCCCGCCCCCGTCATGCCCCAGTTCATCCCGGTACCAACGCCCTAATACCCAGTCGGCATAAGGACTGGTTTTGGTTACGTAAGGACGCGTGTTGATTATCCCCGGTAATTATGCAGGATGATAATGGTGTTACAGGATTTATTAGAACAGATGGGTATTTGGCACACTGGGTTGGCCTTCACACTTTTTTTTTTAAGTTCCCTATTTCTTGGTCCTTCTCACATCCTATAATATGTTGGAATTGATGTATTACCACCGTACCGTACTGTACTGTACTGTACGTTATTAGGCACTGTGTTGATAATTATCCCACCTTCATGTTCCTCATGGGGAGCGCGGTAGCTCGGTGGCAGAGTGTCGGGCTCGTAATCGTGAGGTTGCGAGTTCGCGCCCCGCCCGATGGCTGCTGTGCTGGGAGGGGTAGCGCTCTCCTGTAACCCTAGCAGGGCTATATGATCTGATGAGGGCTAGCTCGGGGATTAATCCCCCATCATGTTCCACATATTGCTATTTCTACATCCTTCCACTTCATTTGTTAGTGGGAAATAGGGAGATGATGATTAATGATGGTGATGATGATAAAAAAATTGAGAATTTCTCTCTCTCTCTCTCTCTCTCTCTCTCTCTCTCTCTCATGTGTGTGAGAGAGAGAGAGAGAGAGAGCGTGGTGTGGTACAGGATGGTGGGTATGTCCTGGGGGTCAGTCAGTAGTCAGCGGCACTTCTCAATTTTCCGGTGATGTGGTCGCGTCCGTTACCGTTCTAGCCGGTTTGCCTGACCCTGCCGCACCATACACACCTCCACACCAGTGACGGGGTTGAGAGAGGGAGAGGGGGGGGGGGCGAAGAGCGAACTGTTTTTTATTACCGTAGACTGCTATGAAGACATCATTATCTTGCATATTAGTTAACCCTCCAGTCTGGTAACATTATGTATTCTCGCCATCTGTAGACAGTTTTATTTCAGTTTAGGAGATGCTTTCGAACAGTAGAGGTTAGATGAAGCCTCCGTGAAGCCCTCCCATATAAGAGATCATTCCTAAGAGCGTAAAACGTCTGAAGACAGCAAAAACGAGGAAAAAAATGTGGGATTGAATTGGTTAAAATGGTTGCTAAGTACGAACCCAGATCTTCATGGTTGCGTCCGCGTGCATACTTGGGCTTCCAGACACTCAGGGTACTAATCACGCTCTGTGGGTAGTGGCCAGGGCGAGGGATCCGAACCAGGCCAGGCAGTAAACATTTGACCTCCTGGCAATGGCCGTGAGTCCTTCGGTGACTGACCCAACCATTCATCTGTTTGTGTGTGCAGTGCATTGTTCTCACCATACACTGTGTTGAGCCTAAGTTGTGTGTAAGAATGTTTGTTTATATGTTTACCATCACTCATACATCTATCAAACACTGGTGCGGTCTGAGGTGGAATAATTTCGTAGGCAAACAAGAGTGAATGTTAAAATGACAAAATACAGGTAGACAGAATGACTGGAAATACTTTACTGTGATGGAAACTTTGTCAATATGGGGCCTGAGCGTTTTTGGTTTTAGTATGTATAACGTTCCTTTCACTATAGAATCAGTTACCTACACCACCCGGCTTTAACAATCTCCTTGGCCCCTTTACACCTTTGAGCCGTATTCCCAGATTATCTTGAAGTAAATTTGTGTGTAAGAAAGTTTGCTTATACTTTTACCTTCACTGATACAATTACCAAACACACATACATACTGTCTGAGTGAATGTGTATCAGTACGCCCCTGCAGTATTACTCTGAAAATAATTAACTAATGTGGACTTGTTTATCAGAATATTGGTTAATATCCCTCATGAGCACGACCCCTGGGCTTTTGTCTGTGTTAGTATGGGTAAGGTTGATGTCAGTGTAGAGTCAGACGGTGATTGCCCACACGACCTGGCAGCATCACACATTCACCTCACACCTGCACCTGCCAACCCTCTCATATTAGTCACCTGGGGTCGTATTAAGCACTTGGGTTCATGTTATTGTCAGCTTAAGAGGTTCATTAACGCATTTACCTTTTTTTTTTTTTTTTGGTATGTTAGTATTTTCTTGTGCATTATTAACCTCTTGGACACAAATTGTACCAGTGTATTGAAAGATTGCATGTTATAACCATACAAAATTTTGACATGACCCCGGCGTTTCTCATCGTTGTACCTGTGCTGAAAATCTCTCTCCAGAATTAATTACCTTCTCTGGTAGTAATGCCAGAAGTGATTAACCCCGATTACTACGATAATGTCATCATCCATTCATGCTACGTCCAGTCGTTTTTGGAGCCTTCGTTCTTTTCTGTCCATGCCTTCTGCTCCTAAACTAGTAACCTTAGTTATAGTTTACCGTATAATAAACATCCTCGAAAAGACCGACGAGTGTTTTGCTGTTTACTTTCCTTTATTTAGCTGAAGGGAATCCTCTTGTAGTGCAACGTTTGATAAAGATCTTTCAGGGGAGCGAAATCTCTCCTAAGTTGCAATAAATCACGTGTCGGTAGTGATAATAATAATACAGACGTTATCGTATTTAAAGAGTTAACTGCCTTCATCAGTTGTTTTGGAAGAACTTTAATTATATCCGGATTTGTTAAGAAAGTTCCAGTCTTTCCAGCAGGAACAAGCTTTCTCAGGTAAAAGTAACCTGTTCAGCCGGAACGCCTTTAACATTTCCTTCTTCCTAGTTTCAGACGATTGTGTTCTGTTCAGAAGAGAGCTAGAGGGGTTAGATATAGCCACTATTAATTCCATCATTATGAAAGGACTTCCTTTAGTTTCATACAGTCGTCCAGAGGTAGCAGTAGTGACCATCATAATTATATCCTCTTAGTGAATGGTCTAAATTATTTTGAAACAATAATTAATTTTTAAGAAATTATACCTGTACCCATATTATAGAAAATTGTGTTTATTGTGAAGATACATCAGTTTCTGCTCGGCTTGAACCTTTATCATTATATCTTCACTGAAAATGGATGTTTCCAACTGAATTAGCTTTCCCTGGCAGTAATACAGCCTCGATTATTATTATCTGCAGCAGCATCTTTATTTTTGCACTTTCCCTCTGGTAGCGATGATATCTTGGGTTTTAATTGCTGCAGGACGCCAGCTTCCCACCCAGACCAGACGCGGGGGGGAGGGGGAGGATAATGAATGGGAGAGAGAGAGAGAGGGGGGGGAAGGGATGAGGGACCATAGGTACCGTGGCAGCTGACCTCAGATACCGGTGTGCCCTCCCTCACCCCGCCCACTGCCTGCCACACCATACCATCTCCACACACAACACTCCATTCCAGTCCACACCTCACCACACCACACCTCACCACACCACACCACACCACACCACACCACACCACACCACACCACACCACACCACACCACTCCGCTCTACTCCCAATCACTCCACATCACTCTGTACTCACCGCCTTCACTCCAGTCCGCTGTAAATGAATCCTCGTAACTCAAACTGGTTATTGCTGTTTGACCCTTCCTGCCCTGGTAATAAGTGCAAAGGGAAAACAGAAGAGGTAAGGTATTGGTTTAGCCTGGGGAATCATTCACAAACATTCTTCAGCTAGAGTTGTGTGTAATATTGCTTGTGATAATCTAAGCGTAGTATGTAATAGCAAAAACAGAAGAGGTTTTGGTGTAGTCTGAGAAAATGAAAAAAAGTTTTTGAGTTTGACTTGGGTGTGGGATTGCTTGTTTGTTTTATCTTACTCTCTTAACAGCAACCCGTCCCGCCTAATTCAAAAGTTAGAGTCGTATTCATGAACTTTCCTAAGCTTGAAGTCGTGTAGGAAATTGCATTTTTCACTTTTGTCTCTTTTCTTACAGCCACCAAAGACTTCACATTCTATATGGCATTAACGTTAAAGTGAAAATCAAAACCAGACAGTTTGATTTCTGAGAAGAGTTTACAAGTTAGAATGTTCTTTCTTAATATTTATAAACACGGGCTCTGACATTGCTCGCATACTTCATCTTTCTTTGGTAATAATGAAAAGAATAGGTAACTTATTGATCTACAACAAGGAACCGTAGTCTACTTGTAAACTTTCTTCAGCTTAAGCTGGGTGCAAGATTGCTTGTTAATATTTGGCACTCTTCAACACGAGGATGTCATATTTTATTCATGCAACCTCCAGACGATTTTATTAAGTTTTAGAGATTCCTTCTATCTAACCTCGAGGGGTTAGATATAGCCATAGTTAATTCCTTCACTACTGCAGTTGGATCGAATCGTTGAACATAATATATGGAGGTAATAAGAAATAAAGTATAAAAAAAAGGTCCCCGTGCTGACGGAGTTAACAGCATCCCGGGGCGCGTAACTCAAGACGACCATTGGTAATTACTCCATCCTGCTGTGGTAATAACTGCTGAGCCGAAACAGACGGGGTGATGCATTGGTCTGGCCTGGGGAAATATAAAAATTCTCGAGTCTGTGTTGCATGTAAGATTACTTGTTTAAGCTGTAAACTGTACTCCAACAGCATCTTGCCCCCCGTACGTCAAGACATGACGTTCCTCTTTACCCCTTCCTTCTCTGGCAGTGTGTGATAAGCGATAACAGAGCTACGGGTAACTAATTAGTCTCGAGCAAGGGGTAATATGCATAAACTCTCTTGCGCTTCAGTTGTGTAAAGTTTGTTGTGTATACTTTAAACTGTTCAGTCCAGTTATGTTTTATATTCATTTGGCTCTCTTTTCTCGAAACTAATTTATTCAGTATACAAAACACCTTCTGTGAAAATTGGGCTAATGTAAAACCCCTCCATTTTGGAAAGTCTCCCCAAGTTGAATAAAATCGTCTGGAGATTACGATAATAAAATGTAGTTAACTGTATCTGCTTGAGGGGGTTAATTTGCAGTCTTAACAGCATCTCATCGCGTAACTGAGGACAGACATTGGTCTTTACCCCTGCCTTCCCTGGATATAACTGCTGAACACAAACACACAGCAAGCATATTGGTGAAGCGTCACAGATCGTACTGGCAAACTTACATGAGCTTGGATGTGCTTTATTTGTTTATAGATTCACCTGTACAGTACTTTCGTACCTACCAGACGCTTCACAACCAAACGTGTGAATTATCGTAAACTTGCAGTTGTTTATAAAATGGCGTTTTAAGCCTTTGCCTTCACTCACGCATCATGCACTTCACAACCAGACTTGGGTGCTTGTTAATAAAAGACCAGCTTAAATGGCTTTGAAAATAATATAGGATAAGGGGACATGTTTAGAATAAGGATTAGTTAAGAAAATTACGGTAATTTATACTTTCGTTATACGCAAAATCTGCCACAATAGGAAAGGAAACGTAACCACCGACCTGCCCACACGGGCTGAACTGATTAAAATCGTCCGGAGATAGTACAGTAAGAGCACAAGTGTTGAAGGGATTAAAGTTATGACTGTATCCGCTGTTATGCTAAATTAGCCACAGTATTAAGGAAGGGCGTTTGCGTTGACCTCCTTCCTTTGCTGAAGAAAATGTCTGAAGACTGTAAGAATATAGTAAGAAAAACACGTCACTGTATTAATCCTTTTAGTCAAGTTACATTTTTTTTTCTTGCTGTTTCTACTGTAAACTGGTTTATCGAGCTTTGAAAAGAATTCTCGAACTGGCAAGTTATACATGGTGTTCGTCTACCTTTTCAGTACAAGAGGCCTCCCAGGGCTGAATAAAATCACCTGGAAAGAGCATGGGTGAATGAATAAAACGCGTCATCAGAATGAAGGTTTTAAGATGGTTCATGAATACTGTCCCGCATGATAAGTGGACCAGTTTAGGGAGGTGGGACGTTATGTCTGACCGCACCACAGGGGTTGAGCGGAATTACATCGTCAGGATATTGCATGGATTAAAAAGAAAGCATCGTGTTGAAGGTGTTGGAGTGGTTATAAATACTTGTCGTGTGTGCTAAGTCTCGAGGGAGAAATCTGGAATATAATGTATAGCGGGACACTGTGTTAAGATGCTCAATGAATACGTGGCCCGTATGTTAAGTTGAGCACAGTAGGAAAGAGGGATGTTGTGCGACCTCTGCGCAGGGGTTATCTGGCTGTTCTATGGCCTGTACTCTAGTTTTTGTGTACAGCAATCCGGTTGAACCCTTGCCTTAACCTGCCTGCCTGTCTGCCTAACCTGTGCCTGACCTCACCCCTCTTCCCTTCCTTCACCTTCAATCGGATCTACCCTCGCCTGGCCTCACTCTCCTTTCTCCGTCCCCTCACCTCTCCCTTAACTTGCATTCCTAGCCTGTGCTTCACCTCACCTCCCAGTCCCTGCCTGTCAAACCTAGTTTCTGCCTTTCATTTAGCCTAGCCCCACCGGCTTCCCCTGGCTCCCCTGCGTTTCATGCATGCTTTCAGCCTTTATCCTGTTGTATTCCTGCATTACCTGCTTGCCTGCCTGTCCTCACCTCCTTCCCCTGCCACCCCTTCGGTTCACACATGGCGTCAGCTGCGACTGCACTTGATCTGTGTGACAGTGGTTGTAATTATAGACTTGGTTGGCCTCCCGTCCTGGCTTGGTTATTATTGGTCATTGCCTGCTTGTACGGAGGGGGGAGGGGAGGGTGTTTGGAGGGGGTAGGCTGACTTGGAAGGGATAACTTTAGAGGGGAGTAGGTGAAGTTTAGAGAGGGGGGGGGGTAGATAAGCTTGGAAGGGGTAGGCATGCAAGAGGGTAGGGGATGCTTGGAAGGGGTAGGCGTGGAGGAGGGTAGGGGATGCTTGGAAGGGGTAGGCATGAAAGAGGGTAGGGGATGCTTGGAAGGGGTAGGCATGGAGGAGGGTAGGGGATGCTTGGAAGGGGTAGGCATGAAAGAGGATAGGGGATGCTTGGAAGTGGTAGGCATGGAGGAGGGTAGGGGATACTTGGAAGGGGTAGGCATGGCGTAGGGTAGGTGATGCTTGGAAGGGGTAGGCATGGAGGAGGGTAGGGGATGCTTGGAAGGGGTAGGCATGGAGGAGGGTAGGGGATGCTTGGCAGGGGGATATACTTGAGTGGATAGGAGGGGAGTGTAAGGGTGGCTGAAGGTGTGGGATGGAGGTACTCGTGAATGCTGGGTAAGGTTGGAAAGGTTAGAGGTGAGGGAGGATGGGGCAGACTGGACAGTGAATGAGAGAGCAGGTTCTGAGAGAGAGAGAGAGAGAGAGAGAGAGAGAGAGAGAGAGAGAGCAGGTTATGAGAAGGAGGCGAAAGTGAGAGTACAGATGGAAGGAGAATGCAAGAGGGAGATCAGTGAGGAGGATTGTGTGTGTGTGTGTGTGTGTGTGTGTGTGTGTGTGAGAGAGAGAGAGAGAGAGATTGTACTCTGTCCATTGTCAACTACTGTAATGTTTTCTTTTTTCTTCTCTTCAGGTGAGATGACCTGGATGCTGTTGCAGTGAGGCCGTAATGGTAGGTGAGAGAGGGAGAGAGAGAGAGAGAGAGAGAGAGGGTGTGTGGGTGGGGGTAGGATAAAGGAGATGCAGTGAAGGGTAAAACAGAAGCTGACAGTGGTGGTGGAAGGGAAAGCAAGGGCCGGGTCTGTGTGCTCTCATTCTCCCGCCTCTCTAGTTTCACAGATTCTTTGACATTTACTGCCCAGCTTACCTTCCATCCACCAGTGTAGTGTTTATTATGTGCAGATTTCATGTACACTTGGAATTACCTGCTTTAATTTTTGGAATTTATTAGACTACTTTTGTTGTTTGGGGGAATTTCGTAACATGTTTTTCATTATAATCGCTATAATTTCTCTTGCGTTTTTGCTCGTATTCTTGTTGGTTTGGTAGATTTTCTAACACTGTTCCTAACCTTAGGTTTATTTTTTTAATTGATTTATTTATTTCATTTACATGATATCCATACACCTTTTAGGAAATACAGGTATAGGTATAAACAAGTGCTCGTGGGCCTGCGGGCCGCCCCTCGCACGTGCTCCTGCGGAGGGCTCTCGCGTTTATATGCTGTTCTAGTGTAACGTTGTGACTTGAATATTTTGCAGCTAACCAATTGATCGTGTTATTTGCAGCTTCGGGAATGGAACCCAAGTTGTCCGAACGCAAGTCTGAAATACTTTAGTTGTACCTGTGGGCAAAAAATTCTACGGATCCTATGCCGGGCGCATAGGTCAAAATGTGATCGCTCATTAAATATAGTGAATGTTTTTCAATCGTGATGGGACCAAGTTTTTTCAAGTCAGCGAATTTTTTGCAATTTCTGTGCCAATTTTGGTGCGATTTGAATGTGTAGTTTCGGCTGCCCAAAAAACACACACACACACACACACACACACACACACACACACACACACACACACACACACACACACACACACACACACACACACGGCTACTGTTATAGTATATTAGATATCGATTCACATCAGGATGATCAATGACGGGACGGTGAACAAAGATTTTCGAAACAGAATAATACGTTCCTCAGAACCCGTCAATCTTTTCGGAATATTAGGACAGACTTTCGTAACTGTTGGGGAGGGGGAAAAAAATTAAAAGATTCTTGTCCGTAACTATCCATCTGAACATAAGGAAATAAGTTAACTGCAGTAGACTGACTGGTTCATAATCAGCAGTCCTTGTTTAAGAATATGGCTTAACAGAATCAGACAAGGATACCCAGGTAGAAGGTTTACAGTGCACGTTAGTTTTTGTTTTATTCAGTACTTTCAGCGCCTACCAAGGGAGGATGGGGTTTCAACACAGTAGGCTCAGTAGGCTCAACAGCTAGTAGGAAAGAGTGGACACACTAGACCGCCAAGAAAAACTAGCATGGACAATGTACTTTGAGACTGAATATTCTCATCCACAAGTATCATTCCAGTAGCAAGTTAACCACTAAAGGCAGGTGACGTCTTTAGTATTATTCTTGGCATCTCCAGACGATTTTATTCAACATATGGAAGATATTTCGAAATGATAGGTGAGGTATAGCTTTCAGTAACCCCTTCACTACGAGGCGACGATCCATAATTGAATAACATCGTCCTGAGTTGGAAAGAATGTAACGATAAACCAGGTCTGCCACAACCATCACTGCTGACGTCACTAACAACACCCCATTGATGTAATTGCCCCCCTGAGTGACACGATTAATACCCTCATTGACCTAACAACCACCAACCACTTGTGTCTGTCTGCCCTGTCTGTCTGTTGCACAGATGGGGTGAGAGGCCTGGCAATGCGTCAGGGTGAACTGATTGACACCTAGTTGTTATGATTCTCTCTCTCTCTCTCTCTCTCTCTCTCTCTCTCTCTCTCTCTCTCTCTCTCTCTCTCTCTCTCTCATGGCATGTCACTGCCACTTCTTATCCTCATATAAAATCACTGTTGTGGTGGTACAGTGAGGCATCAGTGTTGTACACATATAAAATCACTGTTGTGGTGATACAGCGAGGCATGTGTTGTACACACATAAAATCACTGTTGTGGTGGTACAGTGAGGCATGTGTTGTACACACATAAAATCACTGTTGTGGTGATAGTGAGGCATCAGTGTCAGGTGGCAGTGAGTGCCAGGAAGGTAAACGGGTCACATTGTACTGCACGGTCAGGGACAAAAGTTTGCCTGCTGTTTCACCTCTTCTGTTTCTCACTTTCCTCTTGTGGCTAAGAATCCTAAGCTGAGAGAGACTTGGAATTAATCCCTGCCCGTTGATGATTCTCTTTGTTATATTACGTTAGGGAGGAAAGTGATGGACATGCCCTGTGTGTGAAATGAATGCAGTGAAGCAGTTGGCAAACATTTGAGCCTGACAGCACAGTGGGTTCAGAATCAGTGTGTGAGAGTTTATGTGGCGTGTAGGTGATTGTGGTCCACTTTAGGTGTGACATAACCACCTCTTGTTTAGATTTGCGTTGTGGCAGTGGCAGTGGTGAACAGGTAGTTGGCTTTTGGTAGGGAACAATGTAGGAATAGTTTATATCACCATTTACAACCACCAGTAGCATCAGTCACCATCACCAGAATCGCCAACATCTTCATAGCATCCCGGACTGGTCAGACTGTTGTGCAAAGGCGCATGAGTGGGAGTTGGTGAGGGTGTTGTGAGGGTGAATATTGTGGCAGGTGTTGATATCACCAGGCGCATGAGTGGGGGTGGTGAGGGTGTTGTGAAGATGAATAGTGTGGCAGGTGTTAATATCACCACTTAATACCACCGTATCATCTCCTGTGACAGTAACACCCTCACTCGCAGCTGTTACACTAACACCCGCACTAGCAGCTGACTATAATCTCTTCACTACGATAGGACCTTCCTTATGTGAATGAATGAATGAAATCGTGTAGTGGTACCGAGAATAAAGAAAAATGCCATCAGACGAGCAGTCGATTAGGCAATTTTTTTTTTTTTTTTTTTGCCTGCCGGAACTGGGTCTTTCCTTGAACTTGGAAACTAAATCGTGGGTACATGAAATTCGACGATCCGTAGTTATGAGGTAGGGAATGAGTCTCCCTGATTACTAATCATATCAACCCTCCACTTCGACTACACTTGGCCATCAGCTGAGCTGAAGGAGGTTAGGGATCTTAGGTTAGGAAAAAACACGTTATAGCGATAGTCATTAATTATAACTTATCCTGTATCATCAGTTAGGTCTGTCACTTTCACCTGTAGTCATTGTTACCTTCACCGCAGGTATTTATCCCCCGTTGCAACAAAGTACCGTATGGTGGTGCAGATTTTACTCTCCGACACCACCAAAACAGGCCCAGCCACCATTACCACCACAACCACAGTGCTATCAGCGCCATTAAAGGAGTTCCAGCAATACCACCACCACCTGTACTGGTCTGATAAAGTACACTTTGTCGGCACCGCCAGTCTACCTCGCACTTCTGTGGTGATAATGTAATCTGTTGCAACAAACACGAACACTAACCCTTTGGCTGGGAATTATGAAACGGCATTTTGTTCCGGCCAACATTAGACAGCTTAATTTGAGTCATACAAACCAACCACAGGAAAAGGATGAAAAATTATATAAACGTTGAGGCCGAGATTTAGGAACTTTCTCTTTGACTCCAGCCAACGCAGGATGATTTTATTTCGTCGGGGGGTTAACAAATGAGTGTTTTTGCTCCATGGCATTTATAAAGAAAAAGGTTATATGAGTAAGGGCGTTGTGGAGTTATGCACTGAAATAGTGATGAGTTGTAAACGAATGAACTGTGTTAACCGACTTACAAACTCCAGACATGAATGTGTCAACTTTACTGTGGATGTTCAGGCCGTGTTTGACCAGTCCTGAAGCTGTACAACTGATCAGTCAGGCTGAGGAACTGGAAAAGTGACGCGCCCCCACCCTGTGCTGCGTCCACTGGTGTAGGTGTGACAGGCATTTGGAATGTAAGATGAGAAGTCCGTCTCACGATCTATAGCCAGGCGCCATAATCCTAGAGGAGGTAACCATGAACAAATTTAATGCGAAACTTGCTGATTGAGATACCTATTGGTACTGCAGTCACGGCCTCCCTGAATGGAGTCTGGGGGATGTTTGACGATAAATAAGTGATAGATATTGATTAACATGATTTCAGTATTGTGGTGGAGTGATGAGTAGCCTTTTGTATATGTATCATTTTGTTTTTTGGTGTGATACTGCTTTGTGGTTGTATTGTGAAAGCCAGAATTAAGTCCTTCAGTTTGATGATGTATTTTTTATGTTGATTCTTGATGCTTATAGACTATTTTATTCGATTTAGGAGAGCCCTTGGGCAGTGAAGAGATTAATGAATGCTTTAGCTACCACATTCGATTCGATAAATCATGCCTAAGCTGAGTATGATAGTTTAGACGCAGCAAAAAGACTGTGTTAAATCTGTTAGTTGAAGTGTCAGTGTGATGGAAGTGGTAGATGAATTGTGGGGTTAAGAACTGGTTTTCCTGACACCAGTTACAACAATAATCGCTCATCAGATTAAATTGGTAGGTCGTTCAATCAAGCTAGGTCGTGGTGAGAGGGCAGGTTCTGGTATACTTTGGTTGATATACCTTCTTTACTAGTTCAGTTCGCACACTATGTTATATCCTGAAAAATAAAGCATGAACTGTATTGTTGAGAGAGAGCATAAGATCCTTCTCTGTGAGAGGTTTTCACAGAACTGGGTGAAGTCGTCTGGCAGCAGCAAGAACCAAATTTTTAAGTCATCGTTACCAAAGGACTGATGGAGACATTGCAACCCCTTCATTACGAAAGTGTCCTTAAGATTACTCGAATAGTCTAGCGGTAAAATCATCGTACTGAAAGGATTATTGGATCCTCATATTAACGTACTTAGGCATTATTCAAGTAATGTGTTGGTGGGAGGGCAGGGAGGGCGTACTTTGTCAGTCCAAATGGAACAGTATATTATAAGGTGGAAAGAAAACCCTGAGTTGTGTTGGGAAACCATTAACCCCTTACCAGAGTTGAAGGTAATCGTGTGGCAGCAGTAGAACCAAAATATAAAAGGCATTGTCGTACTGAAGGAGTATTTCCTGAGCTGAATAAAATCGCCTGGTGGTAGTAAGTGTAAAAAGAACATGACGTCATTATGTTGACTGTGTTAGATCATGTTAAACTGCAGGTCGTTCAGTCAAGCCAGGTTGTGCTGGGACGGCAGACTTTTTGCATTCATTTGTGTCTGCTTCATAGTAAAAGTGAAATTGACTGACTGTGGCAAGTACAATATCGTTATCATACTAAGTGAATGGATAGATTCCCATAATAACCCCATCAGTACGATTACTTTAATTTGTCACCCACGAGGCAGTGAAGGAGTTAAAACGATCCCCACTGCCCCCTTTATGAAATATATCCCTTAAATCTACACAAAATCGTCACATGATAGGAATAATAAAGTCATCTGATTGAAGGTGTTAAAAATTCTGGTAGTAATAGTTCTGGGTTGGAGGGCAGGCTGGGTGTACTTTCCAGTCCAAGTCGTACAGTATGTTATAAGCTGGAAAAACATAAATTGTATTGTGAAGTGTAAAACTATAACGTGTGTTGTGAAACCACACGAGAAAATTTATGCAGAGGAGGAGGGGGCGGAGAGGTGGAAACGAAAGTGTAGCTGTCAAGTGTGTGGGAGCCGAGATGAAGCACCGTATTCTGGCCGGCACAGGACGCATGTAACACCTTTGTATATAATATATTTTTCTTGTTCCTCCTTCGTGTCCTCTTGCTTGTTGTGTATAGTTTTGTATATAGACATGGTTTGAATAAATAACCTGCAAGAAAATAATAATGAACCACATGCATACATAATCTGATAAGGAAGAGGTGGTAGGGAGCCTTCTGAGCTGACGAGAATGCGGTGAAAAGTGTGTGCCCTGGGCGTGTGGATGGTGCTGCCCCTCTCATTATACCCCAACTGAAGTATAGGCCCATAGTTACCCCGCCATGCCCCTTTCACCACCCCTCCTCTGTCCTCACCGCTCATCACCCTCCGCCATCCCTCTCATAACAACATTCTTTCACCCCTCACATTCCAGGTTGAGTAAAACTGGCCAGAGTATGAACTCCCTGTACTTCCTCGGACTGGAGGATTTAACAGGCATTCGTTCCAACCCATCCTATTAACTGCATATGACTGTTCTTTCCCGTCTCTCTCCTCGCAGCCCTCTTCCATCCCTTGTGGTAAACCTCCCACGCTCCTCTAATGTCAGCTTTCTTGCATCCTCCTCTACTAACGGCCCACCCTCAACACTTAGTCTTTTCTTGCCCCCTTTCTGTCAAATTTTTTCTCACCTCTTTCTTTAGCCAGCCGTATTCTTCCCCTGTCTTTGATCTTTAAGTCCTTTCTCACCGCTCTCTCCACAGCTCTCGTTGACAACCCTTTCATGCTCCTTTCCCGACCTTCCTTTCCCTCCTCGCCCTTCAACCAGCCGCATATATCCTCACATTCCTCCCTCACCTCCCTCCTGCAATCCATCATCGCAGCCCTCGTTTCTTCTCTACAGATAGCCTTCGCTCGCCTTCTCCCACTTTTCCAATTCTCTTCTCCCCTCTCTCTTCCTCCTCCCCTCTCTCTTCCTCCCTTCCACTTTCTGTCCCTTACCTCTCCTTCACACCCCTCCCTCATCCTTCCTTTCCCATACTTCTCTCCTCACAGCCCTCCTCTGTTTTCCCGTTGTACCTTTGCCTTCTTCTCTCTCCCTTCTTCCTGACGTCTCATTTCCTTTTCACTTTTCTTCCTCGTAATTCTCCTACCTTCTCACTGTCCTTCTTTTCTGCCTTTATTTTACCCTTTCCTCTCCTTGCTTCTTACTGTTCTCAAATCCCATCCTCCCTCTCACTCCTCCTGAGTCCCCTCCTCTCCCACCTTCCGCCCTTCACCTTTCCAGCACAGTTCACTTCCCAACACTCTGTCGTCACTCTTTCACAGTTTCCTTAAAAGTGTAAAAACAGGAACGGTGGCTGGGCAAAAGAA
The DNA here is from genome assembly GCF_032717465.1 of Coenobita brevimanus. Lineage (NCBI taxonomy): Eukaryota > Metazoa > Arthropoda > Malacostraca > Decapoda > Coenobitidae > Coenobita > Coenobita brevimanus. The sequence continues at coordinate 6,722,182 of NC_137059.1, forward strand.
CAGCAATTTATATCCGGATCGTGAAAATCTGTCTGTGAAAAAAACAATGTGTGTCGTGAAAGGTTGTGCGCCGGAACTGGTGCCCGGGATGATGGAGAGATTGTGAGACCGAGGCATAAATACGGGTTGTGGTGCCGAGCAGGGCATTGTATCTCAGGCTGGCCTGATGGAAAGGGAGGAGGGGGAAGGAAGGTAGGGAAGGCTGGAGGTGGGAGGTGCAGCTGGAGAGAGGTAGGGATGCTGAAGCGATGGAGATGAAAGGGGGTGAGGGAGAAAAATAAGGGAGACTGGAGGTGGGAACTGGAGATCGGTAGAGAGGCAGGAAGGAAAGATTGGAGAATTGGTGGGTGCAGATGGAGAAAAAGGAGAGCAGAAGCACAAGGTGAAGATGTGAAGTTTGTGTGTGTGTGTGTGTGTGTGTGTGTGTGTGTGTGGCAGAGAGAGAGAGATTTGTGACCCGGTAATAGCCAAAGTTCAGTTGCCATCCTTTCTTCCATTTAGTTTTTTTTCCTCTAACGTCTTCGTTCAGTCAGTCCACATTTCTGCCTCCTTCAGTCTTTTCAGTCAGTCTTCTTACGGTCTTTGCACATTAATTCCTATTGATAGATCTCTCCATTCAGTCTTTTTTAGTCAGTTTGCTTTTTTCTCTTTTCCTGTTTTCGCTCCCTCAGCCTCCTCCACCCCCACCCCCTGCTCTCTCACCCCCATCTGTACCCTGTTAAAGTCCTGATTACAGCGTTACCTCACACCAACCCCCCAAAACGTCATAATTATTTGTGGAGCCGTTTTTAACACGCTTGGGCTGCCCTGACTCACTGTCATATGAATAAAGTCAGTACAATTTTAGAAGAAATTATTAAGGTTGTCCCTAGAGAGATGGAGAAGCCGCCTATGGCACACTTATCCAAATATAATCGTATAGCGTTGCCTGAAATACAAATCTAAAGTTGTTCCGACCATGAGAGAGTTAAAATGAACTGAGATTTGTTACTATGTATGAAAATGATCATAATGGATTTTGCCTTTTTTTTTTTTCTTAATCTACTAAACACAAGAACGTCTTTAATATTAAATTATTAGTTTCCAGACAATTTAAATAACTTATTTATCGCACTGGTGGGATTATGTATGGCCCCAGTATCAGATATTTTTACATAGATAAAAGTGTCTGTAGGTGACAAGAATAAACTAAGTCGTCATTGCGAGAAGGTTAAGCTGTGTGTGTGTGTGTGTGTGTGTGTGTGTGTGTGTGTGTGTGTGTGTGTGTGTGTGTGTGTGTTTAAAGATGAGAAAGGAAGGAGTCCCTTAGAAATACAGAAAACATTGAAAATATGACGGACTTGCCAGTACTGCTATTATATTGTTGTCCTGATGCCATGAGTATAATACTTTCTTTAATTGTCAGCAGTGAGAATATTGTGCAGAGGCCATCTGGCACACAGGATGCTGCGTTAGGCAGTACATTTATAGATGAATGTTACCGTATATATTATCAGGTCAGCATGACTATAGTGTTGACCGATGTAAGTGAGCCATCATGTGTGTCTGTGTTGGCCTATGTGTGGTGACACAATCCCTCATTTTCACAAACCTGTGTTTTGTGCAGAATTTGTGAGACATAGCCACACCCCCTACCACTGCCGGGCCACGACCCAGCTCGTAAATGCCTTATATGAGAGGCGTCGGGTTAGGTCACAGTGGCCAGCACAGTCGAGGTCACAAGCATAGGGTAGTTCCCACCACACCTTACTGCATCATCATACATGTTACACACATAGGTACATACATACGGTACATACAAGATGCACTAACAAAAGGTAAACTGTAAATATTTTTATTACTAGATGAAAAAGGGTTGCAAAAGAAGGAGAGGGATGGACTTTATTTCTGCAGGATAACAGACACAATAAAACAACCTCTGTGATTATGCATAGTGCAGAGTTCTTGTTTACTCTTTTGCTTATGTCCTGTGATATCATGTATGTTTCAGTATAGCATTCAGCAGCTTTCACTATTAATGCCATACCGGTACTCAGAACAGTAATGATGGAAACTCTAAAGCGTAAATCTTAATTGCTGAGAAAATGATGTTTTTTATTACATATTTAGACAAATACTAAGAACATTGTATTGGAGCACCTGTTATATGTACACACACACACACACACACACACACACACACACACACACACACACACACACACACACAGAGGCGGCTTGCAGTCCTAATAGACCCAGGATCGAATCCCGGCTGGGGCAGGGAACAGTTTAAGGATTTGAATTTCCTAAAAAACAGACTTTCCTGACCTACCAGATTACCCGCCGTGTCGTAAAAGTACCCCCGCTGATACCAGTACACCAGTCCTGTATGAGACAGCCCTAGTATGTATTCAGTATGGACGGTGGGTGTTAGCGCCGAAGTGGTGACATGTGGAGGTGTAGGAGAACTACTCGGCCTTGGGATAGGCCACTGCCCCCAAGAAATAGGCCCTGAGCCTTTGCCCAGAGTCGGACACGTAAAAAAAAAAAATTATATATATATATATATATATATATATATATATATATATATATATATATATATATATATATATATATATATATATATATATAATATATATATATATATAGTGCAGTATATTGTTTTGTTAGTTTTACTAAGATACAGATGTCTGTGTACAGTCAGTCCAGGAAGAATTCGTGCATATTCCTCACGCAGGACCATACGATGGGTGCCACAAAACGCTCGTTGGTCCGATCCGCCATTTAGTAGCCCTACTTTCATGAGGATTCCATATATCGCTTGTTAATGACATTTTCTAACACCATGGGAGGGAGGTATTGTTATCATATGCTCATTCAAGTATAATTAATCCTCTTAGGACAGCACGAACGCTTAGATCATTAAGAACATCAGCGAACCCCCCTTTGTGTGATCGTATGTACCGTCATGTAGCGAGTCATTGAACCTGTCATGGCCAGTTATATAGGATGTGGTGCATGGCGTGGCTTAACCCTCTTGTTGGTGAAGGGGGGCGGGGGACGGGCACTGCTGCAAAGCCTAGATCACCGGAATAACAACCTTCGTGTGAGGAACTATCGCTCAGATGATGAGGATGTGTGATGGATAGTGCTGAGGTGGTGCACTGGACCGTAAAATAACAGCAGTAGGTAGACTCTTTCAGGTTACTAATGCAAGGCATTCATGTCATCAGCCGTAAATAACCGGCGAGTCAAACGAGGTCGCGCTAATAGTAATAACAATATTGTTTTCCTGGTGGTGTTGGTTTAATCCCACCTCCCAGTTCAATTTAGTCCTGCCGCCTGTACACCTTTAAGCCATGAAAATGTTCCCAGTCATAACTTTAGGTTTTATTGTGACATTTATTTGGCTCGTTCACTTTCCAAATGGTTTCGTGTCACTGCAATCGTGATGTTGCCATTTTACATCGTGCGTAGCTTTTTTATTGAATGGGGGTGAGGTTAAGGTGATGTTCTCGTCCGTCTTTTGATAATTTTTGTTTTACTGATTCACATTGTCTTCTGTTAGCACAGGCTTATCACTACTTCGTTTTTTACACCCCTTCAGTCCGAAGACGTCATCTTTATTCTGTGTTACTCCAGGATATTTAAACTCGGGAGAGAGCTTTGGAAATGAAGACGTTATTATTTTCTCGTTGTTTCGGTTCGCTTTTGATAATTACTTTTCATTGGCATAAACGTTTTTAATATTCAAGGCTTTTTTTTTTTTTTTCTGGTTATTTATAGATCTACTTTTTCTTGGCTTTATCCATATTATCAGTTCAATTTCTTTAAATAAGAGTTGTGTCATTTATTTTCGGTTATAAACCCCTTCACTTGGAAGAGCCCACCACTGTTGAACACAGTCGTCCGGTGGTATAATAACGTAAAAAAATAATATCATTATTTTGCTTCTTTTCTGATTCGTATCTTCCATTCCTATCTTCTGATTTATCTTTTGAACTTGCCTACATCTCTTTCTCGCATGAACTCCTTCCCCTGGATATTTAATCTATTCGAGTTTTTATTTTCTTTTTTGATTAGGGCGCTAACCATCCACTCACTCAGTGCAGTGCTGCTGTCAGGTGTCTGCCCTTTCCTCTCCTCCATCTTTCTTTCCTTCCATCCTCTTCTGTCTTTCTTTCCTTCATTCTTTCCTCTTCCTTCTGCCTGTGGGTGACTGTACACTGAGTGACAAGCCAAATGGATTCCTGTACACCAGGAAACCATTTACTACGCAGGGTGGTAACCATACAACCAAATTTTGGCGCCTGGTGGTTTAGTGGGTAATTATTGCTCTCCAGTCGGATTGAGCCGGTGAAGGTTTATATTCAAGGGATGGTTGGGGTTGATTGCTCATGTAATGCCACTCAGGGATGAGTGAGGCTGGTCACTCTCATCTTAAATGTCGGGACCAACTGGCTAGCCCCGGGCGTCTACGCTCCTCAGAGGACAATGTAAGATTGGGTGATGGATGGATGGATTATTTTTATAAACGGAGGGAAATTGAAAAGGCTGTAAAGGTAATTGATAGAAATAGAGATTAATTGAGATAGAAGTAAAGAAAACCTGAGAGAACAAAGAGAGACCACACAGAAGGAGAAACGCCAAGGAAAACCGGTAAATGAGAAGCTAATCAAATGGGTAGGGAAGCAGTGAGGGATGAGGAACCGGCTGGAGGTATGAGAGAGAAAGAGAGAGAGAAAGAGAGAGAGAGAGAGAGAGGGGGGGGGGGAGAGATAATGACGGGAGCGAGTGAGGCAGCAGATTTTTTTTAGACAAATAAAGCAAGGCACGGGCTCTGAAACGGGTCAGGGGGACACTAGTGAAAGGTGTGGGCCGGGGTTGGGTGGGGATGGGTGGAGATTATAGTCTAGAGGATGTGTGGGCGGAGAGGAGGGAGGTGGGTGAAGATGATAATGGATGGGTGGGGTGAGGAAGTGGAATTGGAAGTAGTAGTGGCTGTGGTTGAGTGGGGATGAGAGTTGGGTGTGGTGACGATAAAGGGTGTGGGTGGAGTGATGATGGTGAATATACTGTGGGTGGATGGAGATTTTTCATTCATTGCCAGACGCCATGTATCCCAGACGGGGTGGCCAAGGGCTTAGAGTTAATTGTTTTACAGGGAGGGGCACTAATCCTCCACCAACCTCACTTGACACGTAGGGATACCAACAGCATCTGGTGTTCCCAGGCGGTCACCCATCCAAGTACTAACCAGACCCAACGTTGCTTATTAGTTCAGGTTTTGATGATGGTGTTGGTGGTTGTAGTTGGGGTTGTTTGCGAGTCTGTGTGAGTAGAAATGATAATGGGTTGGGTGTGGGGGTGGGTTGGTAGAAAGGTGATGATAATGGATATATGGGTGGAAATGATGATGGTAATGGTTCGTCATGATGATGGGTCAGTAAAGTGGAAGCGACAGTAAGTGTTGGTGTGAGTGCGGAAGGAAGTTGTCGGGAATGTGGATGGTGTTGATACTGAGTATGATGTGGATGGTTAAGATGGAGATGATGGTAGATGGTGAGCTTACTGTGCGTTCGGAATGATTGTGTGGGTGTGGGTGTGTTATCTCGTAACCACATCATTATGATGATTTGTGTTCAGTTTATTTTAAATTCCACCAGACGAATCTGTTTAGCTGAGGAAATGTATCACTGAATGAAATAATCAAAGCCAGGCGGAGTAAAGTAGACTGTAGCACCAGTCGAGCAGGGCAGTACTCCCGAGGTGGATGGAAAGCTGATGACAGGGAGTGCTGGAGCTCCCGTTCCATCAGCCCTCAGGACTAGTTCCTGACCATTCCCCTTTGCTGAACTTTTTCAGTGTCTCAGTTACACAGAGAGTAGGCCAGCATGCTCTCCAACACAAATTTCTCTAACTATCTACACCAAACTACATGCATAGTACACACTACACTTCCTTTTCCAAAATTCAAAAAAATGGCGTCTCATCACCCAGCCTCGGAGTCCCCAGGGGGGGGGGGGACCATAAATGCCCCCACCTTCTGCCCCTCTCCCGGTGACGACTCGAGGTGCCTGGAACTACTGTCTGACTCCCTTCTTCTTCATTTCTGCAACATTCGCGGCCTTTCCTCTAACTTTCGCTCTGTTGAGCACCACCTCTCCTCCTCTAAACCTCACCTTCTTTTTCTAACTGAGACTCAGCTGTCTGAGGCAACTGACAGCAAACCCTTTTCTGTATCCTCCTACTTTCTCTATACCCATTTCAAAGCCAAAGGTAGCTGTTGTGTATACATACGCAACGACTTATCTTGCTCTCGTGTTCCTGAACTTGATTCTTATGAATTCTCTACACTCTGGCTTTGGTTATCCTGTCATTCTCTGACTAAATATATCTGTGCTGTTTACTTATCCCCTAATTCTACTGACTATCAAAAATTCTTCGACTGTCTTGCTTCTACGATGGAAAACATGCTATCCATTTCTCCTTTCTCTGAAATCTCCATTCTTGGAGATTTCAATGTTCACCACCACCTTTGGCTCTCCTCTCCTTTCACTGATCCAACTGGTGAACAAGCCTACATCTTTTCTATCCTTTATAACCTAGAGCAGCTTGTACAGCACCCTACCTGTATCCCAGACCGCCTTGGAGAGAGCTCCAACATACTTGACCTCTTCCTTACAACTAATCCTTCTGCTTACACTGTTAATCTTTTCTCTCCATTGGGCTTCTCCGATCACAACCTTATCACCTTAACCTGTCCTATCACTCCAGTACAGCCTGTGGACCCTCCAGGGAAACGTCGTCTGTGGCATTTTGGAGTCGCGGATTGGGAGGCCCTCAGGCAGCACTTCTTTGATTTTCCCTGGAATGATTATTGCTTCCATGGCCGGGAGCCATCTGAGTGTGCCTTGCGCATTACGGAGGTTATTCTCTCGGGCATGGAAGCATACATTCCTTTCTCATATCCTTTGACTAACGCAAGAAAGCCTTGGTTTAATCACGCTTGTTCTAATGCTGTCCGCAACAAGGAGAGGGCCTACAGAAGGTACCGGAGCCAATCCACCCTTGAATCACATCATCATTATGTTTCTTTCCGGAATCGTGCTAAGTCTGTTCTTCGCTCTGCTAAAAATAATTTCATCCGTACTAAATGCTCTCAACTCTCCTACTCGAATTCTACCCACTCCTGGCACCTTGCCAAAAACCTTTCTAACAACTTTACCTCATCATCCTTCCCTCTTCTTTTCTACTCTGATGGTTCTGTAGGTATTTCTTCTACTGATAAAGCAGATCTCTTCGCACAGACTTTCTCCTCCAATTCCACCTTAGACGATTCCGGTGCTGTTCCTCCATCACTTCCCGCCTATGACTTCCTCATGGCTGACATTAAAATTTCTTCATCTTATGTATTTTCTGCCATCACTGGCCTCAATACTAACAAAGAATATGGGCCTGATGGAGTCACTCCTGTTGTTCTCAAGAACTGTGCTTCTGTCCTTACACCCTGCCTGGGCAAACTCTTTCGTCTTTGTCTGTCAACTTGTACCTTTCCTTCTTGCTGGAAGTTTGCTCTCATTCAGCCACTCCCAAAGAAGAGTGACCACTCCCAACCCTCCAACTATCGTCCAATTGCTTTAACGTCTTGTATTTCAAAAGTTTTCGAGTCAGTTCTCAATAGAAAAATTTTAAGGCATCTTTCCTATCACAACCTTCTTTCTGATCGTCAGTACGGGTTCCGTCAGGGACGCTCCACTAGCGATCTTCTCACCTACCTTTCAGACTCCTGGTCATCCTCCTTTCGGGACTTTGGCGAAAGCTTTGCCATTGCGCTTGACATCTTAAAGGCATTCGATCGAGTCTGGCATAAATCTTTAATTTCCAAACTGCCCTCCTATGGTTTCTATCCTTCTATCTGTGCCTTCATTGCTAGCTTCCTTTCTGGTCGTTCTATAGCCGCTGTTGTAGACGGCCATCGTTCTTCTCCTAGATTTGTCAACAGTGGTGTTCCTCAGGGCTCTGTCCTATCACCAACTCTCTTCCTTTTATTCATCAATGACCTTCTAAGCTGTACATCTAACCCTATCCACTCATACGCTGATGACCACCCTTCACCTTTCCATTCGGATCTCAGCAGTTACTTAAACAAGGGATGAGGCTATGGCACACCTAATGTCAGACTTGGCTCGTATCTCTGACTGGGGTAAAAATAATCTTGTTTTTAATGCATCTAAGACTCGGTTCTTACACCTATCAACCTGTCAAAATCTTCCACAGGTATACCCACTAATGTTTAATGATATTCAGCTTAATCCTGCATCATCCTTGAACATGCTTGGGGTTTCATTTACTCGGGACTTATCTTGGAAAGATCATATTACATCTCTTGTAAAATCTGCTTCCAAGAGATTGGGTGTGCTAAGCCGACTCCGCTCTTTCTTTACCCCTGCACAATTGTTGACTCTATACAGGGGTTTTATCCGCCCCTGTGTGGAGTACAACTCTCATGTGTGGGGAGGCTCCCCACATACAGCTCTTCTCAATAGGATGGAGTCAAAGGCTTTTCGTCTCATTAACTATCCTCCTCTTACTGACTTCCTTCAACCTCTGTCTCTTCGCCGCACTGGTGCATTTTTATCTCTTTTCTATCGCTACTTTAATGGTCACTGCTCCTCTGAATTGTCTGCATGCATTCCTCCACCTCTACGACAGGCGCGTAGCACCCGTCTAGCAGCGAACTCTCATCCCTTTTCTGTCGAACTCTCTAATGCAAGAGTTAACCGTTACTCCCAGTCCTTCATTTATGCAATGGGTCAACTCTGGAACTGTCTCCCTCTGTCTGTATTTCCTGCTGCCTATGATCTCCAGTCTTTCAAATGCAGTGTGTCCAGGCATCTCGAAATGAATGGATCTTGAATTTGGCTCTCTCTTGTTTTTCTCTTGGAGGGATCTGTTATTGCGGGCTCATGGCCTTTGGTTCCTTCTTCCTCGCATAAAAAAAAAAAAAAACTGATCTGTAGATTTAACGAGAGGTGAGAGTTAAGATAATTAGAAGTAGTTACAGGTGATTAGGGTAAAGATGAATGTGTGTGTGTGTAATTCTCCGGGTCGGTCAGGATCACTTGATGGCCGTGATGGTCAGCTTTTACCCTCCCGGAAGGGAGCTGAGAGCTCATATAGTCCGATCTAAGGGCAAGGCTGTGACCTTCACACACGCACACACCCGTCCCCTTGCTCCAGGGGGACAGTAACCACCCACTTCGTCAGTGAAACTTTTCGCAACCTGAGCGAGGCGCGAACTCCCGTCCACCAGTTGGCATGCGGGAACGTTACCACTGCACCAGCGAGCGGTGTGTGTGTGTGTGTGTGTGTGTGTGTGTGTGTGTGTGTGTGTGTGTAAGGTGGTGGTTGTGGGATATACACACACACACACACACACACACACACACACACACACACACACACAGAATCTTTTAACATCCCATGCTTTAAAATGGATGAAGTAACTTACTCTTTTAAGGTTTCAAAATGTAGATCGTGTGACCTGACCTTTCACACATCATTTGATCCACACTGACATGACTCTTCGTCTGGTGACCCAGGGAAGCAGTTCTTCGTGACCTGACCTTCTGCCGCAGTGGATCTTTGGTCAGAGGTCAGTGTTTCGGAAAAGAGAATATAGGTCGTTATGAAACTGGTGTTACATAAGAACACTTTTGTTATGTTTTTTCGTTATTTTGAAAAGGCAAAAGTTTTAATATGCGGGTGTGTAAGATAGATGGTGTGTTGGGGGAAGGGGGGTGGTTACTGAGTAGGGAACTGAACGCTTAGAGGTTCTGTTGTCCAGGCCACTTCTCACTGGATGTCGTGTGGTACAATTTTTTTTTTTTTTTGCTTTATTCTTTCTCTCTCTCTCTCTCTCTCTCTCTCACACACACACACACACACACACAGCTGTCTCCTATGTTAAATACCATTGAATCTCACTATATGAAAATACAATTTAATTTCATTTGTCTTTCCAGGTGAGTGTGTGCTACAGAATAACCAGAACAGAAGGCGAAGGAATGTGTAGACAACCAGGTACAGTTTGTTTATCTATTCATCTATATATATCTATCTGTCTGTTTATCTTTCTGTGAACATGTCTCCGTCCATGTAGGGCTGTATTAGTGGGTGGAAGGCAGCTCCAATGGTTTGACATCTCGATGTAATTAATCCCAACTTTGTCAGACCCTTTAGGGAGGTGTGGAGCTCACGATAATAACTGTTGTAATGATACTCTTTTTAATGGTTGGTGGGCGCACTAGCATTACTCCTCAAGACGATTGGGGAAAGAGAAACAGGAAAGAAAATTTTGTTGACTAGTATCTACATTAAAAAAAAAAAAAAAAAAAAAAAAAGGAACAAACCCAGAATTAGTACAGCTCTGTGTGCGCATCAACATATAGTTGTATCGGTAGTCTGTAAGTCTTGATGTATAGTTGTTTATCGATTTATATCTGTTGTCTCGTGTCATGTAGTGTGAGGAGTAACTGTGACACAAATGAAAAACAGGCATTTTACTGCCAACTTAGCAGCGACCCCTTCCCCCTACGATACAGGCAGTTTATTTTTTGTTCCTCTCCTTAGGATTCTTTGAGTAACGGGAAAAAATGCTATATTAACGTCTAACTGCACACACACACACACACACACACACACACACACACACACACACACACACACACACACACACACACACACACACACACACACACACACACACCAATGTAAGGCTCGCCAACCGTGCGATATACAAACATCACAACACCTACACAGTTGTCGTGACAGTCTGGTCTTTTCTGCACCTCTTGGATGTTAGTTCTAATCCTTTGCAATAAATAAGGAAAGAAATAAAAGTGCCGAGCCATCATTTGTCAGGCATTTAGTGGCATTTGAAGTGCTTAAAAATAAATAGAGTAATGACCGACACATCACACAGTCATGTCTGTTGGAAAAGTTTTTTATTTGTTTTCAAATTAGTAAGTACATGCTATTATTAGTTTGTTTATCATCACTGCATAGTGGAAGTTCTTATCAATACTTTTTATTGAATAGTTTGTTTTCAGAACGTTAAGTACACGCTCACAAAATTCAGGCAAACTTGTATCCATAGCTGTAGTGAAGATAGCGAAAGCACGATTGCCAAGAACACAATAATAATTATATTGGAAAGTGAATAATTGGTGTGTGAAGGACGCAGCTGCACAGTCATCATTCACGGTTCTTCCCTGCCGTCATTTATTGGTTTTGCAACATACAGGTAATATGGCAGTTGATAATACAGAATCCAGAATGTATAAAATAAAAGCATTTGTATTACAAAAGCAAATTAATTGTGTTTGCTTCTGTACAGACACAGATAACACTTGGTTACATTATTTGAATTGTATTAGCACAAACTGTAAATAACGGAGATATAGCACTGCATTCACCACGATAATGAGCAGGTCACTCCAGGTAGTCGGGTGGCCCCTGAACCAAGCCAGGGTCCCCTTTAGCTCAAAGACATCGATATAGATAACACTTCAGCCGCCAGCTTCAGACACACGCCCTGGAAGTGCTGGTTAAATAAAATAAAAAAATCTGATATTGTTCGTACTGTATGAGACGTTGGAAATATTTAAACCTGTCAAGCATTCTTTCCATTATTCCTCGAAGAGTTTCCATTATTGTTTGAAGGCTGTAGAAGGTGCCTTAAATTATCCTCAGACACTCAAATATTGTTCTTAAATTGTGAGAATATTCGAATGGTACACCTTTCAGTATTTCAGCTAGACTGTCGTAACAATATATTTTCGTGGGTTTGGCTAATAATACGGCTGGGTCTCTTCCCACATGGACCCCTGACCTTCCCGCTAATTGTGCACCGACTACTTCGTCTATCCTTAGGATAATCCTCGTATTTTCTCTCACCTTCACTCACTTTCTTCCTGTTTTCCTGCTTGGTGTGTGTTAATGTGGATTTCGTGTCAGTTTTGCCCTTCAGAGTCATTGTTTTGGCTTTCATTGCATGTTTTTTTTTCATTGATATATTAATTTTTCTTTGCATATTTTTTTTTATTTTGGAATTCATGTTTATTTTGACCTTTATATGGTGTTTGGGTTCTCTCTCTCTCTCTCTCTCTCTCTCTCTCTCTCTCTCTCTCTCTCTCTCTCTCTCGCGTTAGTGATTTTCCTTTGCATATTGTGTGGCTGTTTTTTATTATCGATTATTTTGACTTTATTTGCATGTAGTTTTGCGATTTTTGTTCCCTTGCTTTTTATGTTGTTCTGGGATTTTGAGTTTTCATTCTTGTCTTTGTGTGCACAATGTATAATCCCACACCACACAGCCACAGCTCTTGAAAACCACACCCAGCCAGTCAGTCAGTCAGTTTAACAACACCCTTGCCGTCTACGCCAGTCTTCCCTGCCACACACTGCTGTCCACACCACCAACTCACAGTTGCAAATTAAGGCTTACAACTACACTCTCATCTCTCCCATTTATTTCGACAATCATGCACTACTAGCCACACTTCCAAACTACTTTTACAGCCCAAGTTTTGCCAGCAGACAGACTTTCCCCTTTGTTGCTATAAGTGATTGACACTTCGACTACTACTACACACCACCACAACTGTTATGCCACACATAATGCGTAATTACTACTTATAATACCCCCACAACAACACACACCACCACAGCTGCTCTCCTACCACACACAACCCTAACTACCATAATGCCACTACACCACCACAAATGGACTCCCACCGCACACAGTCCACACCTTCCTCCATAGTACCACACAACCCACACCTTCTTCCATAGTACCACACAACCCACACCTTCCTCCATAATACCACACAACCCACACCTTCCTCCATAGTACCACACAACCCACACCTTCTTCCATAGTACCACACAACCCACACCTTCCTCCATAGTACCACACAACCCACACCTTCCTCCATAGTACCACACAACCCACACCTTCCTCCATAGTACCACACAACCCACACCTTCCTCCATAGTACCACACAACCCACACCTTCCTCCATAATACCACACAACCCACACCTTCCTCCATAGTACCACACAACCCACACCTTCCTCCATAGTACCACACAACCCACACCTTCCTCCATAGTACCACACAACCCACACCTTCCTCCATAGTACCACACACAATCCACACCTGCTTCCATAGTACCACACACAATCCACACCTGCTTCCATAATGCCACACACAGTCCACACCTGCTTCCATAATACCACACACAGTCCACACCTGCTTCCATAATACCACACAAATGTTCTACTGTCTACTACACAATCCACCATAAATGTTCTACCACAAACACCACCGCAACCGTTAGCACACCACCATCTCACCCAGTGACTCACCACCACTACACTGCCATTCAACCACAAATCATACATTTTCACCAATTTGAAATATGAGAAAGGAAGGAAACAGTCCAGCTTGGCATATTTACGTTCAACATTTTACTCTTGTCTTCTTACGGTATGTACTAGGACGCGGAAAGAATTTGAATCCCATCAACGCAGTGGCGGCTTTTTAAATTCATTTTTAGTACCACCGGACGATTTTCTTCAGTTTACGAGAGACCGTCGAAATGGAAGGGTTATACAGACTTGATTAATCCATTCATGTCGAGGACACCTTTTCATTCTTGCTTCCACCTGATGATTTTATGTAGCTCTTAGTAGACCTTTCGTATTGGAAGAATTTAATGGAGATTTTACCCTGTCACTGGGAGAGATATTTTCGGAGTTGAATATAATCATCTGGAGGTGGAAGGAATATAAACGGCGACGTCATAGAAAAGAGGTTAAGCCAATTTCTTGCTGTTTATATTATCACAGTACCTAACTTACTTTAACTTTTTCTACTTTTACTCTAACTTAACATAAAATTGTCCATCACAATCTCGAGTGCTTAGTTATAACAACAGATTAATAATATGTTCCTGTTCACGGAAAGGTGCTGTGGGAATGATGTGGAGCTGTAACATTACCTTTTTCTGGCCACTGTGCTACGTGAAATATCAAAAGACTGAACATTTGGGCCAGGTTAGTATAAAACAGCTGTAGCGCATTTTCTTTATCCATCTTTCGTCATAAGACTGATAAAGTCCATCACGGCTGCCATAACCACAGACATTACCACAGCCCACACCACCACCACCACCAGCACCACAAAACCACCAACACCACCACCACCACCACCTCCCCACAGAAAAGTCGAATCACATTCCTGTCAACGAACCACAGTTGCGATTATTATACCACAAGTAGCACATCACGACCATATATCACCGAACATCGTAATCACCTCGATCATTCCATCACAACGACGCCATCACAGCCACAGAACCATACTACCATGACAACAGTTAGCCTTGTCACACAGTCACTATACCACAGTCACCACCGTACCACCACCAGCACTTAACCATCACCACACACCATCACCGCAGTCAGATCATCACAGTCACAAAACCATACCACCATCACAACCAAATTCAGCCTCTACCACATCACCGCCACACCACAAGCACACGACTGATAATAGCTCGATTGGTTAATTGTCTAAATGCCCCGAGTTCACCCCTGCTTTGAGCCAGACAGCTGGTGTGGTGGGGGTGAGCCGCCCTCTGTCAAGCTCTTCATTATTACCAATCCTTCCCAAGCTGAATACAATAATCTGGTGGCGGTAATAAGAAAATTTAAGTCTGCTGTGTAGTAAAGTAGCTACTCTAGTTTAAGCCAAATGCACGACTACCATCCCAGTGTTATTTCCAACCATACCTTACTCAGACTACCTGTACATGATTACCAGCACTGCCAAATACTCGCTGACATTATTTTTTCACACACACACACACACACACACACACACACACACACACACACACACACACACACACACACACACACACACACACACACACACACACACACACACACACACACACACACACACACACACACACACACACACACACACACACACACACACACACACACACACACACACACACACACACACACACACACACACACACACACACACACACACACACACCTTCTCTCTGTCTCTATCTGTCTGTCTGTATCTGTTGTCTATCTGTATATTTTCTGTCGTTCTATATACTTGTCTTTTTACCTACATATCTGTCTTTTTACCTACATATCTGTCTGTGCAACACACCCTGTACTCCAACACACTTTTACTATTCTCATCCAACACACTTTTACTATTCTCATCCAACACACTCTGCTACCCCACACCCTGACACACCTCCGATCTACTGGGTGTCAAAGTCAGGTTACATAGACAGAGAGAGAGAGAGAGAACACTTTCACCTATCGACTAGTAATCAGCCAGCGAAACATTATTAACGAGAGAGAGAGAGAGAGAGAGAGAGAGAGAGAGAGAGAGAGAGAGAGACTAACATAACCTGCAACACAAACTCTCTATAACGGTACTTATGACTCAGGCTGTACTCACACTCTGCATATTGGTTTCCCAACTTTTCGCTGCTTATTCACAGTTTATATGCACCGTCGAAAATGGCCAACCCTTCACTTTCACCTCCACAAATAAGCAGTCCACACCCACTCCCTAAGTCCACACCACACCACACCATAAGCACCGTCTCAGTCCCCACCACGCCTCGCCACAGAATCCCATACTTTACGCCACACTACACCCAGCTTCTCAGTCCGCACCACACCTACACCAACATCAGCTTCGTCACAGTTCCCTATTGCACCACACCACAGCGGAGTATGCTCGTCTTTGAAGGACATAATGCTTCATCATATAGTAACCTAACAAGTACCATCTCTTGCCACTTAACACATTACAACACACCACACCACTCCACACAGTCCCATATTGCACCTAATGGCACCACACCACACCACACAACACAACACAATCCCATTATGCACCACACCACACCACACTATACTGGTTTTCACATCACGCCACACTACACCACGCCACACAATACCATACCGTAGCGTACCGTACCATCACATACCGCAACACTAGCACCACAGTCATCATTCTACACGACACCATTCGACATACGATGACAGAAATTGCCAGACGAAAATGTATTTAAAACACGCCTTGCTTCCAACCATTACAGTGCCGACCAAAATGGGAAATGATCGCTCAGAGAATATGCCGACGTTTTTTTGTGAAAGACTATCGTTCCTTGCACTGTGTTCCCTTCACCCACCACACCCTTACATCCATTCCCACACACACTCCCACCCCTGTTATTTACAATATACATTCACCCACACCCTAATCGTCCTGACAGCAATCCACACCCACCATTTTCCCATACCTACACACCCCATCTTTTATCATGACGTCCAAACCTTCACTCACAGCAAGTATCTCCCCACACCCACACCTACCTTCCCTCCCACCCACACACAGCGCATCACGTCCAGTGTGTACAAGCATCTTGAAATGAGAAATAAACGATTCCTGATTTTTATATGGTACTTTTTACCTTTTTACATTGCTTTGAGAAGGGGGTATTTTGCAGGCTGTGGGTCAGTGATTCTCTTCACTTGTCGCTCCACCCATTCCCCTTCACATTGATACCGTCAACCACACTTACAGCCGTCACCCATATCCACAACTACACCTGTCTACTCACACTATACTACAATCGCCTGCTCATAACCTCAGTAACCGAACTCACAACCACCTTCACCCATTTTTATCCACACCTGCCTACATGTACCCACAGCCACATCCACATCTACATCTTTATTTACACCCTTACCCACACTTACAGCCTCACCTTCACCTTCACCCACAGCTTCTACTCTCCCACATCGTCACCATGTATGCATACATTAAACAATCCATATAGGGCGGTGAACAAGCTCTGGTACAATAGCAGAAACAATAGTAATGTTGCATTCTGTTAACCTCTTCAGTCCATTGACGTCTGTTAAATTCTTACTGTCTCCTGACGAATTTATCTAGTCCTTCCTCTTCAGCCCGAGGATGTCCTTTTGATCATATTTTTGCCATCTCCAGACGATTTTATTCAACTTAGGATAGACTTTTCTAACTGGAGGGGTTACGCAGCTACTACCTTAATTAACCTTTTCAAGTCTACGGGGGCTTTCCTTAGCTAAATGAAGTGCTCTAGAGGTAGCAAGAAGGAAATATAAGTTGCGTCGTCGCTGTGAATGGTTGAACAGTATGGCCTTGAAGTAAAAACTGGATCTTGGAGATAAATCAGATGAAACGGGGCTTGGTGTTAAGATATCAAGTGATGATGCAACTCCATGACTTCTCTTACATTACCCAATGCTTCTCACGCGGCAAGGGTGTGCAGGGTGAACACAGGGTGAGGGTGAGGGAGGGATGGTGGGTGAGAGTGGGTGGGTGGAGGAGAAGGTGAAATTTGAGGTACCGTAAGGGTGAAGGAGGGATGGTGGGTGACAGTGGTTGGGTAGAGGAGGTGAAGGGTGAGGAAGGGAGAGAGGATAGGGTGGAGCATGGAGGTATAATTCCATGGGATGGAGGTAAAAAAAAGATTGTGAAAAATAGTGATTGATGAGGAAGAGAGGGTAATTTGAGGAAAAGTGGGTGAGGCGAGGAAAGATGGGGTGGAGCAGAGGGTAATGGGTGAGGGAAGGAGGGAGGGATGAATGGGGGAGAGATTGAAAGGTGAATGATGGATGGCGAGGTAAGGGAAGGAGGAAGAATGAGATTAGAGAGGGAGAGAAGGTGAGGTAAGGGAGGAAAGTAAAATGAGGAAAAGTGGGTGAGGTGAGGGAGGGGAACAAAGGGTGTGGGGAAGGATAGACGGGGTGAGGTGGGGGAGGAAAGGAGAATTTGGGATATTTGGCAGGAAAGGAACGGAGGTGGCGGTACGGAAGGAAGATAGGGGTGAGGGAGGGGCGGTGAGAAGATGGATGGTGTAATGAGGGAGGTATGGAGAGTATGGTGAGGGATGGGTGGTATGGAGGATGAGGTGAGGTGGGGATGGAGGGTGGTGTAAGGGAGGGTTGGAGTGTGAGGTAAGGGATGGGTGGGGTTTGATGTAAGGTGTGATTGTGGGTATTTTCATTAACCCAATGACTGTTGTTGGTGACCTACCCTGCACCACCGACTCACCTCTGCCCTTCTCTTGTCTCTTTCTACTTGAATTGTAAATATTTAACCCAGCCACCCTAGCTACGTCGTGTTTACTATATTCTTACTAACGCGTCACGGTTTTATTCAGCTTAAGTGAGATGTCGACGGACTGTAGGAATTAGTCTGTTGAATACGAGAAACTGATTAAAATCGCTTGAGGGTAGTCAGCATTAAGTAAATTCGTCAGACGGTGGCCAAGGAATAATGGAAATCGTCTGCACACTTGATTGATAACGTTCAACCCGTGGATACGACACACTGATTGAAACTGGTCTGTGTTAATAAGCATAAATTGGCAAGTCGTCCAGTGGTGGTCAGAATGAAATAGAAATCGTCTCCACACAGGGTTTATAAATGTTCAGTCCCATGAATGAGGGTGTGTGTGTGTGTGTGTGTGTGTGTGTGTGTGTGCGAGAGAGAGAGAGAGAGAGAGAGAGAGAGAGAGAGAGAGAAATTGAAAAATCCAGAAATTCCCCAACCAGAAAAACGTCCTAATAAATATATAACCAGAAGCCAGCCACCATAAAGGAATAATGACCTGACCTTACATGACCTAGAACACCTTAACCTCCACCCCCTCACCCTCCTCTACTCCCCTTAACCCCGTCGTGGCGTCCGTGGCTCCCTGACCTCTGCACCCTCACCCCATCGAGGTCAGTGTGTACCCCTCCCTGACCCTTGTACCCACCCCATCCTCTCTCTGTTCTCTCTCTCTCTCTCTTCCCTTACCTTTCTTTTCTCCTTATGCCTCGTATCTTCTTTCTCATTGTCTATTCCTTTCCTTTTGTTTGTCACTCTTTCCCTGTCCCATTTACCTCCTCCTCTCTCTCCCAGCTCCACCCTTTTCTTCCTTCTCTCCTTATTCCCCTCTCTCCCTCTTGTAACCTTTTCTTCATTTTCCTTTCCTCCTGCCCTACCCATTCTCCCCTCCCTCCCTCCCGCCCTCCCCTCTCCATCCTCTCACCCCTCCCTTGCCTCCCTCCAGAACCCACCCCAATTTTTTTTCCTGACCCTCGACTCATGTTTCTCTCACCATGACTTTCTCCCTCTCTTGTTTTGTCTCTCCCATTTATCTTCCGTTCTTTCTTCACTATTGCTATCTTTTTTTTTTTTTTTTCCCCTTTTGCTTCAATCTCTGTTTGTCTACTTTCTTTTGTCTCCATCACTGTCTTTCCCTCTGCACTCTCCTTTTAATCTCTTCCTCTACCGTTTCTTCTCACCTTTACATTTCACTTTCTTATTGTTTCATCCATCTCTCTTATCTATTTTCCCATTTTATTCTTACTTTTCCTTCTCCCTTCAATCCTTTCAACTCGAGGACTAAACTATATATCTTTTATTGCCACTCGAATTAAGTCAGCTAATGAGAGCGTTGTGATAGTGAAGGCAAAATCTAATTATCTAACCCGTATAGTTAAATAAGCCTGTATAAACTGAATAAAATCGTATGGAGATGGCAAGAATGAAGTAAAATTACCTTCGATGACAGGAATAGTAAATCTCTCCTTTCCACCTGCCTTTCACCTTTGTATCTTCTTATCATCTTTCTCATCCTTTTCATTTTACGTGTCTTTCCTTTATTTTTTTCTTCCTCAGCATCCAGCCCCTCTTTCATTTTCTCCCAGCCACATCTCTAATACCTCCATGGCTCTGCTCCCTTCCTTCTCCTTCACATTTTCTCCTTCCCCTGCACAATCACCACCACCATCACCATAACTCTTCATCACATCTCTCCTCTCCTCTCACCACTTTCACTCTCTCCTCCTGTATCATCATCATCGTCATCATCGTCGTCGTCCTCGTCGTCGTGTTCCATTCTTCATATTAATAAGTTTTCTCTTTGTCATCGTCATCCTCCTCCTCCTCATCATCATCATCATCATCTTTGTCGTCGTCGTTCCGTTCTTGTCATTTTTTAAAAATAAGATTTACCTTCTTGAAATCGTGATCTCCTCTGAAGTAATCTCGCTTTTCTTGGCCAAATTTCTCTTTTGTCCTGCAGTTTCTTAGCGAATTCCTTATCAGTTTCTTGAACATTTTGTGTAGTTTTGCCGGATTTCTTAAAAAATCTCTCTCTCTCTCTCTCTCTCTCTCTCTCTCTCTCTCTCTCTCTCTCTCTCTCTCTCTCTCTCTCTCTCTCTCTCTCTCTCTCCTTAACTAGGATGGTGGGGCGTGGTTGGCTGGCTGACTTCTCGAGACTAGAGAGGAGAGAGAGAGAGAGAGAGAGAGAGAGAATGTATTATAAGAGCGATGTATCCTGTACTGTATGTTGCAAATAAGGAAATACAGCGAAGCATAGGAAAATCTGGAGAAAATTAGAAAAAAAGAATGGATGTGCAAGGATAGAAATAGGAAAGTGAGTGGGAAGAGGAAGAGTTTGCCAAATAAGAGAGACAGTGAGAGAGGAGGAGAGTATTTCAAAGTGTGAAAGTGAGTAAATATGTGGTAGAGAGTGAAAGGGAGAGGAGGAGGAGGAGGAAGAAATGTGCAAAGTAAGAAGTAGGCAAGAATAGAAGGAAAAGGTGTGCAAAGTAAGAGAAGAGTAAGTGGGAGGATGAAATGTGTTCACATATGGAGGGATAGTGATTGTGGGAGTACGAGAAAGTGTGAGGAGGGTATATGTGATGCAAGAGAGAGAGAGGTGCAAAGTAAAAGGAGAAAGTAGGTGTGAATAAGATGAATATGTGTTCAGTAAAGGCTGGATAGTGAGTATGTGTTTTCCCCCCGTCTACCATGTCGCTTCTGTTCACATGTCCTTTCTAATTTTGGCACCTCACCCCACCCCTGCCTGGGTATGGGGGATGATAGAGGTAAGGGAGAGGGGGATGGTTGAGGTGGGAAGGTCGGCAGCATCAGGGTGATGGTCGGGTCCTGGTTGTGTGGTTAATTACTCCATTGTTAAGTTGGGTGGTTTATGGTGGTTCAAACGAATTACTTTTCACCCCGACACCTGAATTAACATATAAATATTACTATTAGCTTCGTTAAGGATGATTTTACGTTTTGTTTGAACTTGGGAAGTGTGGTGATAGGGCGAGTTTTTGTTATTGTTTTTGTTTGTGTGGTAATTGTGTGGATGATCATGGTAGTTTGTTTATTGGTTTGTGCTGCGGTATTATTGCTGTATGCCCCACGCCTCATGCCGGCCTGCTCTGCCCTGCCCTGTCTTGCTAACTCAGCCCAATTCTTCTGTTCCATGCTCTTCCTGGTTTTCCTTCACCTGTCATGCTAAACTTTTTCCTTGCCTCACACTTTCTTACCATACTCTGCTTCACCCAGTCATATATTTCCCTGCCATTCCTTACCCTATCTGGTCTTACCTAACCCTCCCATGTCCTACCCTGCCTTTCCTTGACTTACTCTTCCTTACCTCACTCCTCTGTCTCATTCTGTTCTAAATTTTTTTTTTTAATATACGTCTTCTGCTGTGTCTTAAATTGTATCGGTCTGCCCTGCCTCGCCATGTCCTGCCTCACCATGCCCTGCCTCACCATCTTGCTGTGCTTTACACTGCTGTAGCATATCTTTCTTATTTATATGTGTGTATAACTCTGCCCTCGCTCACCCAGTGCTTCCCTACCCCGCCCTTCCCTGCCTCAGTGTGCCAAACCCTACCACTCCCTGCTCGCTTTACCTTGCACTACCCGTACGTTGTCTCGCCGTGCCATGCAGTGCCCTGCCCTGGTCTCCTGTAGCTTACCTTACCCCGTTTTGTATAGCTGATTGATACCGTGCCCACTTCACTACCCAGTGTTAACCAGTGCTTCCTCATACTTATCCTACCGTCCACACCTGCTAATTGATTTTACCTTACCCATGTCCAGCTCTGCTTACCTTCCTACCCTGCCCACATGTAGAATACCCTTTCACTTGGTTCGTCTCCACCATACCTTCCTGCCCTACCCAGTTCTGACCTAGGGCTTATCATAATGTTCCTTCGTGTACCCTGCCTTGACTTGCCCTGCCCTACCCTGCCCTGCGTCGCCTTGCCTTCCTGTCCTCGTCATCCCTATCCTTCCTTCCTATCGTGCCCAGTTTTGCCCTACCCATTTCTGTCCTGTCTAACTTTTGCTTATACCTGTAGTGATCCCCAGTCTACATTGCCCTGCCTTGCTCTGCCCTGCCCTGCCCTGCCCTGCCTTGGCCCTCCTGTTGCCATCTCCACCCACACTCTGCCCTTACTCTAATGCTGTCTTTGTGCCCTCCACCCCCAAAAAAAAAAAAAACACACACACACACACACACACACACACACACACACACACACACACACACACACACACACACACACACACACACACACACACACACACACACACACACACACACACACACACACACACACACACACACACACACACACACACACACACACACACACACACACACACACACACACACACACACACACACACACACACACACACACACACACACACACACACACACACACACACACACACACACACACACACACACACACACACACACACACACACACACACACACACACACACACACACACACACACACACACACACACACACACACACACACACACACACACACACACACACACACACACACACACACACACAGAGAGAGAGAGAGAGAGGTCTTCTTTTCACTCCTGTTTTATGGATGCCTAAATCGGACTGGAACTAAATTATACTGTTGACAGTATCATGGCTAATACGTAGATTGTGTCGTAAACAGTGACTGCTGCACCTTGCAGTACTGTTTGGTTTATTCTGTGGAGTCAGGGGACACTAACCTATTTCTCAACCCCAGTTTCCTCCTTTCTCTGGGTTACTTAATACTGCCACCAAGACCTGCCTCACCCCTCTTCCTACCTCCCCCTCCACCTGTCTCGTACCTACCTTTTTTTTTTTTTTTTTTCCCACTACCCCGTCCCTCTCCCTCACGCATTCTTCTCTGTCTCCCTCTCCCTTCCTCACCCATCTCGCACCCTGGTCTCCGCTTCTACACTTTTCTTCTTGATCCCCCTTTTCCCTCCCTTCATCACCCCTATCCTCATCCCTCTTCCACCCTCTCCCCCTCCTTCCCCCTCACTATCCCCCTTCCCTCTTTTTGTCACTTCTCTTCGTCCTTCACCAGTTTCTCTCCCCCTCGTACTCTTTCTTCCCTCCGACACACCTCTCCTTCCGTATTCCCATCCCTCTTTCATTCCTTTTCCTCTCCCTATCCCATCATCAACCCTCTTCCTTCCTGTTACTCCTTACCTCAACCATCTCCCTTTCTCTCCATCTCCCCGTCCGACACTCATCTCCTTTTCATCTTTGTCATTTTTTAACCCTTCTTTACAGTGCCGTCTTTAATTTATCACATTTTTATATTCTTGCTCGCTCCAGACGATACATTTTTCAGACTGTAGGGGTTAGATGTAGCCTACATTAACACCGTCACTGTCAGAGCCTCTCCTAATCAGAATAAAATGGTTAGACAGCAGAGATAGTTAAATATATACTGTACAGTAAGACATCATCATATTCAAGAAGCCTCTTCATTGCGAAAGGTTACCCCATGACCGAATTAAATTGTCTGGGTGTAGCAAGAACAATATTCAGAAGACGTCATCGTACTTGAATAGGTAGTTAAGACTTTCAGTACTTACCCTTCAGTACGTGAAGCCTCACAGAAGCTGAATAGATTTGTTTGTGATCAAGAAGAATGAAATGATAACGTCGTCTTACAGGAGTTCACTCTTTCTGGACTTATCGAAATTTTACTGTTCCCTGCCGTAGCCGCACCTTTTTCACCCTGCCTCACCTCACTATAACTCATCTTGCCTTACCCACTCAGCCTCATTTTATCTATACCTCACATCACTCTGCCCAATCCTTCCACACCTCACTATAACACATCCTGCCTCATCCGACCTTACCGCACGCAGTCTCACTCTACCCATACCCTGCCTCACCTTTCTTGTCCCTGCCTCAACCCAACCGTGCCTCGCCCCTGACGCCCTCCCTCACTGCGACAGATAGTGGGCGTGACTGAAGGATGGGAGAAACATTTCTCCTGGTTCCTCAATCGCTACTTTTAACAAGAGTTGGTAGGGTATGGGAGGGAGGGTGAGAAGGAATGAAGGGAGGTAAGACAGTTAGGGGAGGGCGATAAGGGAAGGAAAGAAAAGGAGAGAGGGAGGAGAGAAGTATCGGAGGGAAGGAGTTAATGAAGTAGAGGGAAGGAATGAAGAGACAGGCACGGAAGGGGAGAAGAGGAGAGAGGGAGAAAAAATGGGATGGAAGGAGAGGGAGGGCGGTAGAAAGGGGGGGAGGGTTGAGAAGAAAAAGAGGAGAGAAGGAAGAGAAGGGAGGAAAAAAAATGAGTGAGGAGGGAAAGGATTGAGGGAGGGGGTAAAGAGAGAGACATGAAAGAAGAGATAGGAAGACAGGGAAAGAAAAAGAGGGGAGGAAGGGAAAAAGAAAAGGCAGATACGAAGAGAAGAAAAGGGAAGTGAGAGAGAGAGAGAGAGAGAGAGAAAGGGGATGGAAGGTGAAAAGGTCCAGGAAGAAAATGAGGGAAAAATGGAGGAAAAGAATTTGAGGGGAAAATAAGATAGGAAAGAGAAGAGAGACGCAGAGGAAATTGACAGGGGAAGGAGAAAGGGTGGGAGGGAGCGAGGGGAGCATTTTTTTTTTTTCTGGTTGGGGGGGGGAGGTTGCAAGGTGAAGATGTTTTTGGAATTGAAATTTATGATGTAATAATGTGCGATGCCGGAGGAAAATATGACTTGATTGCCGACTTACCTGTCACATTAGCATTTTGGGCAGAGAGAGAGAGAGAAAGAGAGAGATCCATTTCACCCCCTCCGCTGCGATAGATTCTTCCATTACCATCCTCCACATCTTTATTGTCCTTGTAGGAGCGGAGGGGCGGGCTAGGCTGCTTAGACCTAACATTTAAGATGATAGTGACCAGTCGCTATTCCTTGAGTGGCTTTATGTAAGCAATAAATCTCAGCTGCCCCATGGATGTAAGTCCTTTTATGCCATATCCGATTGGAGCGCCTTAACCCATAGATCACGAGACGCCATTTTGTTAAATGGTTACCAACCAGCGTAGGTTATGGTTTCCTGGGTTACAGAGAACCATCTGGTTTGTCATTCGGTGTAGAGGCTCCAGAAGCAACACTACGTCAAGGGAATGGATGGTCAGCACCTCCACCTTCCACAAGGTCCTTCTCAAGCTAAATCAAATTGCTTCTCTGCAAGAAGAATGGGTAAAAAAGAAATGCAGTCATCATAGGGAAGCGATAACTTTATTGCTTGTAGTCATATTACCACGAGAGGTCTTACATCAGCTGCATACTTTCACCTGGCGTAGCAAAAATATATTTAAAAAGGTGTAATCGTAAAGAAGGAGCTGACATATTCTCGATGCTGTTGTTTTTAACTGCAGGCTGAAGGACGCCGTGGTTGGCGTGATGGATGGTAACAAGACAGGATTATCTTCACACGATATTTGTGTGAAGGAGGTAATCGGGAATGGGAGGTGCATCATACTTTAGGTATATTGATATATATGTACAGTATGTGCTGTGAGGTTAGTATACATACATACATACATATGTACGTACATAAATGCATACGTACATTCTTAGATAGATAGATAGATATAGTGATAGGTAGACATAGGTATGCTTTCGTACTGGCTAGTGAGGAAGATAGTGACAGGCACAGTATTCGTTTCACTTCTTGCCTCTCACTGACCATCATCTTTCTTGTCACAACTCCGGAGTCCCGCTACACTTTCTGTTTATGTTGGCGAGACAGGTAACTGGAGCAGCCAAGTGTCGGGTTAGAAATGGAGTGAGAGGGGGGGGTAGGCTGGGTGGCTGATGATCATGGCTGTTGATGATGGTTATGAGATAATTTACAATAATTAAGCAGCAGATATGCCTGGTGGCCTCAGTGTGCGATATTACCCTCTGTGGGATAGGAAACTTTGTCCCACTTTTATCATTTCATTTTCCTGTTTCAGGATTCTTCTCACCCCATTTGTACAGTGGGATGTATAGTAGTGGTGGTGGTGGTGTGGTGGCCTTGATGATGATGATGTTCATGATGATAGGTTTGTAATGATGATGATTGTGGTACTAATGCCAAAGATTATATTCCTAATAACATCAGTAACAGAGAGAGGAAAATTATCATCATCATCATCATCATCGTCGTCGTCGTCGTCGTCGTCGTTGTAGATGCATATGTGCCTAGGAATTTATAAGGTCAAAGCCCATCTCCACACACACACACACACAAACACACACACACACACACATACACACACACACACACACATAAACACACACACACACACACACACACACACACACACACACACACACACACACACACACACACACACACACACACACACACACACACACACACACACACACACACACACACACACACACACACACACACACACACACACACACACACACACACAGAAAGAGAGAGAGCAGTTGTTGGGCAAGTTATACGTTAGTAGGAGTACACCACCCATGTCTGCTGAGCCTCGGGTAATACAGAGGATGTGTTCGTATCTGATTACATGGCTCTCTACCACAGAACTGTACCTTGTTGTTTGTCAGTTTATTTCCCCAGTATGCTAAACAGACTACAGTACTTGAAGAAAAGGAATCGGCAACCCTTCAAAGCTCTCTAGATTAACGTGCAAGAATTTAAGACAGCGTGATATCCTAAATATATCGGTGAAGAAGTGAAGCCTGCCAAGCCTATGAGAATAGTGTTTGACCCTCCATACTGACACGTCCACACTCCTGCGGTTATTGTTAGGCTGACCACTCGTAGGCTGTACGTGTGTGTGTGTGTGTGTGTGTGTGTGTGTGTGTGTGTGTGTGTGTGTGTGTGTGCAGGTCAGCAGTGTGTGTTACAGTATTCTTATATTGCGCTGCCACACAACAATTGTAAACGTAACCCTGCTAGATTAGATAGAAATTCGCGATTGGCACGTTGTTTATACTTTGCCACCTTTGCCCCCTCTCTGCTTTTATCCCCTCTCTCTCTCTCTCTCTCTCTCTCTCTCTCTCTCTCTCTCTCTCCAATTATACCGTAATAATTATCATTTAACACCACCGTCATACTATATGAGAGTGTTAATTAACCTTTCTTGTCTTTCCAGGTAAGTGTGGGTTACAGAATCGCCTCATAAGATGAAAGAGGAATACGTAGAGAACCAGGTAAAGTAAAATTTTGGTGTCTGTATGTACCTTTGTCTTTGGGTTGGTACGAGAAAATTTTCTGCGCTTCTTTACCACTGATGTAACACCCACGCAGCATGTAGCAGAGGAAACTTGTTAATAGGAAAGTTATGAATAACATGAACGTCAGTAAAAAGGAAAGGTTATTGAGTAGTAGGAAAGTCAGTAACAGGGAAATCAGTAATTGTGGAAAACGTGAGTAAGCAAACTCAGTAAGAGAGGAAAGTCAGTGAGGAAGCAAAGTCAGTATCATGAAAGTCAACGAGTGAGTAAAGCTAGTGAATAAAAGAAAGTCAATGAGTAAAGAGAGCTTGTGAGTAACAGAAGAAAATAAGATATGGCAAACTTGTGGAGGATAGTTGGAAATAGAGATGGATGTGAGATAATGATGCTGTCATTTTGTTATGTGGTAGTGTCATTGCGGTGTATTGTTGAAGGATATTGTAGGCAAATATAAGAGCAGTACTGGATCCCAAGCTGAATAACACCTTTGTGCAGTGTGAGTGACTAACGAGGATTACAATGACTTCTGAACCTTTATATGGACACCTGTGTGGCCACTTGTACCTGTTGTGGAGATCAAAGCGACTTAATATCCTGTTCAAGGACTGAGGATATTTGAACACCTATACCAACAAAAACACTCACAGAGCGCATACCTTTGTCAAGGCAGCACCTCCCCATTTTCATTTCCAAGTTATTTCATGACTTTGATCCTGGTCTGACCATTTTCGACCAAGATTTAATAATGTTCCTCAGATGGTTCTCAGTCATTATTCCATACTATGTTAAATTCCATCAGCCATTCCATAATGTGACTGACAGACAGACAAATTGTCCTAGCCAAAAACATAGCCTCCTTGACAGGTGAAAATTGGGATGGTGTTTCTCACGGCGGCATCATTGCTCTTTACTACTGTTGCAGGGTGGCGGACGATTTTATCAGAATTAAGAAGGTACGTCTGCAGTTGAGGAAGGTTGAAACAGTTTTTATCAACCCTTTTAATGATGATTTTCTGTTTTAGCCACTGATACTTTTGTCATATGTTTTGTGCACTTCAGTACGATAACGACTTTTTGTATTTTATTTTTGCTGCCTTCAAACGATTTTATTTAACTTGGAAAATGCCTGGTGCAGAGTTGCAAGAAAATTGAGATGTTAGGTTATTGACTACTTATTAAAACTAAATTGTTAGTGTATTATCGGGAGGTAATTCACTCTCCAGGAGGTCTGTGATCCATTGATCGAGTCAGCCAAGTAAATGCATCTTTGAAGACAAGGATAGATAAATGAGAAAGATAATTAAAATTACATGCATATGCATTTGGCTTTCCTGTTCCACGCCTCTGTTGCCTCTTGTCTGAGCCTTTCATCGTCTGCTGAATATATTAAGCTGATCCTGCACCACCACCACCACCGTCGCCGCCGCCACCATTAAAATTTCCTACAACCATCAACACCTCACAGCTACACACCTCGAATCCGAGCTGGTTGGAGGTTTTTCTGCTGTGTGCAATGCTGTCTTAAATGATCAGGACTACGGTAGTCAACAAGCCTTGGACCGTCTGAATCCTCTAAGGGCTAATAAGAGATTGACTTTTATTGTTTTTAAAAGATATCTTACTTTCAGACTTGCTCTCATACTAATATTTGCTCTCACTCTTCCCCCCCCCAAAAAAAAAATATCTGTCTATCTGTCTATTGCCAGACGCTTTAATTCCGTAATGGGTGACCATAAATAAAACTCCTCCATGTCGCCCTGCCCTTCTCCATTTCACTACCCTCCCCCCAGCTCACACACCCCTCTCTGATATACCTTTCCACTCTATCCCTCCATCTCATCGTCGGCCTACCCCTCCCTCTCCCCCCCTCCACCTCACTCACATACACTCTCCTCATCAATCAGTCACTCTCCATCCTCTCCACATGGCTAGACCTCCTCAATGTATATATATAAAAATAATGTTTCACGTAAATATTTTATACACGTTCAGACTTGTGCATCATAAATTTTCTCGCTTTCAAAATTTTGCTTCCAGTCACGATGTTTTCCGTCATAAATTTCGCCTCCGCTGGTAATATTTTCAGTCATATATTTTTTCTGACGTACAACATTCACCACAAAAAATTATTCATCTGAGAATTCGCTTACCTGTAGATTTTAGCTGACTTTCACAGTTTTATTTAACAAAGGTGGAGACAGTGAGAGTATATATTCTAATTGGAGATAGATAAACAGGTAGATAAGGATAGATAGATAATTTAATTGATTTATTTTGACAGTGAGAGTATATATTCTAATTGGAGATAGATAAACAGGTAGATAAGGATAGATAGATAATTTCATTGATATATGTTGAGAGAGAGAGAGAGAGAGAGAGAGAGAGATGTATTTGATATGAAAACAAAGAAAAGGTTGGCTTAAGAAAGAGCACAAGAAATGTGGTAAAAATAAAAGTGTTGAAAGGAAACTGTGGAAGTGAAAGACAGGAGGGTTGAATAAAAAAATGCAGATTAATATAAAGACAGAATATAATGTGTAAAGAAAATATAAAACAAACATTGCAGGGAAGATATTTTTTTGTTTTGGCAAAGATTTAATTAGAATTGCAGCATGAAATCAGATTGAAAGTTGCAGGAATGTGATGAGAGTATGGACATGTATCTGGTAGTGTGTGGTAGTGATGACGTGGTGCAGTGTGGTGGTTACGTGGTATGGTGTGGTGATATTGCGTGGCAGGGTGTGGTGGTGACGACGTGGTAGTGAGTGGTGGTGATGGGCAGAATGTGGTGGTGACGACATGGTAGTGTGTGGTGGTGATTGGCAGGGTGTGGTGGTGACGACGTGGTAGAGTGTGGTGGTTACTTGGTATGGTGTGGTGTTGGTGACTGGCAGGGTGTGGTGGTGACTAGCAGGGTTTAGTGGTGGTTAGAAGAGTATGGTGGTGGTTGGTAGGGTGTGGTTGTGGATGGAAGGGTGTGTTGAGAATTGTGATGTTTGGTAGAGTGTGTTGATGATGTAATGAAGGTTTAGTGGTGATTGGGAAGGTTTGGTGCTTACGTAGTAGGGTTCGATGGTGGTTGCAAGGGTGAAGAGATGATTGTTAAAGTGTGGAGGTTGGCAGGGTGTGATGAGGACTGTGATGATCCATAGAATGAGGTTGCAGTGGCTGGGAGGGTGTGGTGGTGACTGGGAGAATGTGGTTAAGATGATTGGCAGGTGGTGGTGAGTGGTATTTGGGGATGGTGAAAACTGTGGTGATTGGCAGGATGGGCTGGTGATTTATGCCATGATATGGTGATGGTGACAGTGAGAGTGTAGTAGCAATAAAGTGATGACAGAAGGATTTGGTGATGATCTGGTGGAGACAATGGTAGACGTGGTGTGGTGAAATATAATTACAGAATACGAAGAGTCATAAAAAATACCTAGGAAGTGAAAGTGGAGATAATATGATGTTGGAGAGTGGAATGAATTATATTAGTACAGTGAAATCTGGCAGGAAAAGTGAAACTCTTGGACGAAGAAGACAACTGGAGATGGGGACGATAAGCAATTTCAGACTCCAGCCACCACGTAGAGAGAGAGAGAGAGAGAGAAATCGACTAATCGAAACAGGTGAATAGAAGAGTAATAAAATCACGAACACATCAGAGATAATTACAAACAGCATCAGTAATGAGAGAGAGAGAGCGAACGGGTGCAATAAATGTGTAAGAGAAAACAGACAAAATAAACACTGATAATAAAAGTGATATATAGAGCGATAGAGAAAAGAGAACCAGTTGAATAATCCGGCAGTTACGGTGACATGTGGTTGATGGGGGTGAGGGGATGGGGGTGGGAGGAGGAAAGCAGTGGAATAGGGGAGGGAAGAGGAGGTGATGGAAGAGATGGGGGTGAAGGAGACGAAGAGAGAGCAAAGGGAGGGAGAAAGAGGGGGAGAGGGAATCGGAGGGAGAAGGGAGGGTGAAGGAGAGAATAGGAGGGTGGTGTAGGAAGGACGACAGTGGGAGTGGGGATAAGGGGGAGGGATAGGGACGGGGGAGGGGGAGAAAGGAAATTGGAGGGGAAGAGAAAAGGGAGAGAGAGAGATGGGGGATAGGAGGGGGGATGGGGATTAGAAAGTGTGATATGACTGATCTTGCTGTAGGCTGATGTGGAGGGTATGGTGGTGAGTGACAGGGTGTAGTGGTTGACAGTGTCCCAGGGAGGGTGTGGTGATGTTAGGGTGTATGAGAAAGGTTGTGGTGGGTGGGAGGGTGTGGTGGTGAGTGACAGGGTGTGGTGGTTGGCAGTCTTAGTCTTTTAGAGAGGATGTGGTGGTGATGGGGTGTAGTAGAAAGGTTGTGGTGGGTATCAGGGTGTGGTGGTAAGGTGTGGTGAGTGGCAGGGTATGGTGGGTGGCAGGGTATGATCGTAAAGGTGTGGTAATGGTAGCCAAAGTGCCCTTTTTTGATAGTATGTTAATGAAGCAAGGTGTG
This sequence comes from Coenobita brevimanus, assembly GCF_032717465.1. NCBI lineage: Eukaryota > Metazoa > Arthropoda > Malacostraca > Decapoda > Coenobitidae > Coenobita > Coenobita brevimanus. The sequence goes on from NC_137059.1 coordinate 6,754,141, forward strand.
GCTGTTAGTGTGTGATAATGTAACGTGTTTGGATTTAATAATGCGTTTTTATGTCAAAGGTTATCTTCATAGCGCATTTGTGTGGTGATAGCTTAATGTTGTGGTTTGATTAGTGGGGATGGTGAACGATTGAGAGTGTGATGATTGTTTAATACATAGTTATAATGGTGAATTGTGTTGGTGTAGTGACGGCTAAATGTTGAGTGTGATGATGATGATGATGAACGGATGAAAGTATGTTGATAGCTTAGTTGTGATCGTATTGTGACGATGACTATGGTAGTAATGAAGACAGAGTAATGAAGTTGGAAAGAGAGAGAGAGAGAATAATGATGGTGGCAACGATGAATAAACGGAGGGTGTGGTGTTTGTGGTGGTGTCAGTGTTGACTGAGGAAGGTGGAGTTGGGAGATACTGATGATAATGAGGTGGTAAGGATGGGCTGGGGTTAATTTTGGTTGTATCGATTTCGTGTAGAGTGGAGTTCGGTAGAGCTGGGTGGGGTGGATAGAGTAAGGTTGAGTATAAGTGAGGCAAGATGCGGCTGAAGTGGAATAAAGTAGGTAAGCATAGGTTTGGGTAGGGTAGTGAGGTGTGGTGTGGTGGGACAAGGGGAGGGATGGTTGGGACTGACATAGGGTATGGTAGAGCCAGGGTAGGAAGCATAAAGAAGGTTTGAGTCGGCTGGTGTAATAGAGTTGTCAGGTATAAGTATGGGAGTCAGGGGAGGGTAGGTAGGGTTGGTATGTGTGATGAGGTGAGGCAGGGAGTAGTGGGTAGGGTGGGGCAGTAAGCTGAGGTTGGGTAGGGTGTGGTAATAAGGTCCGGGCTCCTACGCTTCTCATGGGGCAACGTAGGATTGGATGATGGATGGATGGATGGGACTTAGAGTAGGGTGGTAAGTAGGATAGGATGGATTGGGTAGGGATAGGCAAAATGGGGGAGCTAAGGTGGAAAAGAATGTAACTGGGCCATTTATGGAGGATTAGCAGTTATTAGACTCGTGGGTTGAAATAAATTTAGGAAGAGATTGAGGGGACTGAATTAGCTTGGAGGAAATAAACGAAAATATTGTGGAATTGACGTTGTGTTTGGTGACACTGGGTGGGGTCAGACTGGGTGGATAGGATTTAGCCTGGAGGGAAGGGGATAGCTCCAGGTTAGGTAAGGGAGGGTGGGGAGGAGGTAGGTGGAGTGTGGCCTGGTTGGATAGGCTAGGTCTGTACTCCCAGGATAGGTGGACTGGGAGTCGTGAGGGAGAATGTGAGTGAGGTAATGGATACGAGAGAAGACTGGGTGAAAAGTACTATGTAATAACGTTAGGTAGGTAGGGTGGGTTAGGAGAAGGGTTTGAGGTGTGGTGAGGTTAAGTAGGTTGATACAGAGTCGGGTGGAGAGTGGGTGGGGTGAGGCTGGGTGGAATAAGTAAAGTTAACCAAGTGTAAATGTAGAAGATATGAGTAGGATGAAGCAAAGTGAACTGGAAAAAATAGGAGAGATGACTATGGTAGATTGAGAGGATGGGGTTGAAATAAGGAAAGAGAGGTAGGTTCAACTAGGGAACGTTTCTGGATAAGGAGAATTAGACAGGGTGAGGCTAACTAGATAAATAATGCAGCAAAGGAGTTGTAAAGGGTAAAGCTAGAAGGAAGAAGGCTAGGAAAGGGTACAACTGAAGTAAATCGTGAGGGCTAGAACAGAGATAATATGAATAGGGTGAGGATAATGAAGTGTGTTGGTAAGGAGAACGGATAAAGGGGAGGGATGAGGGATAGTGTTGGCAGGCAGAAATATTAATAACATTGATTGAGAGCTGTAGGTATTATGAGGGAAGGATTAGGGATATGGTTGGAAAGAGAACAGTTTGAGTAAGAGGACAGAATTAGTAGGGGGAGGCTAGGGCAAGAAGGGGGGAATAGAGGGTATGAGGGATAGGGCGGAGTTAGAGCAGCCAAACTATCACTGTCAGGTTACTGTGGGAGGGACTTTCTCTCCTGAACGAAAATATTACACCCCTTCACCTGACACATATTCCCTCCCTTCTCATTCTGTCGCACGGGGGCAGGAAGGTAGGGTGGGTAGGTGTGCCAGTGTGGGTATGTTGTTAGTTTGTAGCGGTCTTTGAGAGAGAGTTGGGGGGTGGGATGATGTTGGGTGTGGGAGTGGCTATATTGTGTGAAGTTAGGCTTAGGTATGTAGATGGACAAGATAAATGAGGTTACCAAGATAAATATGGTTCGTTTCGTCTGGGTGTTTGATAAATAATGTTTTTTTTAGTAATAACATGTTCTTCCGGGTACCATACGACTTTCTAGTTTCCTTTGTGCCATTTTCTACCTCCTAATTAATCCTTCACTATGATGACGTGTATTTAATTTTACTCAGGCTCCCACCAGACGATTTTACTTAAGATTGAAAGAAGTCCGTGAAGGGATCCGTGAAGACTGTTTCTAAACCCTTCCTCTAGAAAAGTGCCGTTACACCTGTATTAAATCGTCTGAAGCAGGTAATCCTTTTGAAGGGATCAACGCTGCTGCCACTACTATCAACGAATATGTTGTTTTACTCAGGCATAGACGATTTTGTACAAGTGAATCATTTCGTATCACGATGAACCTTTAGTGCTACGGACGTCACTTTGCAGTTTTAGTAAGGATCACAAGTTTTTTTTTCTCTCTCAAGTATCGTCGGTAAATGCTGATAAATAACGTGTGAGTGAATACCTGGCCAGAGCACAGCACCATAGATCAACGTGAAGAAGCGTCTAGGTGGGTGGTGGTGTTGGTGGTGGTGGTTGTGGATGTAGCGGTGGTGGTTGTGGATGTAGCGGTGGTGTTGGTGGTGGTGGTTGTGGATGTAGCGGTGGCCTAGGCACTGTGTGGTCAAGGGTTCGATTCTGGCTGTTGCAGGGAACGTTATGTGGATCTGAATTCGTTATTCACCGATTCACTGCTCTTCCATATGCTTCACCGACGCGTCATAAATCACTCCAGTTAATGCTGTAGCACCGTATATATACCCCAAGTGTATCACAACAAAGATGGTGGGTATTAATGCACAAATGCCAGGTGACGTGGGAGGGCTGCATGGGATCATCCCTCTGTTGGTGTGCTGTAGGTGGACTAATGAAGCTCGGGAATGGAACCCCCTAGCACATGCGTGGAGGTGAGTGCATAAAAAAAAAAAATAATAATAACAGTAATAGAAAGGGGTTGACTAGCTCTAAAAGTACTGGGTAGAGTTAATTAGCACACCTAGAGACAGGGGGAGGGACGACTAAGACTTTTGATTATAAACTAAGGAGGATGAAACTATATAGGTAAATTATTGACTGTGTGAGTGATGAGGTGGGTCGTTGGTGGTACATACTGAGGAGAAAAAAAAGGTAACGGATTCTAGACGTGAGTAAACAAAGGTAGATGAATCTAGGGCAAAGTAGGGAAGACTAGGATATAAGTGGGTGGACTAGAGTAAAGGAGGGTAGACCAAGACAGAGAAGACTACGAACACGAAATAATAGGGTGGAGGAGGATCGGGAAGGGTAGAGTCGGGGTCTTGGGCAGACAAGGGTCGGGTTCTTTTTCATCTGACGGAACTGTGCCACCACAACTTGATCAGTTCGTGGTTGCATGACATTCAGTGAAACATAGATATTAGGTATGAATGATTCTCCTTGGTTACTAGTGAAATCGACCCCACATCCTAACTACATTTGACCATCAACTTAGCTGAAAGACGTGAGGAAGTTTTATGAGGTTACAGTAAACGCACAGTAGGGTATGTTTAGGGCAGACCAACTCACTAAAGACAAGTAAAATCATTTGGAGGTAGCTCGAAAGAAAAAAAAAGTCGCCGTAGTGAAGGGGTTAAGGGAGTGTTCGTGTTGTCTTTGATGTTCTGCTGCACAAAACAGTTGGAAATCCGAGCTGGCCTGGTGGCGGAGGTTGAAATTGGAGGTGATGTTGGCAGGGTTGCGTCGGTGTGTTGGCAAATGGAAGGCGGTTGTAAAGACAACAGGGCTAATGGTGGGGTTGATGGCCGGGGTGTTGGTGATGAGCTTTATAGTGAGATGCCAACAGGTAATGGAGAAAACATGATTATACCCCATTCACTACATTGGAAAACCTTAAACTGTTGTATTTGAGTTGCAGTACAACGCCTGCAGTATGATGACGCCAAGTATTGTATTCTTGATGCATCCTGTCGAGTGTATTCAACTTGAGAGGCAAAGCAGGGCTGAGAGGTTAGATATCGTCTTTATTAACTCTTTCAGTACTTTAGATCTTTTCCAAGTTGAATAAAATCGTCTGGTAACGGCTAGACAAATATGACGTCCTGAGGCTGAAGGGGTTAATGGAAACTCCGGTGTTGCCTGGATTAAAGACCACTCACAGTATTGGTAAAAGCTTAAACTGTTTCTTCTGAGGTGGAGACTAATAAAAAATTTTTTGTCCTCATGTTGAATGAACCGGAGAATAGCTGTGTAGATATGATAGTGCCTGAGAGAATGTTGCTGAATTTCGAAACCAGAACGATTTATTTTTTCTCCCTCTCTCTTTCCAAGAAGAGGGGAAGGGGGCTTACCTGTCACAGACAGGATCGAAACCGTAATTACGTGCCACCAGGAACTTTCTTCATGTTAGGAGAGATTTCGAAGTGGAGGGGTTAGATGAAACTTTAAGCAGTCCATCACTACTAGAGATCCTGAGTCGATTGAAACTTACAGACGATTGTTTGGAATGAAAAAGACGTCCCCGTATTGAAGGACTTGAATAAATGCTGATTGTACTGAAGAAACAGAAAATATGGCTATTAAATAACCTGTACCCCTAAATGCAACAAAACCTAAGGGCTGGGAAGCATTTACTGTATAATTGGATCAGCGACAGTAAAAAATCAGTCCACCTAACCCATTTTGTATAACACACATAAACAACCGTGAAACAGATGCTTCTATATGTATATGCGAGACATCTTTTACGTATCCTGGTGGATACTGGACGGTCCTGGGGGGGGGGGGTTGGATACGAGAGAGAGAGAGAGAGAGAGACGGGGGGGGAGAAGAAAAGCTAAGACGTGGGGCGGAAGGAAGAAGAGGGAATAGGGAATGACTGATAGAGGGATGAGATTAGATGGACGGGCTGGAGGAAGGAGAAAAGTGATGTGTCGAGAAGAGAGGATAAGAAGAGGTTGGTGAAGGAATCGCGTAGGATGGAAGAATAGTGGAACGAAGGATGAGCACTGGGAGCAGGGATAGAATGGAGAAGATTGATGGAGATATGAGATTGAATGTAATTAGTGGAGGAAGAGGAGGAGAGAGAGGCAGAGATGTAACGGATGGAATTGAAGAAGAGAGAAGGACGAATGTGGGGAGGAAGAGGAGAGGAGAGACAGGGACGGCATGGGATGAAAGGGACGAGCAAGAGGATAGAGAGGTGGGAGAGACACTGGGTGGCAGGTAGATGGAACGGTATAGGCTTATAGGTAGATACGATGGTAGATAAATAGCTAGGCAGGTAGAGATGGGCTGTTAGAGATGTAAGGTAGTGAGAAAAAGGCTAAAAAGTATATAAAGATAGGCAAATAGACGGATAGGTGTGTAGGTAGGCTCGTAAAAAGTTTAAAAGGTAGATAAAAAAATAGGTAAGATAAAATTGGTAAGTAGGTGATGTTAGTGAGGTGATTAGATATTTAAAAAAGTCAGGTAGATGGTGAGTACAAATGCTGGCATGTATGTGAGGAGATGTAAGTTGATAGATAGCTCAGTAGAAAGACATAGATGATTAGGTAGATAGATGGTTGGTGATGAAGTGAGGTGAGTAGCGAGAAAGTAGACAGAATGGTAGGTAGATAAAAAGAAAGGTATATCGGCTGGTAAGTAGATAGGCAGGTATCGATAGGTAAATAGATGGTTAGTAGATAAGAAGATGGACTCATGGATAAACTGGTTAATAGGTAAGTACGTATTGTGGTAGATAGATAAGAGGGTGAACGGGTAGATAGATAGGTAAGTAGATAGGCTTGTAGATAGATAAAAAGGTAGACAGTGTTGTGATGGTGGTGTGAGGCGAGTGATGCCTGGGGTTCCTCGTGTGATGACCCCCCCCCCTCTTACACCCCAACACCCATCCACACACACACACAACCAACCGAGACCCGTATTAAAAACAGTTACGATAAATCCATTTGTACGAATGATTGATTGATTGATTGATTTACTGGGAAGGACAAGGAAAAGAGAGAGCAGAATATTCCCATATCTCTTGTTCTTCCTGCGAAAGATAAATATGAGGGAGAACTGATTTAAGTTTATTTGTGAATCCAGAACCTGTTTGTTATTCTGGACAGGGTGTTCTCATCGGGATTGGTGATGGGGGTATGGCTTGTGTGTGTGTGTGTGTGTGTGTGTGTGTGTGTGTTGCACGCTGCTGGTACTGTGTGACTTATTTCTCCTTCTTGAAGTAGGCCTACGGTAAATATCGATAGCATGGTATTCACTGTTGGTACCGGTATCAATATTGTGTCGTTTCTCGTTTAGTACTGTCCCCGCTGGTTTAACTCTTTCATACTTAGGCCTACAGTTCCATTCTTCTTATTTTAGCTAAGCCAGACGATTCCTGTGGGATATGTGTTCAGTAAAATGCAATGAAATTGGTAAATAAGTCCACTCTTCATGTATATCCTTTAACCCCCTCAGCACGAGCACATACTGAACTCTGGATTAAATTGTACTTAATGGTTTTGTTCATCTAAGGAATGAAGTGGTTCGAGACGGTCAGCAGCATTTGTGCATTATTTCTCATGATGCGTATTTTGACAAAACCTACAAATGAATGCAAAGCCTAAAGATATTATGTTATAGCGTATTTCTTTAAGATTCTGAATGGGCCGGCAAGTTAACCATTGAGGTTGAGAACAGTCGCCCTCCAGTGCCCGCTTCACCCCCCCTCCCCTCCCTTTTTTTTTTTTTTTTTTTTTTTTTTTTTTTTTTTAACTGAAGGAGGAGTCTGACCCCGGACATTTTTTGGCTTCAGGGAGTGTCTCCTGGCCGCCAAAAGTGTGTGTGTGTGTGTGTGTGTGTGAGAGAGAGAGAGAGAGAGAGAGAGAGAGAGAGAGTAAATGGATATGATAAGAAGGTGAATAGGTGAGGGGTTGGGTAGATTGGAGTGGAGGGGGGGGGGAATGCGGAAGGTAGGTAGATGGATAGATGGGGTAATGAGTGACTGGGTTGGTATATGGGTGGATAGCTGGGTAGGTGGAGGCAGTGGGCAGGTGGATTGATGGATGGACTGTTGGGTAGGTGAGGCAATGGCAAGATGGGTTGCTGGGTGGATTGCTGGTTAGGTGAGGCAGTGGGTGAATGGGTGAATAGGTGAGGCGGTGGATGGATGGATGAGTAGGTGAGGTAATGAGTAATGTGTGGATGGATAGGGTGAAGGGATCGATAGTTGTATGAATGGTTAGGTGGGTGGATAAGTAGGGCGGTGGGACGGTGAGGGTGACATGTATAGGGTGGCCACAAAATCCCATTACATCCTGGGAGAATTATTCTGCAACGAGAATGAAGGAGAACATCGCCACTCATCCACGAGGCGATAGAGAACTCTTTTAATTTTGTAAGAGTGTTTATGTGTGTGTGTGTCATCATATTAACCCTCTTGAAACCGATGACATTTCGTGTTTTGTTCTTGCTGTCTCAGGGTATTTTATTTAACTTAAGATAGACTTTTCGAACGGAGTGATTAGATATAGCCTTTATTAACTACTCTAGAAGTTGGTGTACCTGAACGCAATAAAAATCATCTGGTAGTAGCAAGAATAATGTAAACCTAACGTTGTCTGGCTGATGGGCCTAGTCATACGAATAATTTCCGTGGAAGTTGGTGGACTTGTGGCTACCCTCTAGATCGGTAGGTGGATGAAGGTGTGAATATGTGTGTGGATAGAATATGGGTGGATGAATCGGTATACATGTGGATGGATGCCTGAAATAGGGGTGTGAATGAGTGTAACAGTGAATAAATATGTGGAGAGAGTGTGGATGGATGAATCAGTAGAAATGTGGATAGGAAGATAAACAGAAGAATAATTTAGGTGGGAATGTGGAGTAACCCTTTCACTACGAGAACTTATATTACATTTCATTCTTTATCCAGACGATTCTGTTTCGTTTAGGGAAGACTTTTGCGCTGGAGGGTTTAAGTATAGCCTTAAGTTACCCTTTAAGTACCAGAGATCCTTCCGAAGTTGAAATAGATCGTCTTGTAACAGCTGGATTAAAATGGACATGTTCTCGGGCTGAAGGAGTTAAGGAGTGAATTAGCGGGATTTTGTGTGGATAATGAGATGGATAATAGAAGATGGATAGATGGGTAACTTGTAGATTTGCTGAGGTGAGAACTAGAGCATTGACAGTGAGGGTGCTTATTTGGAGAAGCAGGTTGTACACATTAGGCTTTGAGAACTGGATCACTGAGACAATGAATACATAGATAAATGGCTGAGTGAATGAGTAGACAGGTGAGTGACTGAACTGGATGGCTGAATGATCGCTTAGTGGTTACATGACAAGGACTGATATTGACACCAGAAGACAGAGCATGCAATTATAGAACAGTTAGTGCAGTGACTGGTGATGAGAGAGAGAGAGAGAGAGAGAGAGAGAGAGAGAGAGAATGATATATGAGTGTGACTGGTAGTGGCTGTGGATGGATATGATTTGAGGATGTAGTTAGGGTGATGAAAGGGGTGAGGGATGAAAGTGATGATTAACTGGTGGGGGAATGGAGGTAGTGATGGTGGGGGATAGAATCTTGAGAGGTGGGGTGAAGTAAGGGAGAGAAACTGGCAGGTGAAGGTGGGTGGAGGGATGGGGAGACGTGAAATTCGAAAGAGGGAGTTGAGCAGTGGTAAAGGTGAATTTGGCTCTATTACCTTTTTTTTTTTTTTTTTTTTTTTTTTTTTTTTTTTAGGGAACAGTTTGCGAGCTTCTAGCCTTTGGTTCCTTCATCCTTGCTTAAAAAAAAAAAAAGTGTGAGCGATAGTGAAGGTGAAGTATTGTGGAGTGAGGATGGAGAGGCTCGGGGTGGGAGGCCAGGGGGCAGAAATTATGGCCTCGTCATCCAGTACTGTTGTTTTTGTGGTCCAGTCGAGTGGCCGCTGCGTAATTGTTGGCCAAAAATTGCGAACATGTTCGGTTTTGTGTGTGCGTAAGAACACAGGGAGAGAGAGACGCCGACTTGACGGAAAGTGAGCCGGGTTTAGATATGTTTGTTCGAATACCAGACTTAATAATTCTGTGCTAATCTTGTTTAACTCACTGTGGTAAGAGTTTACGTGGTAGCCTACTGAATTTTGATAAATATGCTATGATATTTTAGTTATTATTTAAGGTAGTCAGAATGTAATAGAAAAAGAAAAAAATATCGAGTAGGGTTAAAGGAAGCACGGAGTCTGTCCGACACGCGTGACCTCTACGAGACTGATTATGCAAGAGAAGCAATATGACCCTTTAAGGTAGATCATGAGGAATTTATGAAGAGGAATGAAAAATTATTATTGTCTTGTTAATTGGCAAACGTGCATTGAAAACATAGTCATTATACTTACTGTGTTTGGAGCAGAGTGGTGACTGTGTAGCGCATGATGTACCTATGTTAGCTTATCATCTGTGTATCATGTTGAGCAATTTTGCTATTATGTTTACTGCGTTTGGAGGAGACTAGCCATTTGCTTTGCGTGTTAGCTGTGTTGGGGTTAACAGTTATATTTACTGTGTGTAGAGGAGAATGTTGAATGTATATTCTATATGTTAGTTTACCATCTCTTTATATCACGTTGAGTAATTTTACTGACAATTATATGAACTCTGAAAGTGAATGGTGATTGTGTTCTGAGTGTTAGTTTCCCATGTTTCTTCTATCACATTGAGCAACATTACTAACAGTTTTTGTACTTTAGTGTTTAGAGTCGACTGGTGTTTGTTTATGGTAGGTGTTTGTGTATCATGTGTTGATATCAGGTGCAGCAACTTTACTATCCTCCTCGGCATGGTAGTCAGGTCGTAAAGGAGCCTTTGATGACGCCTTCATGTGCTCTTGGGAGGCCAGCCTGATTATATTAACCCCTTCACTACCAGAGGTACCCCTTAACCCCTTCACTACCAGAGGTACTCCTTAACCCCTTCACTACCAGAGGTACCCCTTAACCCCTTCACTACCAGAGGTGCCCCTTAACCCATCACTGCCAGAAGTACCCCTTAACCCCTTCACTGCCAGAGGTACCCCTTAACCCCTTCACTGCCAGAGGTACCCCTTAACCCCTTCACTGCCAGAGGTACCCCTTAACCCCTTCACTGTGGTGACGCCTCTCTAAAAATCATCTTCAGTCCAATAACATCTTTTCATTTAGTCAGGCAGCGTTAAGACGGTTTTATTCATCGTCTAACCCATCAAAAAGGTTTAATGGAGAGAACTGCCCAAGACGGAATAAAATCGTCCGGCGGCAACAGGAAGAAAATTAGGCTCGTTCTGGAGTGGTTAAGAAACTTGCCGTCAGTCTGTAGAATGATGTTTTGAGATTTATATCCTGATTCAGCTGCATTCCATCCCATCCCTCCCTCAGCTGCAGTTCTTCATTCCATCCCATCCCTCCCTCAGCTGCAGTCCTTCATTCCATCCCATCCCTCCCTCAGCTGCAGTCCTTCATTCCATCCCATCCCTCCCTCAGCTGCAGTCCTTTCTTTCCATCCCATCACTCCCTCAGCTGCAGTCCTTCATTCCATCCCATCCCTCCCTCAGCTGCAGTCCTTCATTCCATCCCATCCCTCCCTCAGCTGCAGTCCTTCATTCCATCCCATCCCTCCCGCAGCTGCAGTCCTTCATTCCATCCCATCCCTCCCTCAGCTGCAGTCCTTCATTCCATCCCATCCCTCCCTCAGCTGCAGTCCTTCATTCCATCCCATCCCTCCCTCAGCTGCAGTCCTTCATTCCATCCCATCCCTGTCCTGCATATCATCCCGCCCCTCCCCCAGTTGCAGTCCATTCCATCCCATCCCTCCCTCAGCTGCAGTCCTTCATTCCATCCCATCCCTCCCTCAGCTGCAGTCCTTCATTCCATCCCATCCCTCCCTCAGCTGCAGTCCTTCATTCCATTCCCTTCCAGTCCATCACGCCATTCCATCCCTCCCTCAGCTGCAGTCCTTTCATTCTTTTCCCTCCTTCCCTACATATACTCAGCACTGCTTTATCTACCTTACCCTCACCGGCCTGTAATAACTCTGTGCATCATTGGTAATCAGTGGTACTGCTTACCTACGGTACCACCAAGGCCAGGTAACAAAGTGTGACCACAATTACCTGGCCAGAGTGAGTGGTAGTACCTGGGCGCGGCAGAGGTGGAAAAAAGGGAAGAACGTCAGGAGGAATGACGGGAAGGACGGGAGTTAAGGGAATTAAGGGTTGGAAAGGGAAGGAAAGGACTGAGGGAATGAGAGGGAGGTGGACACGAGAAAGGAATGTGATGTGGAGGGTAGGGAAGAGGAAGAAGGGAATGGAGTACAAGGGGAGGGGAGACACAAAGAGAGGACGAGGAGGAGGTGGAGGGAAGGCAAGTGAGAGGAGTATCTCTGTGGGTAAGGAAGGGAAAGTGAGGGGTATACCTGAGGAGATGCTGACGGGAGCAATTCGGGGTCTGGACCTGGGAGGGGGTGGGGGGACGAAGGGAGGGGGGAGGGAATCGTGGAGGGGGAGGAGTTGGTTGTGAAAGGAAGAGGAGGAGGATTTGGTTGTAGGGAGTGGTGGAGGAAAGAAGGAAGATTTAGGCAAATTTTGTGAGGCAGCTAGAGAAGAAGAAGAAAAAAAAAGAGAGGAGGAGAAGGAACTAGGATGGGGGGAGCAGGTTCTAAAGAGGAGGAAAGGAAGGGGTTGGTTGTGGTGAGAAAAAAAGAAAAGATCGAGAGGCAGGTTGTGAGAGAGGAGAAGAAGCAGGAGGAGGAGGAGGAGGAGGGGGGGAAGGAGTTGATTGTAGGAATGGATAAAGGATGGAAGTAGACGGAAGGGACAGGTGTGAGAAAGGACGGGACGAGAGAGAGAGAGAGAGAGAGTGCAGGTAGTCTATTGTGGCTCTACCCAGCACCAATCTAAACATCCTGCCGCAGCTGCTGTGTTTATATGAACCGTATCAGGGAAACAGTCATCTTCACGGCGATTCTCCTCACACCTGCTGTGTTATACTTGAGATCTTTTCCTTGACGACTCTGATAACATTCTTGTGTGTGTGTGTGTGTGTGTGTGTGTGTGTGTGTGTGTGTGTGTGTGTGTGTGTGTGTGTGTGTGTGTTATTCACCGGGTCGGTGAGGATCACTTGATGGTCGTGATTGTCAGCTTTTACCCTCCCGGAAGGGAGCTGAGAGCTCATATAGTCCGATCTAAGGGCAAGGCTGTGACCTTCACACACGCACACACCCGTCCCCGTGCTCAAGGAGGACAGTAACCACCCACTTCATCAGTGAACCTTTTCGCAACCTGAGCGAGGCGCGAACTCCCGTCCACCAGTTGGCAAGCGAGAACGTTACCATTGTGTGTGTGTGTGAAGTGGCCTTTTGTATGTCACTCACCACTATGAAAGGTAGATACATCTTAATTTTCCATACAATATTCATCTGCACGTGGACAGTATTCACATGTGTACCTTTTTACCAGTCCATTCACTAAGAACACGTAATTTATATTCTTCCTGGTGTCTGACGATTTTATTCAGCTTAGGAGAGCACACTAATATTGAAATGGCTAATGAAGGCTATGTACAAAATCCCTCCAGTCCTAAAAGTCTCAGTGGCCAAATAAAATCGTTTAGAAATGGCCGGAATAAGTTGACTAAGACGTCATGGTACTGATGGGGTTAATGTGGCCGTAGCTTTATCTGTAAGCTGGTCCCTCTGCATAATTATCGTTGTAGCTTTTATCTGTACATTTATCTCATTAACATTGGATATTAGTCAACGTGTGTGTGTGTGTGTGTGTGTGTGTGTGTGTGTGTGTGTGTGTGTGTGTGTGTGTGTGTGTGTGTGTGTGTGTGTGTGTGTGTGTGAGAGCAGCTGTAATGTATGCAGACCTTGACATATAAATAATTTCATATTATTGTGGCCACAGAATTATCTCTACTACGATCTTACAAACATTTTTGGAAGAGTGGCATGTGTATATAAGTGCACCTGTAAAATATGTTGACCACTATACTTATATATGTAAGCTAACCTTACCAGTATCTTTGTGGTCACACCTTTATCTACACTGGTCTTGTAAACATATGGACGGTACTCGAACCTGTTTGTTTTCAGCCCACACCTAACAAAACATGCATACGCTCACATAGAAATACTGTGTATAATGCAGGCTCAGCCATTTCACATATGCTAATCACACTTACATAATGATGCTGAAAGTGGACTCCTCCATAATCATATTCTCTGTCTGTGTACCGATATGTACGACAGATTCATCTGTATCACATATATAATGTATTCTCACCACACTTGTATACCGATTTAATGCGGGCTCAACCATATCACATATTAGTCTTTTGCATCATCCTTCATTATCCCATCAGAAGCAGGGACCCTCCTGACCATTCTTATACAGTATAACGATATGTAAGGCAGGCTGTCCCACATTACTTAACATGTGCAAACTACTCATACTGTATATACCGTAGTGTAAAGAAGGTTCAGCCGTATTACATATGCGAAAACTTATCGATGTGTAAAGCTGGTTCACCCACATCACATAACATACCTGTATCAGATGTTGGCACACCTGTCTCTGTCAAGTGGACACAGCTGTATATATAAACTGGTGGCACGTGTTTACATCCTGTAAGTACACATGAGTGGTAATGACGGTACAGTGTAATGTGCCACAACCTCATGTGTGGTAATGGCGGTACACATGGGTGGTGCTGGCGGTACAGTGTAATATACCACAGCCTCACGTGTGGTAATGGCGGTACACATGGGTGGTGCTGGCGGTACAGTGTAATATACCACAGCCTCACGTGTGGTAATGGCGGTACACATGGGTGATGCTCCCGGTACAGTGTAATATACCACAGCCTCACGTGTGGTAATGGCGGTACACATGGGTGGTGCTGGCGGTACATTGTAATATACCACAACCTCACGTGTGGTAATGGCGGTACACATGGGTGGTGCTGGCGGTACAGTGTAATATACCACAGTCTCACTTGTCTGGTGTTGTAGCCACGCACGTCTTGTATTTTGGACATTTTAGGCACAGCTGTTGACTCACTGGTGTTTTTTGCAGCAGGAGTTGTGGGTTGCGTGCTGGTCCATCTTTTTTGTGGCGTCTTCATTTACAGTCGTATTGAGAATTGCGTTAATTGAACGCCAGAGCAGGTTTGGTGGGACGCACCAGCTGTACTGTGACACCACATTTCCCAGTGGCAGTACATAGCCATGCGCCATTATACATTTATACCTGTTAGTGGAGTACAGTTAAAGGTAGAGGCACATCAAAGCCGGTAGTGTATTGCAGGAAAATGAACGTTTATCGAGATTTTAATGATACTGTAAGGGAAAATGACGTGAGTACTGTCGCAGGGGGGATATATCAGTCTCGGATTAATATTCGCTCATAAATATATGTATGTACAGTATAATGTATGTATGTATATATATTTATCTGTCTGTATCTGTTTGGCTGTCTACACTTACAGGTATATTATTTGTAACCAGCGAAAAATTGTATTATAAAAGAATTATTTATTTCTGTATTAAACTACAGTAGTGCAATGAATTATACATTGACAACTATTATTGGCGTAAGATGCTGGTGTTGCAGTAGAAGGTGCGTGAATGTAGTGAGTTGGATGAGGCAGACAGGCAGGATAGATCATATGACACAAGAGGGCGCCACCTTCAGTGTCACATGGAGGTCACGATCCTGCCCACACCCTCACATGTTGCCAGGATGCATGACGATGTTGTCGTGGTAGATGTGTGCCTAATATAGTGCCTATATGTCTGTGGGGTTATTCAAATTGGTGGTAGTGGTGTGCCTGTATATTTTTGGGTTATTTATATTGTTCTGTGCTGTGGTTTGGGATTTATCAATAACTTTTTGCTTTAGTTTCAATATAATCCACTTCTTGGGTTGATTTATTTTGTGCTGTAAGTTGATCGTCAGCGTCTTAAGTTGATTTATTTTGTAATACAAATAAGACATCCACATCGTAGGTTAGTTTATGTTCTGCTTATGACGTTCATGTTACGTTGTTATATTTCCCGCTGTGAAGAAGACATCCACATATTTTGTTGTAAGACTTCCACATCTTATGCCACGTATGGTTCGCCCTTGTGATGTGAATGAGAGCATTCACTTTATACGCTATATATGTTTTTTATTGTAAATAAGTCATCCACATCTTACGCTGATTTGTTTTGTTTCGTAATTAATAACTGCACACCTTACACTGGTATATTTGTTTGTTGCAGGTTGTGTTGGTAATAAGAGCACAACACCTGTGTATCACCTGGGTCTGATTACGCCGGCTCTGTGATTCACCTTATTGCCGGTACAACACATTTCATTACGCCAGACTCTAAGGTAAGGACATACACTGCTCTCTCTCTCTCTCTCTCTCTCTCTCTCTCTCTCTCTCTCTCTCTTTCTCTCTCTCTCTCTCTGTGTGTGTGCATATTGTCAGAATCTGTGTCATAGGTCACTCTTCCAGTCTAGTGCGCCCCGCCTTTAGTTCCAAGTCATTAAGGTCAGAACAGTGAGTGACATCAGGTGTCAAGTTACCCACTCACCATTACCACATGACCGATTACCACTACGGGCGTTTGTTGTAGGATCATCCCTTCCATCTTGGAGGATATTAGTCTCGTGTGTAAAGTCGTATGTTGTTAGGCAGAACAATAGTCCTTGATGGCACGGAGCGTGGAAAGGGGTTAAGGGTGTACTGGGTATCGTCTATTTCCCAAGAATCAGTATTTAACCCACGGCACAGCAATAGAGTCTTGGTCCTGTGCAGCTCTCACAAGCCTCCTTAGCAATGAGGTATTAATTCCCACCATCTCTTTTGTTGTCCGTGAAGGATATCATATTCTTATTTAGGGTGTACTGTGTTACATGGAGTGTTAGTCATTATGTGTTGTCTGGGCCATATGGAAGAGCATTGACGATGATATTAAATTCGGATCCATAAACTCTTCTCTGCAACCACATAGTCACCGGCACATTAACCACCTTAGCATACAAATGAAGTAATTAACCTGTGCAGGTGTGTGGGTCACGAGGGGTGTCAGAGGGAGTAATTAAATCCTACCTTAAGATGTGTTGGTGTAGAGCCTCACCTCCTAGCATGACACAGTGACCTTTCTTGACCTCAGTGCCTAAGTAACAGCTGACCCTGTGTGCCGTGCAGCTGGACAACATGAGTATACCTGGACCGTCCCCTGTACACCTGGACCGTCCCCTGTACACCTGGGCACACCTGTACGCTGTAGTCGATGTTTGGTGGGTGTTTGTACCTGATGTGCGTGTCAGTAGTGTTCTGGGGTGTGGCTGTTGCTGTTTTATTGGTTGGAGATAGGAATTTGGTCCAGTTGATAGTGCGTCTGTTTTGTCCGTATTTTGCATACTGGTACATGACTCAATAGTGTGTGTGTGTGTGTGTGTGTGTGTGTGTGTGTGTGTGTGTGTGTGTGTGTGTGTGTGTGTGTACGCACTGAGGCTTGTAGCGCAAAAGGCATGTGTGTGTATGTGTGAGTGCGTCTAGTGGATGAACACACACACACACACACACACACACACACACACACACACACACACACACACACACACACACACACACACACACACACACACACACACACACACACCAGCTGTCAGGTCCTGTTATGGGAGTGACTCTTATTAACCCCATAATTGCCATCACTTTTTGTTGTAGTAATTTGTCTATCACCAAAGCAGACGAGAAAGAATTAGTGGTTGAGAGCCTGTGAAGCATGTTCCTTCTGCACAAAGTTGAACAAGAAGCCAAAATCAAAGTCTGTTCATTTTTAGGTGACAACATGTATAATTTACCCGTTTATTGAAAGAATTAATGAAGGCTTTAACCCCTCCAGTTCGAAAAGTTTTTAAGTTAAATAAAATCGTCTGAGAATAGCAATGAAATAAGACTCAGCATTGAAGGTGTAAATCTTGATCTGTGCATCCGTTCCGTGTGTCATTATAAACTCTCTCTCTCTCTCTCTCTCTCTCTCTCTCTCTCTCTCTCTCTCTCTCTCTCTCACACACACACACACACACACACACACACACACACACACACACACACACACACACACACACACACACACACACACACACACACACACACACACACATACGGTCAAGGAACCAGGAAGAAAGACAAAGTAAATATGGAATAATCATAGATAGCCAAGAAAGGTATATACTGTAATATCCTGTTTTCTCGTTGTGTGTGTGTGTGTGTGTGTGTGTGTGTGTGTGTGTGTGTGTGTGTGTGTGTGTGTGTGTGTGTGTGTGTGTGTGTGTGTGTGTGTGTGTGTGTGTGTGTGTGTGTGTGTGTGTGTGTATTGTTACGGAACAGAGAAAGATAATGTACAGTACACTTTAAGTGAGAATACTAAAAATCACTACTGTCCCGTAAAGTTCCAGGTTCAAAACAAAAGAGTTAGGTAAAATTACAAGTTAAAGTTTAATGCTCAAACTAACAACAAAACACCCAGGACTCACGAGGACAATGTAATGGCAAAAAACAGGTCAAATACATGGTCAACTGCAACAGCCTCTATTAACACGAAATTAGCAAGAGTAAATTGATCTAAGTCAGCCCTGATAAAATAAAAATACACAAGGTAATGCTCAGTTAATGCAAGATAAATAATTACAGATACAAAATATTATTTAAAATGACTGATATAAAACCCATCATTAATCAGAAGACCTCACTAGGCCTAAGAATTAACCTTATGCTACACAGTACAAGAAAAAAAATACAACAGTTATACTCGAATTACACACAGCTGCTAGATGTTTGGAGATTTCTTGAGCACTCACAATAATAATATCTGTACAGGGGAGGACAGAGATGTGAACAAAATGAGGAGCAGATCTAAGTGGCAATGATGCAGAGACTGAGCTCATTATATAGGGGCCAGGAGAGCTTGATACAACTTGCAAGAAGGACGCGCAAATGAAGCCATGGGGACAGAGAGCTGAAAATCCCGCTCTGAATAACAGAGAGAACGACTTACTCTACTATAACGGTAGAAGGGGGGGACTGCGGCAGAACACGCTCGTGATCAAACATGCAGCAACTGTGCGTTAAAATTACACAAAGGATGATGAAATCATAGGCTATGTAACACCTCCCCACAAAGAAAAAGAAATCTACAAAGGAAATTTCTTATTACTCTAAAACAATCTGTCTAAAGTCTAGATAAGCAATCTGCAATAACATTTTCTTTCCTAGAGTTACAAAACATGAGATCTCCCTAGCACGTTCAGTCATAGGTACTTGCCAGTATCCCTTTAACAAATCAAACTTACTTATGTACCTAGCCTTTCCGATCTTGTCTATACAATCTTCCACACAAGGGAGAGGGTAAGTGTCTGTTTCAGTTATCTGATTCACACGTCTGTAGTCAATGCAAAGCCGCTGTGACCCACCTGGCTTAGGGACCAGAGTGACAGGAGAACTCCACTCGCTCTGACAGGGCTCAATCATCTTGTGGTCCAACAGGTAGCCAAGCTCCTTCTGGATGAGAGGAACTTTCACTGGGTTCACACGGTAAAGAGGCAATTTAATTGGCTTTGCGTCTCCAACATCGACATCATGCATCAACACAGTGGTTCTTCCTGGAGTGGCACGGAACACTTGCGGGTACTCCTGCAGTAATGCCGAAAACTCCTGCCCATCCTTGGGAGGTAGATGAGAAAGCTTAGTCTGGAGATCATTCATGATATCAGGATTCTTCCCCAAACTATCACTCAGGCTCATACTGCATGGGAGGGCTTCACTTGAAGACTCGGGTGGAACAGCTACAGTGCAGACTGGATTATTTTCGTCCCGCCTGTGATATAACTTTAGCATGTTGATGTGACATAGTTGCTTGCTCTTTCTACGATCTGGTGTGGCGATGACATAGTTGACCACTGAGTTTCTTCTCCACGAAATAAGGGCCACTAAACTTGGCTTGAAGAGGTTGCCCATGAACTGGTAGCAGAATCAAAACCTGATCTCCTGGCTGAAAGTGGCGTAAGCTGGACTTCTTATCATACCAAGTCTTCATCTTCTCCTGAGCAGCTCCTAAATTCTCTCTCGCCAGCTGCAAAGCAGTGGATAGCCGTTCTTTGAACTTCATCACATACTCCAGCAGGTTGACGTCATCTTCCTCCAACAGCCAGCATTCCTTGAGTAACTTAAGGGGTCCTCTTACTTCATGGCCAAACAGTAGTTCAAAAGGTGAGAAGCCCAGTGATTCATTTGGAGATTCTCTTGCGGCAAACACAACGAATGGAAGACCTTTATCCCAGTCTTTCTGATGTTCCAAACAGTATTTCTTGAGCATCGATTTGAGTGTTTGATGATATCTCTCCAACGCTCCTTGGGTCTGGGGATGGTAAGCTGAAGACGTGATCTGGGTGATGCCCAACTCTTTCAGAGACTGCTTGAAAACGTTTGACATGAAATTACTTCCCCGGTCTGACTGTACCTCCTTGGGCAGACCAAACTTTGTGAAGAACCCTAGCATTTCCTTAACCACGTTCTTTGCTGAGATATTTCTAAGTGGAATGGCTTCAGGATAACGAGTAGCCATATCAATCATGGTCAACACATAAGAAAATCCTGAAGAAGTCTTAGGAAGAGGGCCCACAATATCCACCAACACACGGGTGAAAGGCGCCTCAAAAGGAGGAATGGGAACTAGAGGTGCAACCTTTTCGGTCTGATTACACTTCCCCACAACTTGACAGGTGTGACAAGACTTACAATACCAGGAAACATCCCTGAAGATACCTGGCCAGTAGAAGTGTTTCAAAATGCGTGCCACAGTCTTCCTCACTCCAAGGTGTCCTGCCAAATTGGAATCATGAGCCACTCTAATGATATCCTGCCTACAAACACGAGGGATGACAACTTGATGTACAACCTCCCATTCACAGTCGGCTGATGCTGTTGGGGGTCTCCGCTTCCTCATAAGTACTCCTGACTTTACATAATAACAAGTAGAAGCACCGGCTGACTCTTCTTCACTGTAAGCAGAGTTAGCTAGACCTTTCAGCTCAGGGTCAGCAACCTGCAACTCAACCAACTCTTGACGAGACAAATTATCAACACTACGGGGTACTGCCTCATCTGGTGAGTGGTCCAAATTAGCAAGAAAAATGTCAGCTAGGATAACATCATCATCATCATTATCCTCTAAATCACCAGTAACTTTAGACTTAGCCCTAGTGACAGCACATGCAGGGAACACATGAGGGACATCACAATCCTGGGACACAGCCACTGGCTCACTAGACAACTGAGGAGCTGGACACACTTGACTTCCACCAATATCATTTCCAAGTAAGAAAGTTACACCTGACATTGGGAGTGTCTCAACCAACCCAACCATAACGGAACCATTAACAAAACCAGACTCTAAATTCACTCTGCACAGAGGGACAGAGAAGTAATTATTCCCTACACCTTGTAAGATTACAGTTTCATCAGAGGAATTAACATTAGAGCCTAGAACACTGGTCAGCATAAGGGATTGGCAAGCACCTGTATCACGATATATTTGAACTGACTTCCTGTCATTACTGTCCAGAGGACTGACAAAACCATCAGACAGGAAATTAGCACATGAACTCTTGAGAGTGTCACCCACGTTACTGCTCAAAAGAGGAGCTCCATCATGAGAATTTAAGTTACCCCTCAAAGCAGGTTCAGTTAACTCAGTTAAAGAATTCTGGGAACTCTCAAGAGTGGACACTAGACCAATTGACTGAATATTTAAAGACTCCTTTTTGTTCACATCACGCTGTCTCCTGAAACATCTCTCCGTAGTATGACCAAGCTTACTACAATAAGTACATTTACTTTTCTGAAATCTAGAGGTGAAGCTGGTATTTACTTCCTGAGAAACATCTCCTTTATTCTCTTTCCTGTTACCTGTACTCTGAGTATAGACAACGTACTTACTCTCAGCTTTCCCTTTTTCTTTAGAATATCTCTTGTGAGTGAGAACATATTCATCAGCTAAAACTGCAGCATCAGACAAATTATCTATTCTTTTCTCATCAAGATATAGGCTTACATCTTTACTAATACACCTTTTGAAGTCCTCCAGCAAAATCATCTGCTTAAATTTACCAAAATCAGAATCCACATTCTTAGAATTTAACCACTGCTCTAACAGATCTTCTTTGATTTTTGCATACTCAACATGGGATTGCTTATCTTGCTTGTAAGTTGTCCTAAATTTTACTCTATAGGCTTCAGGAACAAGCTCATAGGCCTTAAGAATCAAGCTCTTAACTACATCATAATTATCAGACTGATCCTGAGGCAAAGATGCATAAGTTACTTGAGCTTTACCGGTGAGAACAGTTTGAAGGAGTACTGGCCAATACTCCTTAGGCCAATTAAAACCTGTAGCTACCCTCTCAAACAACTGAAAATACTTTGTTAAATCAGATTCATTAAAAGGAGGGACAAGTTTAACATTTTTAGCCACATCAAAATCATCAGAGCAAGATGATCCAGTTCCACCTTGTTTCATGCGATACTCATGGTCTGCCTGAATCCTGGCAAGTTCAACTTGTGCGTGTATCTGTGCCTCCTGAATACGTGCCTCCGCCTCCTTAGCACGAGACTCCTGCAGGGCTAGCTGTAACTTAGCTAATTCAATCTGCGTTTGCTCATTTGGAGGAGTTACATTAAACAAGCTTTCAATAATCATGTCAACAATTTGATCTTTAGAATGATGAGAGCGAACAGCAATTCCCAATTGTTGAGCAACGAGCTTAAGTTCATTCTTTGTTCTGTTTTCTATATCACACACTGTTTGCACATTTGACAAAAAATCTTTGGCTTCATCAAGTGTAGTAATAGTAGACATAATTAATAAGTAACAGTCACAAAATATCAAGCAATATCCTTATGATAATATCCTGAATATCCTGATATGAGGTCGCCAAATTTATGTTACGGAACAGAGAAAGATAATGTACAGTACACTTTAAGTGAGAATACTAAAAATCACTACTGTCCCGTAAAGTTCCAGGTTCAAAACAAAAGAGTTAGGTAAAATTACAAGTTAAAGTTTAATGCTCAAACTAACAACAAAACACCCAGGACTCACGAGGACAATGTAATGGCAAAAAACAGGTCAAATACATGGTCAACTGCAACAGCCTCTATTAACACGAAATTAGCAAGAGTAAATTGATCTAAGTCAGCCCTGATAAAATAAAAATACACAAGGTAATGCTCAGTTAATGCAAGATAAATAATTACAGATACAAAATATTATTTAAAATGACTGATATAAAACCCAACATTAATCAGAAGACCTCACTAGGCCTAAGAATTAACCTTATGCTACACAGTACAAGAAAAAAAATACAACAGTTATACTCAAATTACACACAGCTGCTAGATGTTTGGAGATTTCTTGAGCACTCACAATAATAATATCTGTACAGGGGAGGACAGAGATGTGAACAAAATGAGGAGCAGATCTAAGTGGCAATGATGCAGAGACTGAGCTCATTATATAGGGGCCAGGAGAGCTTGATACAACTTGCAAGAAGGACGCGCAAATGAAGCCATGGGGACAGAGAGCTGAAAATCCCGCTCTGAATAACAGAGAGAACGACTTACTCTACTATAACGGTAGAAGGGGGGGACTGAGGCAGAACACGCTCGTGATCAAACATGCAGCAACTGTGCGTTAAAATTACACAAAGGATGATGAAATCATAGGCTATGTAACAGTATGTGTGTGTGTGTGTGTGTGTATGTGTGTGTATGTGTGTGTGTGTGTGTGTGTACAAGGGAAGGGTCATGTGTGCAGGACACACAGCGTTCAGCAGGGCATCCGACTAAGTACCCCCGCTGCTGCTAATCACTGGCCAGGCCGGATTTACCACACACGAACTGGATAATTTGGAGGAAATGAGAGGCAGGAAGACTGGACGGCAGCCTGGCTTGATCTTTGGTTCCTCTGTGGTGGGTTGATGAAGGCAGAGCTGGTGGTAGGAGTGACCAGGGTTTTGAGATGGGGTCAGACATGCACAGTGGTTGAGGTTGTGTTGTAACGCTATAGGATTGTTTTGGTTACAAGATTATTAGTGTCAGTGTTGTTTAGAACGTTCTGTGCATCTGTTGATCTTAAGTCGGGTTGTTGGTAAGTTGGTCGTAGATGGGTTTGTGGTTGACGAGGTTTTGAAATAGAGATGGCGTGATGGCAAAGGTAGACTCATAACGTGTCTGGCTTCGGAACGGCCTGCAGATCTGTTGATCCTGACCCATTCAGTTAGAGGTCGTCTTTGTTATTACTATCTCCAGACTATATTCCTTAAACTGGAACAAATATTCGAACTGGATGGGTTAGATTTAATACAGCCTTCAGTAGCCCCTTCACTACAAGATGGCCTCCCTAAGTTGAGTAAAATTGACTGGTACCAACGAGATGGCAGGGGTAGTCTTATAACGATTTATGGTGTTACAGCGATCAGTTGGTATGTTCAGCATAAAATGGGTTCTTGTTTACCTGGGTTTAAATGGGTCTTTGGTTTGTTAAAGGGAATACGATAATTGTTAAGTGCAGAGCTGGGCTGACGATATTGTGATGCAGGGTTGGCCTGATACAGAATGACTCAGGTGACATGGTTGGCTTTGGAAGGACTTGGTTGATGTAAGGCAGAACTGTCTTATCGGTACAGTTAGTAGCTCTAGTAGTTCCTGCTCCCAAGATCAAATTTGTCTGTGCTAAATTCATCCTTCTTACTGAATAAACTGGTAGCTTAAAAAAAAAAAGTTTAGTGTGTGTGTGTGTGTGTGTGTGTGTGTGATATTAGAGGAGAATAACATGGGAGTTGATATTAGCACTATTATTAGATAGTGTTGAATCACAGACACCGTTCCTCCACCCCTCAGTGGGGTTCCAAAGTTGTACAAGACTGGTTAAGGGAAAGGCAGAGTTGTTGTGGGAAAAGGACACTTGTGCTGGCCACGGGTAGGTAGTGAGAGATTATCAGGGAGGAGGAAACCAGTCACAGATGAATATCTCACTGCCACCATACGTTGTATTCAACTTAGTGAACGTGGTGGACACTAGGCATTACACACTACAATGATGACATTGTCTTTCTTGCCCTCACGGTAACGGACTGAGAGAGGGGAGTTCTGGGAGTCTTTGCCACTTGCTTTCCCAGGCCGCTACAAGGAAGAAAAACTCTCTTTTGATAGAACAAACATCCACCACGTAACCTACAATAACTGTACAAAATTATTGACAGAATAAGCAGCGCTCGTTTGTCATAACCTTATACAACTTTACTGTTGATAAACGGGTAGTTTATGGTTGTAATCGAAAACTGTGCTAAAGTTATTTTCTTACTACACTTTTATGCTAAACTGTTCAGACAGAGGACCTTGCTGACTAATGGGAATGTATGAATGGGTTACTATGCCAAGTATATATATAATTATCATGTTCTAACGTGCGTGGAGTGAACAGAGAGAGGAAAGTGATAGGAATGGGAAAGGGATGAGGGAGAAACTGAGTGAAAAGAAGCGAGTGACTCGATGGAAACTGGAGAGAAGGGAGAGGCTGGAGGGAAAGAAAGAGAAAGGCTGTGTGGAAGGTAGTGTTTTTCATCATCACTGGCATTTATCTCCATCGCCGTGGTGGCTGGAGATGGGTAAAAGAAGTTGCCAGGCTTAGTAACCTTTGCCTAATGTGGTACTGGAATGTACCTGGCTTGATCCCAAAGTGAATGTCGACAACAGTACCTGTAGAGTCTTCACAGTGCCACTCACACCATCTGCACCATTATCATTAGTATTATCGTGTCTTGATTGCACAGTAGAGGTGAATGGCTTAAAGGGAAAAATTATACACACGCGGAAAAGATTGCATTTATGGAAAAGTTATTAAGAAGACGTTGACTCTCCTTGGGTATAGTACAATCTTTGGTGGACATTGTTAATCTGTAGTTATACCTGCGTATGGAAAAGTTGTTAATTAAGATGATACAATCATTTCGGCCCCACCTGGACCCTTCTTCGGTGTATGGTAGACATTGTGAGAGTGTCCGTGTACCCACCAAGTTTATTACAAACATTGTGCACTAACCCCTCCAGCGGACCTGGTTTGTTTATTACCTCCGCCAAGGAGGTTATGTTTTCACCCCTGTCCGTTTGTTTGTTTGTTGGTTGGTTGGTTTG
Source organism: Coenobita brevimanus (assembly GCF_032717465.1). NCBI lineage: Eukaryota > Metazoa > Arthropoda > Malacostraca > Decapoda > Coenobitidae > Coenobita > Coenobita brevimanus. The sequence goes on from NC_137059.1 coordinate 6,779,638, forward strand.
TGAACAAGATTACACAAAAACTACTGGACGGATTTCCACGAAACTTGGTAGAAGAATGGGCCTTGGCCCAGAATAGACTCCATTAAATTTTTGTGCGGATCCGGATAAAGGTGCGGATCCAGTATTATTATTATTATTTTTTTTCACTTTAACATTGCGAGATAGGGCGTTTTTCGACTTTTTCGTAAATTTTTCAGTGAATATTGCAGTTTTATATTGGATTAGACTTGATTGAATTAAAAGGAACTGCATGTTGGGCCTTGGCGGAGGTATGCGCTCTACTGAGTTCCATTCAGTTGTATTTGCAAACGACAGACGATTTTATTCAGTTGAGGATAGACCCTCTTGGAGTGAAGGAGTTACCCCCTCAGTGTTATGACGTCATATATACACATACTCTTGCTACCTCCACATAATTTAGTCACCTTTGTAAACACCCCACATACAGAAGGTATACAGTAGAACCCCAATTGTTGCAAGAGTCACCCCTAAACTGGATAAATTCGCTTGACTGTGTTAAGAACAAAGAAAGAATAACGCCATCGGAAGGAAAGGGTTTAGTTGAGCATTTTTTCGTAAATGGAATGTGTTAAAACCTTCATCTTAAGATCTTAATGACCCTTTTGAGCATATTAAGTATTCTGAAAAGTCATTAATGATGAGATGGAAGAGAGGGTGTTGCAGATTAGAATGGTTTAGAACACTTTGGGGGTAATTAGTAACCTAAATAACATTAAGAAAAACTAACAAGAAACTAAAAAATAAAACTTGCGAACTCATATGGCGATAGTTTTCGTAATACAGTACAAGTTATAACAAAGTTCGTTCGATTTAAATTTGTGTGTGTGTGTGTGTGTGTGTCAGAGGGGGGGTATGCTTCTTGAGGTTGGCCTTGAGTGTAGTGCTGGTGTGTTGCTGGGCCAAGGCAGAGTGGGTCATCCCTGATGGTCTTTTACTATACCCCGTTACACACAGGAGATATCAAGACACAGCAGGTGAACGAGAGGCTGGATATTTACTGTACATTTTTTTTTTTTTTTTTTTTTTTTTTTTTTTTTGAGAAGTAACACCCAGTGATCCGAGTTTGTAATAAAATAGGACGACCTATTCAGCATAAAAGTGTACTAAATATCACTTTTACAGTTGTACAGTTGAGTGTAGTATTCTCCAGACACTTTCCTTATCATAACTTTCCATTGATATCATGGGGTCGTATTCTCGATGGCTTGGCAGACCGTGGCAGTTCTTTCTTAGTGACCTACTGCGCGTTCACTTGGATGGTGTCTTTATCTTCGTATTGTCCATATAGTTTGCATCAGTAGCACAGTAGAGGATGTTACGGTGTGATCTGCAAAATAAATTGCTGAGGAAAAGGTGTTACGAATTATCCAAAGCCAACAAAAATACGGCCCCTGGTGTTTGCATAGTGCCTGGAAGTCCCTGTGATACGGTTCATGACCCGTGGGAACCGCATCCCGTACAGTCATGAGTTGGGATGGGCAAAGCAACTTTCGATTGTTTTACTCTCATAACTAAAGCTTTGCTCGATGTGGGGTATAAGAAGATCCTGCACCCTCGTTCTCTTGTCTTTCCCGTAAAAACATATCTTAATCATGGTACTCAGTGTATCGTAAGTGTGCGTGTAAATCAACGTCCTGCCTACCCTTGATCAGAGTAACAGAGAAGGCGGATGGCAGCCTCTCAACTCAGGGCGCTAGATGAGTTATGCAGTGTACTGTTACTGATTCTGGTGATGCGGGCTGGGCGTTCCTGACTTACCGGTACATATTCTCTCTCACACACACAGTCCTCCACATCCTAGTCCTGCCCCCATGACCCACATCTCAGTGACGTTACACCTATCATTGTCAGGTTGAGAAAGCTTGGTGGAGATTGTGTGTGTGTGTGTGTGTGTGTGTGTGTGTGTGTGTGTGTGTAACATTGCTGCGTAATAGACATACCATATATTTCCGTGAGCGTCGTGTGTCCTTTAAACATTCAGAGATTGTTGTATGCGTTTATAGGGCGTGGAGTGAATGTAAGACCCACATTCACTCCTGGATGACAACATATAGAGCAAATAGCGTTGTACTGGACTGGTTTGGTAGAGGCACGTAATTGGAAGCAGCCTGTATGTGTGACGTGTTTTCTGTTGTATTATTTGTAACTCCTAAACATATTATTCAGCTTAGGAGATACTGTTGCAGCTGGAGGGGTTAGGTACAGCCTCCATCACCCCTTCACTACTGGGATCCTCTCGTGCACTGTAAGAAATCGCCCGATGACACAGAACAAATATGAAATAACATCTTGGTACTGAAGGGGTTCATATCTAACCTGCCTTTATAATAACATCGATAAGTATCTGCTTAGTCAGCCATTCATCTGTCTAATTTGTTCTTAACACTTTCACTACGGTAACGTCTTACTCTGATATATTCTTTCTTCCTCCATACCGTTTCATTTAACTGTGGGAGTAACTCTTGAAGTGAAGAGGTGTGAAATCTCCATTAAGCTCTTCAAGTGTGAAATGTCTTCCCAGATCAAAGTATAATCGTTAGTTGTTAGCAAGAATAAAACGCCTGAGACGCCCTCGTGTTGAAGTGATATCTGCTGAGTCATTCATTCCTCTGATTGCTTTGTACCGTACACTGTACAAAAACAGTTAATTTCGTATTCCCAGCTGGCTTGTGCAATGAAGATTATTGATATGTTTTTAATCTCTTGTTTCTTTGGTTGCTTTGAACTGTAGAATGTGAAAAAAAGAATGTGAAAAGAGGTGTTCATGTCACGATCATCCCGGATATAGGTCAGGATAAGGCGCCAGGCAATAGACAAAAGGGGAGAGAGGTGTACTGACAGATCGTGAAGAGACGGACACACATATATGCACGGCTGGGGAGGTACTTGGAGGCAGATATTAGATAAACAAATTAGTATCTTTTCAGAATTACGAATAGTGTAGGGCGACTAATGATGCGAGTCACGGTGATAGCGTGTCCGTCTCACGATCTGCACGTACACAGCGTCTAGGATGTGAAACCCAAACAGAGGCGGACATATAAACTGGATGCTGGTAGTATGTCCTTTCATATGCTGGTATATGTGTGCACCGTGTCCGTATCGCCAATGACCTACACAGACTCTGACACACACAGACATAGCCATTACATAATTTCAACTTTCACACACTCACACTACAACACCCTTCTCCAGCCGTACTTGGCCGGCATGGAAAAGGGTTAATTCTGCCATAGTCTCTCTGTCGTCTAGGAGAAGATCTGGTCCTGCAGAGTGCACATCGTATGGACTGTTGCAAATACCGGTACAATCAGTGACTGAATGTGTTAGCCAATAAACAGGTGCCATCGTATTGTGCCATCGTATTTGCAGGCCCTGGTTCTTCCCACCATAAATGTGCAAGGTATTAAGATGTGTGTGTAACGACTGAATATGTTAGGTAATAAGTAGATTGTGTCATGGTAGTGTCAAGCAGCAGTCGTTCCCAGGCCAGATGTGCCAACCAGCAAGCCCGTCAGCTGAGTGGCGGTGTTGAAAACCACTATTATTCAGTCTGTAGCAAAGTGGCGCGTCACGGTGAGGGAAACAAGTGTGGAAGGGAGGAGAATGAAGTAAAGTGTAGAGAAAAGGAATGAATTGGAAGTTTATTGGAGAGAAAAGGAGACGAGACAAGAGGAGAGGCAATAAGAGGTGAGGAAAAGAGGGATGAGGAGAAGAGAAGAATGGGTAGGACAAGCGTAGAGGGATGGCGAAAAGAGGTTGTCACGAATCAATTCGCGACATTTCCTTTTTGTGAGAAGCCACGAACTATTAGTGGAAAACTCACTGTGTATCGCTCAGTTAACCGTTTCTCTCTCCATTTCGGGGTATACTTTTCAAATAATTCGTCACTTTCAAAAGTGACCGATTTAATGCACGTCACTAAGTGCGCTACTGAGCGATACAATTGTTTCTTTATCGTTCGCCTCTACTTGCATAAACCGTTAGCCACGCCTTCTTCCGGTGGCTCGTGCTTCCTGCCCATACATTATTTGAATTCAGTCTTGTGTTTGCTGTGACGGAGAAAAGGTCCTGTGCTCCAAGAAGTGTGAGAGGTCGCTAGCACCCAGGCTCCACTGAGACAGTATCAAGTCCTCCCACTCCTCGGGTGATACATAGTATTCATCGACTGGTATTTCTTTTGTGTATTTCCTAGTTTTAAGAGCTTAGTTAAGGTGTTTTCCCTAGGCGTAAGTATTTAGCTTTTGTGAGAGTGAGCGAGTGCGTCTCATTGATTTGATTTGAAATGTAATGTTAAATTTATTTTTGTAATTAATAAATTTAACAGTTCTATTTCTTGAGCTTAATGTAGAGTAAATCTTGTTTCATTTCTCCATAATTAAGCTTATTTTCCATACAGCTCCTAGCTTGCATAAACGTTACTATTCATAACTGGTACTTAGACCAGTCTTGTTGTATTAACTTAAAATCCGTTGTGCCAGGAGTTAATGCATCAGCAAGAACCTGATGTTATTATTATTAGTATTAGTTATTTATTGTCAGGGGTGATGTAACTTTCTCCAGAGGCTAACAGTACAGTAATTCAGCAATTGTGAGTAATTAGTCTCTGCTGAGTACTGTTGAGAAAGTTTATGAATTCTCGTTCTCAGAGAATCGTGCTAAGCCAGCGTAAAGTAATCGTTGCTTGATGTAGCAAGACAATCATTGTCTCTGCTCTTCAATATTATTGAATATTATTATCAATTTAAATAATATTTAACCATTTATATCAAAAGTACAGTGATATAAAAACCCCGTGACAATTGGCGACCTCATTCCAGGATATTAACTCCTAGCTCTAAAGCTATTCACGAGATAGTGCTCACTCATTCATATTTAGGCATTTATCATTAAAGTTTATAGGCACAAGCTTACTGGTGTTTACCGTTAATTTAGCAAGTGAGTTTTTGCTTTATAAATCAATAGAGTACTTAACTCTAGTTTATTTTTGGTAACGCCAGACGATTTTATTCGCTCCTGGGAAGTCGGCGTACCCATTGTGTTTATTATTGAGTCTTCCCAGTCATTTACATTTTTGATTTATTTTTGCCAGTTAACTAGATAAGACTGGTCACCACTAGCTTGTGTCTGTACTCTTTACTTGTGTCATTAGTATTCGTCGCTAAGCAGTCAGTACTCAATTTCGGTTTGCTTAATAAATTAGCGCCATGGCTACTACTGTATTTTTACAGGAAGCCAAAGAAATGGGTCTTTCGGACCCAACCGAAATTAAAGAGTATATACTCTCACGGCATAATCAGGAGCAGCAGCGCGAGAATGATGCCCGTGAAGAGCGTAAGAACAGCGCGAACACGAGCGAGAACAGCGCGAATACGAGCGTGAACAACGAGACAAAGAACGAGAACATGAACTTGAAGTGCTGAAGCTCAAGCGAGATTCCTTGGCTTCAGACACGTCTGGTGCAGTTGGTCTAAGCTCCACGAGCGTTCTCCCTGCACATGTCCTAGCGACCCCACGCATCAAGCTTCCTTCATACAAGGAAAGCGAGCGAATCGAGCCGTACATAGCTCGTTTTGAGGACATGGCAGACTTATATCAACTGGATGAGGCAGCTAAGCGGATCCAATTCCTTAGTTTATTTGAGGGCCCCGCCCTCGATATTCTCCACAGAATTCGTGGAGACAATCTCACATATGAGATGATGAAAGCTGCACTCATTAAGGCGTATGGTCTCACAGTAGACGACGCCAAAGTTCAGTTCATGCGAGCTCGTCTCCAAGACAAGGAGACAGCTGTTCAGTTCCTTGATCGTCTCACAGCTTACTTAAATGAGTGGATGGAGAAAGATGAAACTCCTTCCACGCGTGAGGGGATAATTGACCTTATGCTGCGTACACAGCTAGAGAGGTCGTGGCCTGCTGAGCTCATAGCACAGCTTAAGATCTGCCAGGTGAAAGATGCCAGCCAAATGGCAGAGAAGGCTGACGCATTCTTTACTGCATACGGGTATCAAGCTCGTAAGCAAAACACCTGGAGCAGAAAAGATACTGCCAAGTCTGGGAAGCCGTCTCAGACTGAATCCCAGCACCAAGGCCGTTCTCAGAGTAATGGTCAAGGTCCAAAACCGCAGTGGAAGGACCAGGGGCAAAACACTCAGAAACCTGAGTGGAAGAGGTACAACAAGTACCCTAACCAGCAGCAGTATCAGCCATGCAACCGACCGTCGGGACAAACTTTTTCACCACCAGCTCAAAAGAGGCAGGAAGCAAATGCAGCCTTCATTCCTCAGCAGCAGCCTGGTGGTCACGTCCCTACCAGTGTGGGTACTTCCCCACAGTTCACTAGTCCCACAGTGACAGTGAACTCCCCTCCAAAGATGGCCAATGTTCCATCTTCCCAATATAATCCACAAGGCACAATGTTCGCCGCATCAGTTCAGCAGCCTCATGAGTGGCTAGCTGCTTCCTCCACAGGTCCTCCCACAGGTGACAGTACCTTCCTTGTTCAGCAAGGGTTTGTGGGAGACACTCCTGTGAAGGTCCTGAGAGACAATGGTTCCTCAGGTTGCTCTGTTAAGCAGAGTTTAGTTCGGCCTGAGCAGTATACAGGTCGACAGATCCATGCAAAGCTTATTGATGGATCAGTGAGATTGTTCCCTGAGGCATGTATCCAGGTGGCATCTCCATTTTATACTGGTATGACACTTGCAGTTGTCATGCCAGAGCCTCTATTTGACTTAATAGTAGGCAATATTAATGGAGTCAAGGATAGTTGCTCCGATGGCGCTACTCAGACTTCGGCTGCTGCGGTGACACGAGCCATGACTGAGGCTCCAGACTGTGTCACCCCAGTGATCATTGAATCGCCGCAAGATCTGATGTGTAGTCAACTTGTTGTGCAAGAACAACATTCTGACCCAACACTTGCTACCGTGTGGAACAAACAAAAGGGTCGAGTGATTAAGTATTCACGGGGAGGTCGAGCCAAGTTCCTTCGCAAACAAGGACGGCTCTACCGTGAGTTACAAACACCCGAGGGCGAGGTTCGACTGCAGTTTGTCGTTCCCGCCAAGTACCGCCTAGCAGTGTTACAATGGGGTCATTGTTCAGCCTCAGGAGGTCACATGGGGAAAAGGAAGACCCAGGGCCGTATCCGAGCTGACTTTTTCTGGCCAGGGATGGGACGGGACATAGATAGTTTTGTCCGTTCCTGCAGTGTGTGCCAAAGTATCGCCACTACTCAGGGACATGCCCTTCCTGTGCCATTTATAACCACACCTGTAATCTCTGAGTCAGTTGAGAGACAGGGTAGTGGTGAAGTGGGTGCAGACCTGACGTCTCGCCCATTGGCCCCACAGGACACATTATGTCCAGGGCCTTTACATACATATTATGTACCGTAGGTTAAGGGGGAAGTTGAGAGGCGACTTGAGGCTATGGAAGACCCAAGTTTGCATAAGGATTCTCAGCTTCCCGGTACTAATAGAAGTACTGTAGGTTAAGGGGGAAGTTCGAGAGAGAACTCCGCAGTGGCGACTTGAGGCTATGGAAGACCCAAGTTTGCACAAGGATTCTCAGCTTCCCGATACTAATATAAGTATTGTAGGTTAAGGGGGAAGTTGAGAGGCGACTTGAGGCTATGGAAGACCCAAGTTTGCATAAGGATTCTCAGCTTCCCGGTACTAATATATGTACCGTAGGTTAAGGGAAGTTGAGAGGCGACTTGAGGCTATGGAAGACCCAAGTTTGCAGAAGGATTCTCAGCTTCCCGGTACTAATAGAAGTATTGTATTGTAGGTTAAGGGGGAAGTGAGAACTCTGCAGAGGCGACTTGAGGCTATGGAAGACCCAAGTTTGCACAAGGTTTCTCAGCTCTCCGATATTAATATAAGTACTGTAGGTTGAGGCACAGGTTGAGGACCCGTGTGTGGTTCGAGGCTATGGAAGACCCGAGTTTGCACAGGGATTCTCAACTTGTCGAAACATAATCGTGTGCTATAATTAATGGCGACCTCGAATGTACGTCGTAGCACTGACTGCTAGGCAGAGAGTAATTGTAACTTAATAAGAATTTTGTCTCATTGACACTTTTGATGCTCCACCTCAATTGGTTTTGCAGGTTCAGCAATGGGTGTAGCAGTTTTGCTGTGCGGACCAGCTGATCGTCTGCCGCACGCTGCCGCCTCTTCTCCTCTGCCTCCGTCGTCGCCATAATATTTACTATGTCATTTTACACGTAGGTACAGTTACACTACAACTGTCACACCTACACCGTGTATTACATACACCACGCTACACAACAATTAGTTGTCAGTGTAAATGTAGCGAATTTTCGCTCAGTTTGACCTGAGTATAGGATTTTCACCGTCGTCACGGAGTTTTCCCTCAAGCTTGCTTCTATTAACGTAAATACGAGGTTTTTTCGCTCACTGACGACTGCGACTTTCTCCTGTAGCAGGATAGCATACACACCACAGTGTGAATCTTGTGTGACTGAGTTAGGATTTATATGTATGTATATTGAAATCTTTCTTCTGAAGGAAGAAAGATTTAATTTTCATGGGGCGTAATGTCACGAATCAATTCGCGACATTTCCTTTTTGTGAGAAGCCACGAACTATTAGTGGAAAACTCACTGTGTATCGCTCAGTTAACCGTTTCTCTCTCCATTTCGGGGTATACTTTTCAAATAATTCGTCACTTTCAAAAGTGACCGATTTAATGCACGTCACTAAGTGCGCTACTGAGCGATACAATTGTTTCTTTATCGTTCGCCTCTACTTGCATAAACCGTTAGCCACGCCTTCTTCCGGTGGCTCGTGCTTCCTGCCCATACATTATTTGAATTCAGTCTTGTGTTTGCTGTGACGGAGAAAAGGTCCTGTGCTCCAAGAAGTGTGAGAGGTCGCTAGCACCCAGGCTCCACTGAGACAGTATCAAGTCCTCCCACTCCTCGGGTGATACATAGTATTCATCGACTGGTATTTCTTTTGTGTATTTCCTAGTTTTAAGAGCTTAGTTAAGGTGTTTTTCCTAGGCGTAAGTATTTAGCTTTTGTGAGAGTGAGCGAGTGCGTCTCATTGATTTGATTTGAAATGTAATGTTAAATTTATTTTTGTAATTAATAAATTTAACAGTTCTATTTCTTGAGCTTAATGTAGAGTAAATCTTGTTTCATTTCTCCATAATTAAGCTTATTTTCCATACAGCTCCTAGCTTGCATAAACGTTACTATTCATAACTGGTACTTAGACCAGTCTTGTTGTATTAACTTAAAATCCGTTGTGCCAGGAGTTAATGCATCAGCAAGAACCTGATGTTATTATTATTAGTATTAGTTATTTATTGTCAGGGGTGATGTAACTTTCTCCAGAGGCTAACAGTACAGTAATTCAGCAATTGTGAGTAATTAGTCTCTGCTGAGTACTGTTGAGAAAGTTTATGAATTCTCGTTCTCAGAGAATCGTGCTAAGCCAGCGTAAAGTAATCGTTGCTTGATGTAGCAAGACAATCATTGTCTCTGCTCTTCAATATTATTGAATATTATTATCAATTTAAATAATATTTAACCATTTATATCAAAAGTACAGTGATATAAAAACCCCGTGACAGAGGTGAAAGTAAAATATAGAAAAGGAGATGAAAGTAGAGGAAAGGAGAGGAGCGAGACAAGTGAAGAAAGGAAAGGAAGGAAGAGGAGAGGAAAAGGAGTTTGTTTCATTCTTCTCTTTTGTTCCATTCCCTTATCTGTTTTTGTGTGTGTGTGTGTGTGCGTGTGCGTGTGCGCGCGCGCTCTAACTTTCGTGTCATTTAGCTTAACAGAGACTTTTCGAACTGCAGAGGGTAGCTACAGCCGTCAGTAGGAGAGAGTTTTTCTACAAAATCGCATGGAGGCAGCAAAAAGAGTATAAAAAAGTCACCATAGAGAGGCGGAATAATCGTGAACAGCTCGTGCCTGTGTCACGGGTAACACGTTCCCGTACCCAGATCTGTCCAGCTGGGTTTTTGCCGTGATGGTTGTGTGCCATCCCGTTCCTTGCAAGGTCGTGGTTTGTGGTGTGTATCGTCATTTGAACACTTTTGTCTTCCTTGTGTCTGGCGTTCCGGTGTGTGTGTGTGTGTGTGTGTGTGTGTGTGTTATTTGGCTCCATATTTTAATGGGACAGTGGGATAGGATGACGCTGTCGACTGAGTTTTCATCAGTAATATGCAATAAAATATCAGTGTATATTGTATAAAATAGATTGTTGAGGAAGAGGTTGTTACGAATTATCCGAAACAGAGAGAGAGAGAGAGAGAGAGAGAGAGAAACTGCTGGAGGAAATACCCACTATTACTGTATATAAATGTTGATTATATAGAAGATACAACAATTTCGACCCGACTGTTGTGTGGTTGTTATTCTTCCCTTTGAACAATTCCCGGCACTGTGAAAGCAAGACACGCCGCTGTTCTTGTTGCAATGCACGGGAAGGAACAGGAGTTTTGCAGCGTCATGCAATTGCAGACGTACAGCAGTGAGTCGCATCCCCCATTGTGGTCTGGTATGAAAATTTGTGGAATATGCTCTCTCTCTCTCTCTCTCTCTCTCTCTCTCTCTCGTCATTATTTTTGTGCCATTTTTCTAGCTGTCATATATACCGCTGGGTAGGGTGATGATGGCACCAGGGGATCTGTGCAATGGGTTAGGCTGCCAGGGGGTGTAAGAGAGGGAGGACGATGTGTCGCTGAAAGAGGATTCGTTGTTAAGCAAGAGTAGAAACGTTGGAAAGTTATTTTTAGTGAGGGCGCCGCTGACAGGAGGCGGCGTCTGTCAGTAGTTACACAAAAAATTAGTGGGTGGATGAATAGATTTAGACCACGTTCGGGTTGCGTATGTGCTGTTTTCGACCTGCGACTTGAATTCTCCTGAATATAATTTTTTTTTTTTTTTTTCCACCGCCACTTTTTTTTTTTTTTTTTTTTTTAAGAGAGAGAGAGAGAGAGAGAGAGATTGCCTGGTGAAAGAGTTCGAAAGTTTCTCCATATATCACAGTTGTGCAATAACCTTTTTCCATGATACCACCACACGATATGATTCAGCATAGGAGAGAGGCGTTGATTTTTAGCAGTCTCTCTCAACCCATATTTTATGATGATGTGTTCTCTTATTTTTGCTACTTCCAGACGATTTTATTTAGCGAAGGGGTTATAAATTATCCCCATTAACTTCTCCAGAAACACGGTGTCTATTTGTTTAGCATTCTTACACCCAGACTACATCTCAGTGAAAAAAATATTGAATGGCAAATGGGGTGATGCATAACTATTTTTGCAACTACCGGACGATTTTCGCCATCTTAAGAAAAAAAATCGTATTGAACTGTTTGTGTTCTCTTACCGGTGCCAATTTTGTTCGTGGAAAGTAAACTGGGGCTCAGTACGATGATGTTTTATTTCTTTCTCACGCCATACAACTATATTCACCTTGGGAAACGCCTCGTATGGAAAGGATCAGTAGTGTTCCTTTACCAATATCCAGCAAGTGTTTGTGGAGAATATATTGCTGAGAAGTACAGTGACGTCTTTCTACATGCATCTGTCAGACGACTTTATTATCTGTTAAATGGATCAGTACGCACACAGTTGGCCACTTTCCGAGGTAGTTTTGCTTCGGTTTACGTTTACGTTTAGGGACCATTGACCGTACTGGCATGGGTAGGTCTTTACACTTGGTGGCAGCTGTCCTTGTGTCGCGATCTTCAGCCATGTCCCTGCTCAGTACTCTGGCCTGGAGTTGTCCACGCAGAACCTCACACAAAGTTTACCTTGGTCTGCCTGTGGGCGTTCTTCCCTCCACATTCACGCCTATGACTTTCCTCAGCCAGTCTTCCTCCCCCGTCCATTCAATATGTTCATACCTTCTCAAACTACTGTTGGCATCTCTTCCGATATCTCTAATGCAAACATCTTTGTAGGACATTACTGGCCTCATTTGTGTCACTCAGTGAGGCCTCGCACATCCGTCTCAACGTTCTAAAACATGTGCGTGCCAGTTTGCACAGACATACAGCATAACACTTTCCACACATGTTTTGTGGAGAGTAGGCTCGTTGCGAAAGGAGAACGCTTCTTGGTCAGGAGAAGCAGCAGTTCCCCAAACTTCTTACATCCAGTTGTCATTTTAGCAATGGAACTACATTCTGTTCCTCCTCCCGCACTAATTATGTCTTCCAGGTAACAAATTCCTCCACGCATTCCAGGTAGCTGTCTCCCCAGTCGACATTTTCCATTATATTGTCCACGGCCTGAATGCCCGTTCATGACGCTCACTCAGTCTCTCACATGGTACTGTAAAACCTATAAATTAGTTTTTTTTTTTTTTTTTTTTTTTTTTTTTTTTTTTTTTTTTTTTTTTTTTAACCGCAAGTTTGTACACTGGATAGAATTCCTCCCAACTCATTTTTTACCTACACTGTAGGGTCACATATCTTGGTCCACAACATTACCTCCCTCATTGCTGTTGATCATGACTTGTGTTTACCAGCATTAACTTTCAGTTCCTTGTCCACCATCCCACCTTTCGGACTTCTCGTTGGCTTCCTTCATGCTTTCAGCAGTCAGAACTATAACAGCTCCTGAGGTGGCGCACATCTAATACGAGATATACTGGCATGGCTGTGTTAACTTTACCCACAGCGTTAACCTTGTCGTATTCTTGGTTGGGTAAAGGATCTTAAGCCATTCAGCGGCCTCATCGCTAGGGCTGCCTGTTCGTGCTGGCCAGAGAAGGACTTGCTCCAACAGGCATCTGTTGTCTTTCTCCTTTATCTCTTACCTCCCTCTCCTTATCGGGTTTTCCCATCTCTCTCTCTCTCTCTCTCTCTCTCTCTCTCTCAGTTGTCCTTTCTTTACTCTCCCGAGCCGCTCCTCCGTTCGATTCACATTCCTTCTCGTCACCCTATCTTCCTTGCACTTGTCTACACCTGTTTCCATCGTCCTACAGGTAGTGTAATGATTTCATTGGAATATTAACAAGTGATTGGGTTACATGCCTGTTTGAGGAAACCTGAGGTCGGTAAGAAGTCAAATCCCTAAGTTTTTAACATTACTGAAACCTATGGAAAATAAGACATAAGTGGGACCTTTCCGCTTCTTTGCTCTTTGCATTATTTGCATTGGAAATCAGCTTATGAATTTCCTTTTCTCACAGTTGTTTGGAAATAGAGCGTCATAAGTAAGGGCTTCCTTACACCTCTGTGTATTCTAGTTGCTCTAAGAGTGTGATGCTGTGATGGTTGTGGTGGGGGTGGGGGTGGAGTAATTATCGTGGCAGCACTTGTGGCCGCGGTTCTATTAATCACTCGCCACCTTCTTCTGTGGTGGTGGTGTTCGTGGTGGAGGCAGTGGTGGTGGAATCATTATCCAGGCAGCACGTGTGGCCTCGGTTCTGTTGATCATTCACCACCTTCTTCTCTACTCAAGGGTAATTCCATCACTCTCAAAACTTATCCCTCAGTTGATAATGACGCTTGCCCTTCTACGATTATACTTACACGTAATAGAATGAGTGTAAAGACAAGTTCAAGGGTGAATGTTAAAAAAAAAAAAAAAAATAGGTAATGAGGTTGAGGCATATTGATCGAGTTAGTTCCAGCGTAGAGTGGGGGTGGAGGGGGTAGGACTGGACGCATGACCACCACCACCACCACTACCACCATCACGCGTCAGTCCCTTCCATGAGCCCCTCGCTGCCACAGTGCCCGTCGCCCTGGGGTGTGGCCTGCCCTCGTGCTCGTAGTGCTGACCCCATGTGACCTTGTGTGACCTTACACCAGTACATGACCACCGGCATCATCAACAACAAAAACAACACCAATGCACAACTACCAACAGCAACACCACCACCAATACTAACAACAAAAACAACACACTAATATACCAACACCAGTGCCAACAGTAACAGCAGATTATTATAGTTCTTTTGCCTTAATCTGGCCCAGATTTTCGTGGTTCTGCAGCTTACTACAGGCAGTTAGGTGGCAGAGAAAGACCATACTACAACTCTGCATCCTTTACATAGTACGTTTTCGTGATGCCTAATTGTTAATCTATTAAAACACAACATTCAACATTGAGAGGTGGCAGTTGTAGGCCAGGTTAACGTGAAAAGAGTATAGTATCAGTAACAACACACCAGTACCAGGAATTCCAGCAGGAACGCAACAGTACTAACAGTAACACGGTAGTACAGACCAACAATAACACAGGGACACTATCAGGCACAGGACCCTCGAGGGCCTGATGACTTGGTTCAGCAGTGAAGAGTGTGCGGTGTTTGAGTTGAACCAGCCACCTGGGATCACATTTATTTTCACCATTTTCCTGGAAAATCATGTAGCCATAGCAGATTACTACTATCTGAATAGTTTTGTGTTGCGTACCGTAGTCTTTCAGTACAATATTCACTCTACATTGATTTTGAAATGTATGGCAAATATATGAATGAAGATAAAGAAGAGAAGGAAATAAACAAGGAATCATATAAACACACACAGCCCAATAATGTCAGTAAATACGGCCCCAGGCTAAATAAAGCCATGTACTTTGCTCATCCACGCAACTCAGGACTGTGTGTGTGTGATCCGATCCTGGCTTTATCATCTGCAGTGCTGTGCACTTACCACCGTCTTGTACAACACTGGTGACGATTGTGTGTGTGATCCGACACTGGCTTGATTAGCTACGGTACTGGGCGCCTCACTACCGTCTTGTACAACACTGGTGATGACTGTGTGTGTGATCCGGCCATGCTTTTATCATCAGCGGTACTGTGCACTTCACCGTCGTCTTGTACAACGCTGGTGATGTGCTGTGGTGAAGTAGCTGTCTCGGTTATATTAATGCATCCATATGTTCAACGTGCCGCTTCTCACAACTTCTGTGGTGAAGCAGCTGTCTCGGTTATATTAATGCATCCATATGTTCAACGTGCCGCTTCTCACAACTTCTGTGGTGAAGCAGCTGTCTCGGTTATATTAATGCATCCATATGTTCAACGTGCCGCTTCTCACAACTTCACAAAGACCATGGATATCTGACCAAGTTTCATTCACATTTATATCAGGTATGGGTACGAAAGTTTATCCTTTTCTGTGACAGTCTCAGATTTTGCATTTTTAATCGCTAGAGTCATTTGACGTATTTTTTCTGTATTCTTACTACCTGCATACGGTTTATTCAGCTTTGGAAAGATTTTTTGAGCTGAAGTGGTTTGAAGTGGTTAGATGAAGCCCAGATTAACTCGTCTGAAGGTAGCAAGAACAAGCTCAAGAATTCGTCACAGGATTGAAGGGGTGAAAGGTGGCTCACAACTCATCAGCATCATGTAATTAGGGATGACAGAAACATCACAATACAAGCATTTCCCGTTGATCTGAACCCTTTTATTGTACTCCTGACTGATAGCTGACGAAGACGTCCTTTTCAGTGAAGTCAGACTACCAGAAATTGATATTACTTAGGAAGGATGTCTTATAGTGAAGTAGGTAATGAAGGCTGTATTTAACCCATCCAACTTGAAATGCGTATCCAAGTAGAATACTGTTGTTTATAAACAGCAATTATAACAGTGAAAAACGCATCATCCAGCTGAAAGATATGAAAGCTAATGAGAAAGAGGACCTTGCAGTAAGCACATCCGGTAATTGTGTTTACACACACACACACACACACACACACACACACACACACACACACACACACACACACACACACACACAGAGTGATCCATAATCTCGTTCTCATGGGAGGCTTCCTAAGGAAACACTTCAACTTCAGCTGTTTATTTTGCATTTTGCACCTTGATATTGGCCAGTATGTTGTTTAGAGCTTTTTAATATTTCGATGTGATCCACTAATGACACTCCGGAGAAGGGAGGGGGTCTGTTAGGAGTTAGGAGTATTTTACTTTCATAGAGTAAGGAGTACCTTGTCAGAATCGTTTGTGTGTTAGAAAGGTTATAGGTTTTGGTGTCGGATATTTAAACAAATCCACTTGCCAGTGGTGCATTTGATGCATCATTTTCACCAATTCAGTGCCTGAGTTTTTTCCAGCTTATTCTGGCTACCCCAAGACGACTTTTTTCAACTTAAGAGACCTTTTTGACCTAAGGGTTAAATACAGCTTCATTAACACTTTCATTACCAGTAACCTTTTCATTACCAGGGGATCAGTTAGGTTCAGTCAGTTATATTCAGGTCATTTAGGTAAAGTTAGGCCCTTCCCGTCCACCCAGGGGGGAGTGATGACAATTCATATCTGTTCAGGCCAGTCAAGTCCGGTTAGGTTAGTTTAGGTCCAATATATTCAGGTTCATTTAGGTCCCCCCAGGTTCCTCACATCCATTCAGGCTCATTCAGGTCAGTTCAGAGTCGTTTGGGGTCACTCGGGTCTAGTTAGGTTCATTTACGGCCTCTACGTCCAGTTGAACCAAGTCAGATTGCATCTGGTCCAGTCACATCCATTCTGGTTCGCTTAGGTCCATTTTAGTCTTTCTTGGTAATGTCAGAGTCAGATCCAAGTAAAATTATTGTAGGTCCTTCAGTTTACTTCGTTCATCAAATTCTCGTAGATCAGTGAAGATCGATTTATATCATGTCTGTAATCGTGTCTGCAAAAAAATCAGGTCAAATAGATGTAGTGATATATGAGATACGATCTTTCAGGTTGGGTGGTGGAGAGGAGTGGGCGGGATGGACTGGCATTGGTGGTGGGTGGTTGGGCATGCTGGGCAAGTACAGTATATGCTGTAAAGATCGGTGTTGTAGGTAGGCCGGTAAGATGTAAGTAAAAAATGAGGAGGAAAACAGTGAGTTAGGTAGGCAGAAAGGAGTGGGTGGGGTGGGTGGGGATGGTGATGGGTGCGGGATAAGTTGAAGATAAGGCACCCTGTGGAAATGGGTAGCGTTGACTGGACGGTTTAGACGTGATGATGGTTTGTTTTAGAATCTTCTTAAAAAAAAGATAGAAATAAAAAGAAAACAGGAAAAATTAAGCGCGCTCGGCAGTCATAATTCTGCCGCTTCATGACGCAATAAAGGAAGTAAAGGAAAAAAATCGTGCCAAAAGGCCTGAGGTAATCCAATACGGTGCACCTGCTGACCTGCACATAAAGCACAGGAAGGGAGAGCCTCATGCAGAGCCATGCAACGACGCTCATGTGACTCAACATTGGCTGGCTGAAAGAGACGGAAAGAAATTATCTATAGTCCATGAAATTATTTTATATATTGACCTCAGGTTCCTTAGTCATGCGCCCTCCTTCCATTTCCTTTTCCATCAGTCAAGGTTTGGTACTGTGTGTAAACATCCGTTTTCTGCACAACAACTTCAGAAAACGTAACAGGTGGGAACGGTAGATCACGAGCCCGGCGGTGTGTAATTATTTCCCCCACGGGAGACAATACACAGGACACAGGTGGGCGGGCTGTGTGTGCCGGGCTTCCTGACCCTCGTAACCCCTCTCAGCCCCAATTACCCCTTCCCTCCTATCCCACCCTTCTCCCCCATTTCCTTCCTCCCCACCTCCACCCACCAGGCACTGTGGGTCCCGCGTGTCTCACCGGAAGAAATCATAAGTATCCGTAGTATTTTTTTTTTTTTTAAGAACTAGGGAGACGGCTGGTGATTTTATGCGCAATGCTCAATGGATTTCGCAATTACTGCCCATTTTCAACCCTCCATTCCGAGGACGTACTTTGTATATTATTGAGCCTAAGACCAGACGATTTTTTTTTTAAGTTAAAGTTAAGAGAAACCCAGCTGGGTGAATGAATTACGAATTGATTATTATTATTTTTGCTTATTATCTTTACTTTTCTCCTCTGTTAAGAAATCCTATACATACGTCACTGCCTTCCCTCATAAACTTCACCATGATGTCCTCTGTATATATTGAACTCTCTTTTTGCAGTCACCCCTTTAGCACACACCATTCAATGCAGCCAAGCTCCCACTCTGCATTTGGTCCACACGGCCACACCACCTCAAATTATTCACTTTCTTTCCCACCACGCTTCCATACTATATTATTAAACAAGGCATGTACTGACTTGGAGAATGTGTGAGAGTAAGGTGGCTGGGAAGAGGACGAGGAGACCGAGAACGAGATGGAGAGATAAGTTGCTAAAGCGTGTGTTGAGGGATGAACTGGCTAGGAGTGTGTATGAAAGTGAAGTGGTTGAGGGGAGGAGGAGAGGGCAACAGAGGAAGAGGTGGAGAGAAACGTTGCAAGAGTACTTAAGAGAGGATGGCGGTGTGTCGTGTGAAGAGAGAGAATTACTGAGTGAGAGCAGTCACGCCTGGAGGTCCTTTTATTAGGCCACCCCCTCACAGGATGCGGCGTGGCCAGGAGATAAATAGATAGACACATGTATAAGAGAACAAGTAATGACAGCAGTTGGGCACATTTGGTAAAGGTTATTTGCGATGCCGGGTGAATGCAGGTGTGTCAGGCGACGAAACTGTACCTCATGGTGTGGTTCCCAGAAGAGTAAATACATAAACTGGTCGATGTATTGGCGATGGAAGTGGTTATGGCAGAGAGAGAGAGAGAGAATGCTATTGATCAATAATGCTATTGAATTAGTGATAAGCAACTGTCAAATCACTGCCTCTCCCTGCCAGAACTGCGTGTATGAGTTGTATTTCCAGGGGCATAAGAAAGCTTCCTACCCTCATTTTCTGTGCATATTTATTTATTTTTTATTTATCTTTGTTTTTCTGCATATTGGACCTTAATAACTTCCTACTTGTTACTGATACAGGCCGTCTGGAAACTGATAATATGAAAATAGCGTTCGGTCAGGTCTTTTTTTTTTTTTTTTTTTCTGGTAATGCCACCACTAAACAGTTTGTTTTACTTGAGAAAGAATTATAGTAACGAAGAGATTAATGAAGGCAATATTCATCCCCCCACAAACACACAGACAGACGGATCTATCACTTTCTTCCTTCTAAATCACCTCCCCCATGCTCTTCTCTCTTTCCCTCTCCCTTCTCACCCCTCCCTCGCCCTCTCCCACTCTCTGTCCATCGTTCCCCACTACACTGTTTCTCTTCCATCCTCTCTCTCTCTCTCTCTCTCTCTCTCTCTCTCTCTCTC
Organism: Coenobita brevimanus; assembly: GCF_032717465.1. Classification (NCBI taxonomy): domain Eukaryota; kingdom Metazoa; phylum Arthropoda; class Malacostraca; order Decapoda; family Coenobitidae; genus Coenobita; species Coenobita brevimanus. The sequence goes on from NC_137059.1 coordinate 6,798,803, forward strand.
TCTCTCTCTCTCTCTCTCTCTCTCTCTCTCTCTCTCTCTCTCTCTCCAACTCTTTCCTTTTCCTTTCTACCCTCCTTCCTCATCACTCCTGTCATCCTCCCCGTCCCTGTTTCCCCCTCCAGCACTTCCCTGTTCCATTTGCATCCCCTCCTCCTTATCCATCTTCATCCTCCCTTGCTCACATTCCTTTCCTTTCCCCCTGTCTCCACGCGTCCTCTCCCATTCTTTTTTTCTTCCCCCCTTCAGCACTCCTCTTTGTTATTTTTTTTTACCCATTTCTTCTAGTAGATCGTTATTTAAATTTATTCTTTCTACCACCAGACGATTTTACTCAGCTTGAGAGAGACTTTGGGATGGTAGAGTTACCTATAACGTTCCTTAACCTCTTCAATATGAGAGGTCTCTCAAGTTGAATAAAATTGCCTGGAGATGGCAAGAATATACTGAACTAAGAACGTCATGTTAGTAAAGGTTCATCACTGGTCTTGTAGAAAGGGAAGGAGGTAGGGGAACGGTATAGGTGGGTTATAAGGAGGGTAGTGGTAGTACTGGTCCTTCCTCTTCCCCTCTCTCTTCTTCCTCCAGTCTTCTTTCCCCACACACTCCCCTTCCCTCCTCAGCACGCACTGGACGTCACGCAATCTGTAGGCGTTGGGGTAGGGGTATGGGGAGGCGGGTGCCGTAGGGCGTCTACAAACAATGTTCCCCTCCCCTCACACACACACACACACACACACACACACACACACACACACACACACACACACACACACACACACACACACACACACACACACACACACACACACACACACACACACACACACACACACACACACACACACACACACACACACACACACACACACACACACACACACACACACACTACAATGTATGATACCTATGATGTACTTTAAATAATATACAGTACTCGTATATTCCACAGGGTACACTCTCCTTTATTTTCTCTCTCTCTCCATCAGTGCCGCCTCCTTATCTCCTTCATCACCTTCTCGTTCCTTCCATTCCTCCCCTTTCCTCTGCCTCCCCTCCTCCTATCTCCCCTGTCTTCCTTCCTTCGCTCTTTGACCCTTGCCTTTCCTCATCCCTCTCCCTTCACCTCCATTACCATCGTTCCTAACATCCCAGCCCTTTCCTGTGCTTTGCTCCCCCGCACCCCGTCTCTCTCTCTCTCTCTCTCTCTCTCTCTCTCTCTCACACACACACACACACACACACACACACATTAAATTTTCTTTATGACTGATCTTATTCTCAATCCTGAGTCTTGCTTTTTCTGTCTCTCTCTCTCCTCAAGGTTCCCTCCCTCCTCTTCCATCCCATCCGTTTTCAGTATATCTACATTAGCAGCTAACTTTGAAATATTTCATTTATTGTGAATTGCCAATCAGTTTGTGGGGTGTAGTTTCTGGACCTGTTTTGTTCCTCGGTCTGTGTTAATCTTCAGCCCACGGGAGGGGTTAGAGGTTTATATGTAATAAATTAGTGAAATCAAGCAAAACCTCTCATCCCATCCCCTCGCCTCTCTCCTTGATCTGTTCCCCCCACTGCCTCCCTCCGTCCTTCTCACACCCATATCTCGCTCCCCCGGCTGCTACTTCCCTCCACTCTCTCCTTTGCAATTCCTTTCCTGACCTATCCGCGTCTCTCTCCTCTCCCCATTATCGTCCCAAAACTACTATCAAGCACCTCTCCACTCTCACGTTTCTGTACATCCTTTCCCTGTCTCTGTATCCTCTCTCCCATCTCCTCACTTCCGCTCTCCCGTAGCTGTTACCTCTCTCTTCTTCTCTTCCTCCAATGTCGTACCATCCGAGTTCCTCAGTATCGCCACTACACTCATTCTTCCACCCCTTCTCCCCCTTCTCCTATCTGTACGATCTCTTCTCTCCCCTCCCTCCTACCCCTCCCCTCTCCCCCGTCTCTCGTCTCCCTCCACTTTCGTATCTTAGCAACTCACCATCACCTCTGTTCACACTTTACTGAAATTTGTAAATAAGGTGGTTAGTAGGAAAGAGTAGGTTAGGTCAAGATGTTGCTGTAGATGAAATAGAAAATTGTGGTTAAGTATCGTTGCGTAGTGTACAATAGGTTGCATGTTGTTTGTATTGTGATTTTTGTTGCCTTGTTTTAATGCTACGGCATATGAGGGATGTGTGGGTATTCTTTTGTGTGTTAGGAAAGAATATCTGAGTAACGCTAAAGACTTCAGCCATTAAAGTTAAGTGATACAGCGTTGTGGTTTGTAGATTTTTTTTTTCTTTTTTTTTTTAAACTTTGGGGAGCCGCGGGTGCACCATATTTGTAGCTGTGTGCAGGTATTTGATGTGGCAGAAGTTAACGTCATCACTGGTCTCACGTTTCTCCCATAACTTGACTGCAGCCTTTCTCAGCCGAATATTTATAGGTTTAACAAGGAGGCGGCGGTGTTAATCCTTTGTATTTTTGTTGTAGGAGAGTGTTTCCTGGGCAACAAAACGATGGGCTTATTTTGCACCTGCTGTAGTTTGACCTTTCAAGTTTCGGAGGTCATGTGAGTGGGGGTTGGAAATTAATATATATAGTATTGGTAGTATCATCGTTCTCGGTTAGTGGAGTTTACTTTTCTCAGCAAAGTTACGGAGTCTGTGTAGGCATCTGAGAGTCTATATTCCTGGAGATATTCGTTTGTTTATGAGTGGTATTTAGTCCACGGGGCGTTAGTGTGTGGCCCAAAGTTCTACGGCTGTGTTATCATAAATCTCTGGATGTTTTTATCGTTGGGTTTAATCATGCCCAGCATTATGAGTGTGCAGTGCCAGTGTTTGTCTTCATTTTCTGGTCTTTTTCGTAACTGTTAAGTCTTCCATCCACTCACTCCCCTCCCTAGCTGTTCCCTCCCCTCCCCTCCCCGTCCTCCTCCCCGTCCTCCTCCCTTAGCTGTTTTTCTCCCCCAACTCAACCCCTCCTCTCCCCCGGGTCTTTCCTCCATCCACTTATCTTCTCTCTGTCCTGTCTGTTTGCTTCCCCCCGTACGCTTCCCCTCTCTTCTCCGGTTCATTTCTCCCACCCTTCCCTCTCCGTTGCCGCTCCCAGCACAATCATACTTCTCACTCTTCCACTTCAAAAATTTCTGCTAAACAATAAAATCGTCTGGAGGTAGCAAGAAGAAGCAAGACCACTGGATTCAACTGTTTGATCCGTTATGAATCTACGTCGTAAATTCTTTCTTGAACAGAATAAATCGTGAGGAAGGAGCAAGAATAAGATAAATAAATAAAAAATACTTCAGCGGATTAAATTTGTCAAGATTCAGTATAAAGCACTTTCCGGTGTTCAACATAATGTATTTTGGTGGAACAGAATAAAATCGCCACAGTCTTAAGAATGAGCTAAAAGAAATATATAACTGTATTGAAGAAGCTGTGCTCCTTGATAACTAGTGCTCGGTGGTGCAGGTAATGTATTTTTGGTGCCGGGTTCAGTCCCGCCTCATGCATAACAAGTACAGGTTTTCTCTTGGGTTCGTTCCGCCCAGCCTCGGGACTCTTACTTATTTACTGACTCCCATCCCTCTGCTGACCACTGCATGATGTCTTAACCCGTTCTCTACTAGGATGTATTTCATATTTTATTTCTGTTACTGCCAGGCGAGTGTATTCTGGTTTAAGGACGGCTTTCGAACTGAAGGAGTTTAATATTACCTCAACACTAACTCTTTCACGGCTGAAGGTGTTTTCCTCTGAAACAGTGTATGATGGATGGAGTAATGGGTGATATTTTGAAGTTCATCTCAGTGGAATGTGATAAATGTTCAGGATTTATGTTACCTCCCAGCCGTCTTTATTGGTAGTGGATGTTTTTCTTTTTTATTCTTATGATTTTGGTGAAATTTTAAGCATGTAGAAGTGAGGACAGTTCCCCTCTCCCCTCGGTGATATGTGTTGTGTTAAATGCTCAGGACATATATACAGTATTACCTTTCACGTATCCGTAGAGTGAGCAGTGGATGGTGGTGGTGAATGATGTTTAATGTTTTTAACTCTGCTGAAATAAAGGACGATGGGTGCCCTAATGGCTTTGACATCTTCCCGTGAAATGTGTTAAATGTTCAAGACTTATGGATTTATTTCGTACCTCTCCAGCGAACAGTGGGTGATGGATAATGTATGTTTTTATTCTTTGTCTTATGAATAATGAGTGGACTAATGGGTGATATTTTCCGTCTTTCTTCTTCCTGTTTATTCTTTGCTGTTAATTCTTTGTTTTCGATTCTTAACTAATGTTCTTTGTTTATGCTCTTTATATTTGATGTATAATATAATAACTTGTTGCTTTTCCCGAATATCTGTGTCCAGGTTACAAAACACCGAATATGTGTGTGTTTCCAGCGGTCACCATTGTATTGCTAGGAAAGTCTTTCGTCAGTGTGCTTGAGCCTTGAATCCCGGAGTGGAGTGCGGGCCTGTAGATTATGACTGTCATTTACTAAACAGCCGTTGTTATTAGGGATGGTCAGTCTGTTTCCCACATTACGGAGTGCAGACAACGTTCCATGTTTATTACGTGCATAAAAAATCATTGCCCAATATTTAGAGCTTGCATTGTACTTGAGGATTTTGGGTGTGTGCATGTGACTCTTAATCTGCCTTTGGCATGGCTTCACAATGGCTTGGAAGGTATTGTACCATCTCTTCTCCAAATATTATTGTATGTTACACTTAACATTAACTTGTTGTGTTACTGAAAGACTGTGTTGATATCAAGAATGTATGCATGACACAGAAGAGAATATTAAGATGTAATATTATGGTGTCAAATGGGAGAAAGGTTTGGATGATGCTGCTGATGATGATGAACTAAATTATATTGTGTTGGCATCAAGAACAAGCCTTCACGCAGATAACACCAGCCAGTTGCTTCTTACTGTCAGTTATACCTTCTTTACCTTCCATCTTTTACCATTTCTTCTGTGGGGTCGTTTTCTTTGACTAATCTTCTCCGTACAGCTCTGTCCCCATCAGCCCCTTCTCTCTCAAATCTTCGTTCACGCATTCCGTCCACCTCCTCTTCGGTCTTCCTCTCCCCCTCCTTTCATGTACAGTTAAAAGTACCATCTCTGATTAATTACACAAGTTATAACTATTTATAATGACTATAATGATGACAACGACGACGATGATGATGATGACGGTGAAACAGCACAAAACAAAGTGATCTCGTGCTGGCATCATGGACAAGCCCTCACGCAGGCTCAGACGCAGACACCGCCAGATGCTTCTCACTGTTGTTTAGACTCCTTAATTAATACACAAGCTCTAACTATCTAAAATACACCCAACTATCAATTACATCATGTATAGTCAGTAATATCAGCACACACAGGCTAATGGTACCTACAGAACCCTTAGTTATGCATTGATTTTGTACCACGAATATTACAAGCTGTCAACCGTGGGTTTGCCGGGACTCTCACGACTGCGCAGTAGGGAACAGCCGGCAGTTTATGTAGTGCTGTCTGGGTGGTTGGTGTGTGACCGTGTTTTCGATGCTTTTTGTCCTGTGATTATTACTGCGGTTACTTATTTATACTTAATTACTGAATTGACTTACTGTACTTATTTTGCTTAGTGACTTACTGCTGTAATTTCTTTATTATATTAATTTATTGCGTTCACTTTGTGCGTGTGCGTTGTTGACGTGAAGTGGTGGACATGAGGAAGCTGGGACACTTGTTATCTGGAGTGAGGTAAGGATGAGTTAATGTGTTCGCACGTGTTATTGTCCTCACAACATGAAGGCTTTAGTACTGCGTAGCGTTGTTATATAGCAGTTGACTTATAATTCTTATTTTTAACAGGAAGGATAGGAGACGTGGGAAGTTTCCGTACCATCATTTATATATCTTACTACTAAAAAAAAAAATCCTCTTAACTAAGACATGTTTTTGCAGGAAGGACTAGAAATTGGAAGTTTCTGCACCATCCTTTCTTTGTATTTCCTGAAAAAATCGCAGTTATTTGTAAAAGGGCACGAGACAGTTTTCTACTTTCTCCCTTCCTGGTTCGTCTTTTAAAAGAGTTCATTATAATTTTCCTCCCGTAACAAAGATGTATTATTGGAAGAGTAACAAGAGACAAGGGATGCTTCTACATTTTTGGTGGTCAAGCAGAACCCCATTACTCCAGTGACCTAATTTTCATTTTCTTGCTGTGACCAGACGATTTTATTCAACACTGGAGAGAGGTTTCTAACTGCAGAAGTTGGTCGCAGCCTTCATTAACCCTTCAGTACGAGACCTTTCCAAAGCTGAATAAAGTCGTCTGGAAGTGGCAACGTAAACCTAAAGAATTAAGAGGGGGCTTCAGGGGGTTAAATGGGATCAACTTTATGTAGTTACCCTGACGCGGTTCATCTACTCTGTATCTACTTAACACCCCAACACCTGGCATTATAGGCAGACAGACAGACAACGAGACAAAGACAGACAGAGGAGACTGTCATTCATTGGTTGTACCTCTTTTAAACCATGCGACAAGAACTTATAAAAGTTCTACACTGTACTTACCATAAACACAACTTAGTTACGACTGGGAATTGACCATTAGTTAATTTGTGAATCCCGGCCAGTGTACCCCCACCTACACTCTTATAATCACAAAATATTCCACCAGAGAAAATACTGGTAAAATATTCCAAGGGTGAAAATACTTATGGTGGTGATCAACAGCCGCATGAGAGGCTGCATGTCGGACTGTTGGTTGAACAAATATCTCGCCTTTTGGATGCATATTTGATTGCATTAGAGCACCAGGGAAAAATGGGCCTGGGAGAGTGAGGGTGTGGTGATGAACAAAGGCAGTGGAGTCTCTCTCTCTCTCTCTCTCTCTCTCTCTCTCTCTCTCACACACACACACACACACACACACACACACACACACACACACACACACACACACACACTATTCAGTGGAAATTCATGCAAGTAAAATAATCGCCTCTAACAACACCTGTAGTGTTTTTCTCCGTAATGAAAAGCGGGAAAGATAATAATACCGATATCATTAGAATAACTATTTGCTTAATCCTCACTTAACCTCTTTCGAGCGGGCTGCTGCTGCTGCTCAGTTAAAATCACTCAGCAGTAACCATAATAAAATTCTGAGTCGTTGCAGCCGTCATTCTGGCTAATATGGTGTGATTATTGGAATTAATTTTTGTAAAGGCGTCACTTCAGATTTTGGTTGTTGGAGGGGATAATTTCTGGATGTAAATGTGGTACAAACAATTGGCAAAAGTGTTCCCTGAGGCGCACCTCCACGCCACACAGCGGCACAGCCTACACCACCACACCAGCCTGCATGCACCATAACAACACACGACCAACTTGGAGATCGATATTCGTAGTTTATACCCAGAGTCGCTGGTGTATACTGTACTGTAGGCAACATATACTGGTATTTGTATGTGCTGTATTACCAGCTTGACCAAGACGGCACCTGAAAAACAGCACAACCAGTGTAGAGCAATTTCCTTTATTCTCGTGTACGTCGTATACATAGTAGCGATAAAAACAAACTTATATTTCCACAATTAACCGCCGTAGATTGCTCACTGGCTTTCTCCTATGCCCTCCCTTCTAACACTCCATTCTTCCTGCCCCAACCTCCTTAAAGCCCCTAATTTCCTCAGACCCCTTCTCTACCCCCTTAAACCCCCGTCCTTCTCCTAAACCTACTTCCCACCCTTCCCCTACCGCAATGTTTGCTCCTGTCTACCTCATGTGTTGACTTAGGAGGATTTGGAACACATCTCCCTCGGCGATGTATTTTGCCATGTTGTACCTTGACAGCCTCCTGTGTCATTCATGCAGCCTGTGTCCATATTTAAAAAAAATAATAATACACTGTGAAAGTATTAAGGTGAAATATAAAATAAATCGCAAAGGAAGACGAGCTACGAAGTCTCCCATGCCAGCGAGATGAGTCGTTTTACCCTCTTATGTCGTCCCCTGCCCCGTTTGTGGATTCTCTTGTTTTCAGTCCGTCACTTTGGTGGTTTTTCCTGTTTTCCCTGTGGCATCTGAAAACAAAGCCTTGCCATTAAACAGTTTAAGGACAGATAATACACACACACACACACTCACACTCACACACACACACACACACACACGGGACAGTACGAGCTTGACTCATTCCTGTAAAGATACAATTAGGTAAGAACAATTAGGTAAGAACACACACACACACACACACACACACACATAGGTATAGATAGATAGATATAGATATTAATTATATTTACATGCCATTACTTTTGTACTTCAAACATTCATGTAATACACAGTTTCTTATAATGCTGTTTCTGTTGTTCTAGGTACGGCTGTTAGTTGTGCAGTGCCTGTGTGGTCTACTTACGGTATGTAAGTACTCGATTTATCCAGTCAATAGTTTGTCTGTTTATTTTTATTATTCTCATTCAAACGTTACTTGGTTATTTGTCTTGGGTTTTCACGAACAGTACTTTCTAATGACTGAAATTTTTGCTCCACTTATTTTTAAATAAGGATGATACTCTCAGTAATTTATGTATGATAGTCATTCGTAATTTCCTCCTCATGGTTATTTAACACGTGTCGAAGGACAACTGGCACTTGGCTGAGCAGAGTTGCTGGGAGCTTACGCAAGTTAATCATTGCCATTATTTATTTCATTATTGTGTGTGTGTGTGTGTGTGTGTGTGTGTGTGTGTGTGTGTGTGTGTGTGTGTGTGTGTGTGTGCTTTCTACCCAGTGAAACATAAGGTTAGCCACACCATGACACTTAAGTGGTTCATTACGATGGGTTCATCCTGCCACCACCTCTCCATAATATCTTTACCGTCTAGCCTATATCCTGCCGTCCTACTTGACAGTAGTCTTGAGTTTCTTTTTACATATTTGTTTATTCCACGTCTATTATCCTCGCCTTCCTTTCCATTCCTTCCTTTCTGCTGGTTAATATATCAAGCGTCTATTGTTTTTATTTCATTTTTTTTTTACCCAGTCGTTTGTTCCATATTATTCACTTCTACTTAACGATGTGAAATTTTATCGACTTTTGTTCACAAATCTTATTTCCATTGTACGATATTTTTCCTTTTCACGTGACAGACTAAATTTCCTTCTACGTTTTTTATTTCCCACCTCTGATTATTCTCTCCCGTTTTCCTTGTCTTCCCATCCTACTTGACACTAAAACTGAACATTTTACATGCCATTTTTTTTTTCTTTTCACATTTCCTATTATCATAATATTATCCTGTCTTCCTTCTTCCAGTATAATTGTCATATATGTCTTTCCTTTCTCCTTTTACAAATATACTAAAGTGCTTTCTCACATCTTCTCTGCCTTTCTTTCCCCTGCCACTAACATGTTTATCCTCCTGGCTGTTAGTTTGTGTTCAGTGTTGTGACAGCTGTTGATTGGGGGTGACGGGAGGGGATGTGGTAAGGAAGGGAGAGGCAGGGAAGGAAGGAAGAGTGGGGGCGAAGGAGGGAGGGGTTGGGAGAGGGAGCAGGGATAAGGAAAGCAAAAAGTAGGGAGGGGTTGGGTGTGACAGAAAGGGGGAGGAAGTTAGGCATGCAGAAAGGTAGAGAAGGAGAATCGGGTGCGACAGAGGAAGGGGAGAGGGGGAAGAGGGAAGACACGGAGAAGGTGAGGGAGAGCTGAATGCTACAGGGAAGAGGTAGGGCGAGATTACAGGGAGAGGAAATTGAGCGAGTAGGAGAGAGAGGAGAGAAAATTGCGAGGACAAAATACCACACGAATGGGGAAGCAGTTAGGAAGGAAAATGAAACAATTGGAGCAGATTGCGATGGGAGTATATGAAGCGAAGCGTACAGAGAGAAGATTGAGAGAGAAAGAATGAGAGCCTTGAAGGTATAGAGAGAGGAAGCAGATGGGAGAGAGAAGGCAATAAAGAATGGAGGGTTTAGAGAGAGGGAGAAGGTGAGAGAATGCCAAAGCAATAACAGGAGGAAGCAGATTTGAGAGAGCCAGAGCAATAGACATTAAATGGAGGCATAATAGTAGTTTAGAAGGTAGGGAGGAACTCGATAGGATACAGGTTTAAAGACGAAAGCAGTTGGTAATAAAAGAAGACTGTGAGGAAAGGGCATAGATAAGAGAGAAGTTAGGAAGTAGAGAATATAGGAAGGATAATGGAAGCTATGAAAGTAGGAGGAAAGGGAGAAAGGGAACAGGTTGGATGGTGGCAGTGTTATGTACTGTAAAGGGCGGCTGAGAGGAAAGGGAGCAGATGAGAGATAAATAAGGCTGTGGAGAATGGAGTAAAAAGTTCAAAAACAGGGAGGAAAGGAGGGAAGGAACGAGTGAAAGAGAGCCATTGCTGTAAAGAATAACTATAGACTGTGAATAAAGGCAGTTGTTGGAAGAGAGGCATTGCCATTTATTAAAAAGTTGTGATTTGAAGAACTGATGGTAAAGAGAAAATGAGAAAGGAAGCAAGTGTACGAGAGGCACTGTTGTGTAATGTAAAGGGAGGAAAGGGAGCAAGTTAAACAGAGGCAGAAGAGTAAAGGGGAAATAACAGGAGATCAGAAGGGACGAAACTAGAGGAAACAGGTGGGGTAGACACAAGGCTATAGGGCATAAAGGGAGGCTGTGAGTCATATGGCAGGAAGGGAAGCTGTATCGAAGCAGCCAGATGTTACTGTGTGTTGGGTGGAGGGGGGGGGGAGGGGAGTGGATTAATCTCTAATTTGTTCCAGGGAATGTCATACAAACCCTCCAGCCATCCACACAGCCAGCCTCCCTTACCCCCATCCTGTCACACTCCCCACACCGTGCACTTATATCTTGATAGCCACTTACTCCACGTTCTCATACGCACACAGTAAACACATACTCTCGTACACACACACACACACACACACACACACACACACACACACACACACACACACACACACACACACACATTTACGGTCGCGTCCACACGTGTACTCGAACATGTGTTGCCAACACAGCTGGCATCATGTTTGGATACATGTATGCAACAGGCTTTGGACAGATGTATGCAAGCATGTTTCAGTGCAGCTTCGAACACTGGCAGCAGAGGCGATGGGATAAGTGTGTCCATACCAGGCAGCTGAGACTTCATCTTGATGTTGCCAACATGATCTGGAGGCTGCTGTTCCCAACATGTTTGCAACGTGGTCGTTATTGTGTTGCTGACATGTTGCCAGCACTTGTTCGAGCACACGTGTGGACGCGACCTAACGACCATATACTTAAACAACCACACACTTAGAGAACTGCACACTTTAACTGCCAGCCAACCCTAGACAGCCACTCAGCCACACAGAGAGCCACCCAGCCCAGCCACACAGACAGCCACCCAGGCCAGCCACACACTTAACTTTGTAATTACCTCATGACGGCCGCATCCCAGCCATTCAGTGTTGCAGAAATCGTACGTGCCTAATGTCACCACCATCCCGGCCAGACATTACGTGTGGGCGGGTCGGGGCGGTGAGGGGGTTAGGTGGATGGAGGGGGGGGTGAGGTTAGTCCTTGACTGCGGAAGCTTGTCTGTGGTAGGCGACATGCACGGCGCCTTGGCACGTACAGAGGTGTGAACGCACGTGACCACAACAGGGGCCACGCACTCCCTACCTTCACAATTCACATCCTGTTTACACACAAGCCACGGACTGGTATGTGGGAGGGAAAAGTTTATGAGAGAGAGAGAGAGAGAAGTGCGGAAGGGAAATGGAAGGGGAGGTGAGAGGGTAAGGAGAGAGGTGAGTAATGAAGCAAGGGGGAGAGATGACAGTGTATTATGTTTCATGAAGTAATTTTGTGAACATGACACACGATGCATAATACGGCATTCTTAATCCCATCGCCGCGAAAACGTCTTCAGTTTAGTCTGGCTCTCCTAAAAATTTTATTAAGCTTAGGAGACTCCCCTTGTAGTTTATGAAGACTATCTAAACCATTCATATTCTGGAGTTTCTCCAGAGTGAAATATAATTGAAGTTGTCTGAAATAACGAAACGAATCCAGCGTCGTAGTGAAGAAGTTAAATATGAGTAGTGTAAGGCCTATGAGAATATTGAACTACAGTGTTAATGTCACTACAGCCTTAGTTAGCGTCGTGTGGGGTAATTACACTGTGATTTTGTCAGTTCAAATATCATTATCATCAGGTAGAAATTATTAACCCTTTTGTAGCCATCAACACACCATTTTATTCAGGTTACATCCAGGCTGTTTTATTCGGTTGAAAATGTCCAACATTGCAAGGGCTAATCGTGACTTTTAAGCCCTAAATACTAGACATTCCTTCAGTAAATGGAAGTCGTCTTGCTGTGCCTTAAGTAAAGTAACTTGAAGTATTTACAGAAGGCGACAGAATTAAAACAAATGGGTTTTTGCTAAGCTATAACAGCACTGCCAGAGGGTCAACCCGAGGCTGTGCTGGCCAGGGTCTGGTCAGAGGCCAGGCTTTCCCACGGTACCATTTGTTCTGTGGGATTTGATCTGTGTACACACACACACACACACACACACACACACACACACACACACACACACACACACACACACACACACACACACACACACACACACACACACACACACACACACACACCATGAAACAAAAGAACATGATCATTAGCCATAAAAATGAGACAAAGGCGATGTGAAGAGAAAGGGAAATTTTTCTTATTGACACGGTGAAAATAACATGATAACGAATTATTAAGGAAATAACTAAATCAAGCTTTCCTGGCTCCTATGACTCACTTTCAGTTGAATATAATCATCTGGAGTCAGCTGGAATACAGTACAAGAAAATTAATGTCCAGACCATAAGAACGCTGAAAGTACTAGACGCTGTTTACCTCAAGTTGACCCGGATCCCTTTGAAGGTTAAGTTCAGTGGCAGAAAGAGACAATCCTACGGCCCCTCACCCTTTCCATAGCACCTCTTTGTGACTAGCATCGTGTTATAGTGTTAATTACTTGCCATATCTAAGAATTATATCGTCTGGCATTAACTGAAATAAAATGCATGAGCTTTCCCGGCCATGAGAGGGTTAAGGGAGGAGTTGTGTATCTTGGAAGAAAGAGAGAGTGGAGGAAGATTGTACTGCGGAGAGAAGAGGAGGTGAGGGTCATATGAGGGACAGAAGATGGCATGATAGAGAGACGGAGGGTACATACTAATGAGGAGAGAGAGAGAGAGAGAGAGAGAGAGAATCATCAGGTTAGTTGAGCACCCAAGTTTATCATCAGTTTTTATAAGTAGATTCTTCAACAGATAATACCGTACCGTTAGTACTAAAACATACTGGGTAAATGTAATGCAGTATTAGTGTGGTGGTGTCAGTTGTATCAGTGTGTGTGTGTGTGTGTGTGTGTGTGTGCGTGTGTGTGTGTGTGTGTGTGTGTGTGTGTGTGTGTGTGTGTGTGTGTGTGTGTGTGTGTGTGTGTGTGTGTGTGTGTGTGTGTGTGTGTGTGTGTTTGTCCCCCGAAGTTTAGTGTCTGAGTTTGTAGCGTAATTCAGATCCACCAATCATTCTCTGCCGTGGCTGGGAGTCATCTTGAGCACAGTGTTCTAAGTGACATGGCAGGCTTGGCAACACAGCTTCATTACCGATAGATTTTGCAGATTACACGTTAGCATTCTCTTGTATGTTATTTATATCGTGTTACCAGTGACTTAGTTTGCATCAGTAATACACAGAGGATATTGAGGTGCAGTGTGCAGTGTATGGCGCTAAGAAAGAGGTGTTGTGGAATCTGCAAAGCCACTTAGAAAATTACCTTTCATTTTGTTATTTGTAGTCAGCTCCCGTACCGCTTGACCACCACTGTTCATGATCTCTGCCGGTCATGTCCCTTGTTGTAAGAAATAAGTGGTGAGTAATAGGTAGTCATTAATACGACTCTTAAGGTTGTAATATAAATGACAGGGTGTTTCGTGACGCTTCATCCTTATCGATTTATTATGCAACCTACTCCTCAGCATCCGCTCGTGTGTTATTTAATGCAAAGGGTATCGATATTAGAGTGATACAAATAGCATACAAGAAGATAATGTCAAGGTCCTGTATGCAAGGCAGATCAATAAGACACTACGAAGGTCACACTACCAACTAGACTACTGCACTAACACGTCATACAACCCAAGTGACGGTGCAGACAGCGATTACTTATACACCATTAGGCCAGCATTTACTTACCGGGTATCCTTCTTACCATTTGGCCGTAATTATTGTATAATTCTTTCTTGTAACAGACGATAATATTCAGGTTCAGAAGGCTGTGCAGTAAACAAGGGGTTATGGGGAATGTTTCTAACTAGTCCAGCTCAAAAAGTCTCGAAAATTCAATAAAAATCATCTGGAGGCAGCAAGAACAAACAAACTACGTCACGGGACTGAAGGGGTTAAATAGGTAGCTGCCACAAAACGTGATGGCGCCGAGGGTTGTAAGGTTTGTTGATGAGGCGGAGTGAGGGAGGGATGAGGCAGCAGCAACATGCATGAAAGAAGATGAGCACAGAGTGACCCCTGTGTACACACCCACCCACACGCTAGCACTGCTGCTTTCATTCTCTCACGACCTCTGTCAGCTTAGTTTTTTTGGGGGGGCAGCTGCTTTAGGGCTTGATTATCAGTCTGTATATAAATTACGTGTGATTATCTTCCCGCTTATGGTCACTCGTCATCTTGCTTTTCTCGTAACTCCTGTATCTCATTATTTTTCCCTTGCCACCTCGTTCCCCTTGTCCCTTCGAGTTGCCCCTCCAAATCTCACTTCATGATGCATCTGTTGGCTATCCTCACTGGTTCTCCTATTTCCATCTTAAAAACTCTTGTCCCCCCCTCCCCTCTCTCTCTCTCTCTCTCTCTCTCTCTCTCTCTCTCCAAATATATCTATCTATGTCTGTATATATATATATATATATATATATATATATATATATATATATATATATATATATATATATATATATAATATATATATATATATATATATATATAATATATATATATATATATATATATATATATATATATATATATATATATATATATATATATATATATATATATATTATTTATTTATTTATTTATATTTAAGTATATTAATATGTGGGATGGTAATGCGTGACCATAAACTTTACTATTAACAAGCATACACTAATCGGTAATGATGGTAAATTATACTCAATAATGGCTGATATACCCTCGTGCAAGTACAGAGTTTATCCGGCGAGGTGGCCAGTGTGTAGAGCCCCACCTGCCCCACACACTCCTGTTATGTATATACCTGCACAATACGGGCAGCTGCAGTGCATTGGTTGGCACATCATACTGACAACGGCAAGAACCAGAGTGTGATTCTTGGGTCGGTCAGATTGAAGTCCATTTGTGTTTTTGCACCTTGTCCTCTTTCAGCTAACAGTATGAATAGGGACCTTAATATAACATTGACGGTTGCGTCTCGTATTTTAGAAGTCAGTAAAGACTGATTAGTTTAATGACCCTCGTGCAGTCGATAGGCATAAATCTAGGCCTTCTCTTTCCCGCGTGACCACCATGGCAAATATTTATAAAGGCTGGTAGCCAGTCGGTGGGGTAAACACATCTCCACAGCAGTTAGTGTTGATCAGAAGGCAGTGTGAGCGTCGTGTATTTTCACTTTAACCTGTTCACGGCAATGACATCCTCTGTATTCTGTTCTTCCCACCGCCTGACGATTTTGTGGAGCTTAGGGAGACTTATTGTGATGTATGAGTTAATGAAGATTTATCTAACCTCTTCAGCCCAAAGACGTCTTTCTAGATGAGAATAAATCCTATGGTGTTAATCAGTATATAGCATGAAAGACATCCTCGGACTGAAGGTTGTAGTGTGTTTGATGGCTGTATGAGTGAAGGTGAAAGTGTAAACATGGTAATCTAATTCAGGGTCAAGAATATTCACACACACACACACACACACACACACACACACACACACACACACACACACACACACACACACACACACACATCTCATTGCATCTGTTTTTGTGTCTGCTGTCAATCTCTTTTGTGTTGTGACTAAATTTGGTAAGATAATATTTATTTTATCTCAGCCACGGTGGGATTTTTCCCTTGGATCCTTGAGAGGAAATAATTCACGTTTATTTGCATAATACTCCTTAACCACATCAGACAGACAATTTCTTATAGCTTAAGAACTTAATACATTCGTCTGGAGATGCAGGAACGTATTTATTACATTTCAGATCCTCGGTAAACCTCTGAATATTCACCGGTGTGTGTGTGTGTGTGTGTGTGTGTGTGTGTGTGTGTGTGTGTGTGTGTGTGTGTGTAATATGAAATTTGTTTCGTGTATCTGTCTCATCCAGCCTAGTGATAAGTAACGAGAAGAACGGCCTAAGTGAAGGTCAACCCCAGCCTTAGGTCAGTGAGGTTACAAAAAATTTCCTCTTAACATTATCAAATGTTAGACTGTATTGAGTAGATAAGATTAATTTATAGTCAATAATTATTTTTCGCCTGAATGTATGTATCGTTTATAAAGGCTTCAACATTCTTGCATGCGTCGGCCTTGGTCACCTAATGGCGGCTCTCCACACTAATCGATCTCTGGGTGCCTCCCTATACTGCGAAAACAAAAATGTGATTAAGTTTTATTAGAAATATTACTTTGAGAATTTTTTCTTATGCTCCAAGTTCACTCCTGTTCTTGGTGGCCATAAGTGTTCCCATGATGGTGATAGACCAGGACAACTTTTATTTATGCTTCTTGGATGTGACCACCATGTGAACAGAAAAAAAAAAAAAAAACGGTGGTGAAGGTGCTGAATACAGAAAGACAGAGGCAGATTGTTTGCATCCTGCCCCACACCGTCACTCCTCCTTACAGTCATAAAGAACAGGTTATAAGAGGAAACACTTCACACAGGAATATTTTATTTCTATCACTGGCCAGGGTCGCACTGATGCCTTTTTACTGAATTCACTATATTCTTGTACTTACTAAAAGATTTTATTGTGCGTAGGTGACCACCCCGCGTAGAAGATAATAAGAGCTGTCTGACCCCTACGGTTCAAAAGCTAAGTTGAATCAAATCTTTTGGAGGTAGCAGGAATATAATACTGAAGGCTTTATCGTAGTGAAGGGAATAAACATACAAGCACCCTGGTTGTGGGGGGGGGGGGTAATGAAGGTTGTAATATAACCTCTGCAGTTCAAAAAAATATCTCAAGCCAAATATAATCGTCCACCAGCAGCAAGATTTAAAGAATGTATCATCGTAGTAAAAGGATTATTGAAATTATATGTAAGCCCTTAATTCTGATGTCTCCTAAGGTGAATGAAATCGTCTGGAGGTGGCAATACAGTACGAAATATCATCGCAGTGAAGGGGTTAAACCTGCAGAGACCACCACATCTTCCTTCAGTTGTAAAGAACTGAACAGGTTATGTGAGGCAACACCCCAGACAAGATTTGTTTTTATTTTTTATTTTTTACTGTTAACTTTCTCCAAGGTCGCGGTGACGTGCATAAAACTTTCATCCTTATACTGCGGCAGCTGTCATTATTTAGTTACCAGGTAATATATTTTTTATCCCAAGATTGTTTTATTCATTTTAAGGTAGATTTGTTGAACTGGAAGGGTTAGAGAGAGCTGTTATGGGTTATTCTACACAAAGGGGTTCTCCTAAGCTTAATAAAATAGTTAGGTGCATCAAAAATATACATAAAAAGGCATCACAGTATTTAAGGTGTTAAGCAGATCCTGGACAGGGGGTAACTTGGCAGATACTGGTGACGCTGACTGAGGGATTAGACCCATATATCAGCAGCATTCCTCTTCCTCCACGTTTTCCCTCCTTCCTCACTTTCTTCTCGCTTCTCACTCCCAGTACCTCCTCCCTCACTTCCCATTCCCCCCTCCCTCTCCATGCACTCCCACCCCCCCTCTCCATCTCTTTCTCGTGTCCAAAAGAAAAAGAAACTGCAAAAAAGTAGGTTCCCATTCCATCTGGTGCAATCGTGACTGCAGTGTTTGGGGTGCACAGAGAGTGAAAGTCCAGATCACCACTCGATTCACTTGAAGGATTGGGATTGGGAGCACTGGAAGAATGAGGAGATGGAGACCGAGAATGGAAAATACCCGGAATGATGTGGAGGAGTAAAACCGAACAGTAGACGTTATTATGTCACCCGCCCACTACCGCTTGTAAAGTGTCAATATCCCATTCACACACTTTTTTTTTTCTTTAGCTGAATAAAATCGTCTGGCGGTAGAGAATAAGACAAACTAGTCGGAATGGGATACACCGTACTGATAAAAGCTATAACAGTCGAACCCTGGGACTTTCCTGTTAATAATTTTGTCTGTCGGTAGTCAGTATGAAATAATAAGGACCAAGCGAGTGTGAACAGAATACTAGTTACGAAATGATTATAAACTGCAGAACAATGTGATAATACGAGTATGTGGCAAAATCTACGAACCTGGCCTTAAACATTATATGGAATTAACTGGTGATTGGCGTAGACGGATGTGATGGTAGACAGTGTTCAACTCTTCCTTTATATTTTTATTTATATGACGGAGCCCAGAAAAAAAAAAGTTTGGATGCGTGCACGCACGCGGGCACACACACACACACACACACACACACACACACACACACACACACACACACACACACACACACACACACACTGCTAAATCACAAGTGCCGCACCCGACCTTGACCCATGACCTTGACCTTTGGCTGATCAACACCAAAACAAATTACTTCTTACACTCCCCCCCAGCACATTGGATTAGGCATTTATGAGGTAACGCCGCGCCCTGAACACTGACCTTGACCCGTGACCTTCGCCTTTGATCCATCTGCACCAAATGCTGCATCCCTCCCCCCCCCAGGACCCAAACTGTGCGTGTCTTTTTTTTATTATTTTAGTTTTTTAATAATTCCCGTCGGGTCCCATTTTAGCCAAAAATTACCATACCTAGTAGGGTATCTTACTAGACCTTGGGGTGAACAGAAACTGTGGTCCGCGAGTGTACAGAATTAAAGGCCGGTGGTAAGACAACCCCGTCAGGTTGTCTTGTGTGAGTTGTGCCTTGACCCGCCACCTTTGCTTAGGAGGCAGGGTGATGAGAGGGAGGGAGGGACAGTGGGTGAAGAAGGCTGGGTGTTGGCTGTGTACAGAGATGACCTTCCTGCATGACTGACTCCCACCAAGGAACCACTGCCTTACCAACACAACCTATTACTGTTACTAGTTGAGGAATGTATACTCGTACGTGTAGTGATACTATGGAAATACTTGGAAATCTTATATATATATATATATATATATATATATATATATATATATATATATATATATATATATATATATATATATGTATGTATATATTATACTTTACACACACACGTCTCAAGACACATGATCTGTGGTAGTGTGAGGTAATGTAATATGATATGCACGAAGCCATTACGTGTGGCTCTTAAATATCACCGTTGTCGTGACACAAATCAGTGAAAGCCGAAGCATCACCAGATAAAACTTTCGTTCCCCGTCTCTTTGTTGGCCGCACCCCACCCTCCCAGCCTGGCTCAGGGCCTGGCCGTGGCTCCCGCTCCTCCCACTCCTCATTTGTCCCTCACAACCGGCTCACGGATAAAAGAGTCGCATTTAATTCATTCAGCACCTGCATAATTATGACATTTAGTTTTTTTTTTTTTTTATTATTGTTGCTTCCACCTGACGATTTTATTCACATGAGAGACTCCTTGTTCGACATTCAAGATGATTTCCAGTGAACGATGACGTGTCTATATTTCATTCTTGCCATTGTCAGATCATTTTGTGCACAGGTGAAAAGTGGTGCGTCGTGTGGTCGGGCTTCTGTATATGGCCGCCACATGTTGGGCGTGACGGGGAGAGAGAGAGAGGGGGGTCAAGGGTGAGGGTTGAGGGGGTCAGTCAGGCGTCAAAGAGGGTCAAACTGTAGTATGCGTGGAGTGGTGGGGTCACAGTCTGCGTCGAGTGAACCTCTGTACTATCCTCTCACACCTGCCTCTTAATTAACACACACCTGCCTCTTAATTAACACACACCTGTGCCACCCGGATGCACACACAGGTTCACGTGTAGGTTGTAATGCCGCTTCATCCCAACAGCTTAGCGTATATACTTAGGTCTAATGTTAGTTTCCTTTGCTTTTCCATTGGTTTATAGTGGTGAGTAAAAGCGTGTGGCATTAGCCAGAGTAAAATAGCTTAGTCGTGTCCTGAGATGTAATGGTTGATTCCTTCACTAGGATAACTTTATTAAGCAAAAAGATAAAATAACGAGCCAAGACAGGATGCCTGCAAAAAATCGCTTTTTCCAAGAAAAATAAGTAAAGTAGGGCCAAACTCAAAAGATCCAGTCATATACAGATACCTAATTCCATTGCTTCTAATGGAGGTTATAAGCAAAGGGAAAGGCAGAATGAGGAAGACAGTTTTAGAGTGAGAGTTCCTCTCACATCTCCTTGGCAACCCTCTGCCAATTTACAAATCTGTCTTTTAGTCATGAGAAGGAAGGTGTGATTTGTGCCTATCGACTGCTCGAGGATTAAAAGGTAGACATCAGAAGTAATTCAGTACAATGGATGTTTACACTGAAATGTTGTTGTTTGCTTGTCAAGTGTTCGGTAGCTGGATGAGTCAAGTCGAAGCTGAACAGACAGTCTTATACAGAACTTGAGCTCAGGACTGTCCACACTAGAGTGTCAGTGAAGTATTTGGTACTTGTATGGGTTATGATAATATTGTAAAAAAAACTCTGCACTGAAGCGACTACACTGAGTTGCATCCAGCTGCCCAAGATAGTTTATGCATACGATTTGTGGTTCAGGTATTTCTGTGTTGAATCCTCCGTAGGTGGTGTGAGAGTGATGGTGGTGGTATATCACTTGGTATTAGCGATTGGGAGGGCCTGGGTGTGGTATATGTATGCGTGAGTTGATAACCATATCCACACACGCTAAGCCTCACTACTTCCTTCACCGGCACTACAAGCAAGATTAGTCTCCCTTCCCCCTCCTTATGCCCCCCACCCTCTCTCTCTCTTTATCTCCCCCAAGCTTTCTTCTCTCTTTTTCGCTCAACTTTACTCTCTTCTCTCGCCTGCTATCTTTCCACTTATTTCCTGCCCCTTTCTGTACACTTCTTCTTCTCAGTAAGCTTGATTTCTTTCACCTCACCACAGACAAAATTACCTTCCCTGTCCCTCCTCCCTCAGCAAAACTTTCCTTTCCTTTCCTTCTCTGTTTTATTCTTTCATTGTCATCATCTCTCGTAGCCATTTTCCTCTCCTTCCCACTTGTTTCTGTACATCAGACTCTGGACATAGGCTTTGAAGTCGTTGTTGAGATCTAAGTCTTCACACCGAAAGAAGATTGATTCCCAGCAGCCCTACCATGCCACCACTTGGGTACTAATTCCTACCATCTCTGTTGCCATCTGGTGCTGTGTCGTTACCACCGTCACTACAATGTCATCCTTCTTCCTTGTTGTCACCTGACGATTTTACTTAGCTCTGAGGAGAACTCATTTAATTTTTTTTAGCTCTAGGGAGAACTCGTTAATCTAGCTCCAGAGAGAACTCAATTAGCTTTAGCTCTGGGGAGAACTCGTTTAATTTAGCTCTGGGGAGGGACTCGTTAAGCTTAGCTCTGGGGAGGACTCGTTAAGTTTAGCTCTGGGGAGGACTCGTTAAGTTTAGCTCTGGGGAGGACTCGTTAAGTTTAGCTCTGGGGAGAACTCGTTTAATTTAGCTCTGGGGAGAACTCGTTTAATTTAGCTCTGGGGAGAACTCGTTTAATTTAGCTCTGGGGAGAACTCATTTAATGAAGGTGTTAGTGAAGGCTCGTAATTCAGTGTGAATATTTTCCTATAAGTGGAAAGCAAAGTGACGTCCTAGGATCCAAGGGTGTGAGTGTGTCATAGGAAAGAGTAGGGGACACGGCGATTTCTTAAAACTGTTCCCCAGCAACACCCATGATCAGACCTGCAACACCAGACTCCAACCCGTCGCTCTACTCAGTTCACCACATCCATCGTCTTTCTTTGTCCTCTCTCTCCTCCTCTTCTGTCCGTGTTCCTTAATTTACTCCTGCCATTTTTCCCTCCCAGTCTTTCTCGTGGTTCGGTTTCCATCCATTGTGTTCCCTTCGTCCAGTCTCCTCTCGTTTCTTGACTCTTTCTCTCCATTATCATTGCTTCTCTCTGTCCTTTCTGTCTTACTCTTCCGTTTCCCATCATTTCAACCATTGTCCTCTCCTTCCTACCCTACTCCCTCTCCCATTTATCCATCCATCCGCGTCACCCATAAAACTATTAATCAGTGTAATATCTCGCGTGTTGCCTGCGGTAAAGAGAGACGCATGGTTTGAAATAATAAAAGGCGTGATGATGCTTAAGGCTATAGGGCGATGGACAAAGCTGGTGTGAGGTCAAATTAGGTCAGGTGGGGTTAGAGTGGAAAAAACTATGATAAAGTTAGGCTCAGCTAGGTTAAGATTGGTGGTAAGAGTGTTAGAGAGGGGAAAAGGGATGTTGAGTTAGGTTAAACTAGGATTGATTTGGAAGAATGCTGAGTAAGTTTAGGTTAGGTCAGGGTGGGACGAGTTCTGGTGAGGGGAAAAGCAGGTGTTCGGTTGGGTTAGGTTAGGATTGATTTAGTGGATTGGTAGTCCAGTTGGGATTACCAGTTATGAAGGGAAGTTACAGAGAGAGAGAGAGGGGGGGGGGGGAGTCAAAGCAGCCATCATATAATCTCGGTGTAAAATACCAGCACAAAGGGGCGGCAGGATAATGTGTTGGAGTCATTAGGGTGCGTGGCTTGGTGCTGCACAAAGTAATTATCCCACTAATTATATGCCCGGTAATCCTGCCACCAATGCCCTTCACGGCTTTACATCACCGAATTATACCAGTTATCACCCACCGCTATCTTACCTTATATTAAATTATGACATTCTCGCATAGTGACCTGCAGGGATTATTGCTATAATTCTCTCTTCCCATAACTTTCTTGGTCTCCTTCACTTCATTAAATTCATTCTCAGCTGTTCTCGCTTCACGCACCTTTTTCGATCAATCCATTCAAAACAACGACGTATTGTTTATGAAGCTTTTGCCTTGGCCAGACGATTTTGTTCAGTTTAGGGAAGACCTCCTATGTTGATGGCGTTAAAGCTAGCTCAGGTTAGTAATCTCTCCAGTTTGAAAGGCCTCCCCACAGCTGAGTAAAATCGTCTGGTGGCAGCAAGAAGTGTATATAAGGACATCATGGTAGTAGCAGTGGAGAAGGAAGGATAAAATAGGAAGTACAGTTGTGGTCAATAGTTCTTTTACACCGTTTTGCAGCCTTGTTAGAGCCTAACAACACCTGGCCACACTAATTGGTAATAATTAGAGGGGTCGGAAATTACCTTCATTATTAGACACCCGAGAAGTGAAGAAGAGTCATTGAGCGGGACTGTATATGTGGGAGGGTGGCGTGGTGTGGCGGGACACAGTGGTGGAAAGGCGTTAGTTTTTTCCCCTATTCCTCCAAGGGTAAACTCTGGGATTGGAATGCTGATATACTGAAGGTAGATAGATTGTTACAAAGACAGAGAAACAGACGGATAGACAGATAGAGAGAGAGATACGGTACTGTAGATAGAGATAGCTGAATAGATTGATATAGATAGATAGATAGATGGACGGACAGATACTGTAGTTAGAGGGATAGATAGATAGATAGGTAAACAGATAGACAGACTGTAAATAAAGTGCACATATCAAGAGCTTAGGTGATGTGTTGTGAAGTAGTTAATAGCATTCACTAATCGTCTAAATGGCCTGAATTGCAGTTATATATAATTGCATAACCATTTCTATAATTAAGTTGGATATTTAGTTATAATTACTCGAGGCCAGATTGCTTTTAGTGAGATTGGCTCATAACAACGAGTGAGCTTGTTAGATGCTACAAATGAAATCTTAATTTCGATGCTGAAAAATGTGAGTGTGTGTGTGTGTGTGTGTGTGTGTGTGTACTTTCGAAGAATTTGATAATAGGTAATAATCAGTAATATAGCACAAGTTAAAATTAACTTTCATTCCGAGGAACTTTTTAATATTTCATTCTGTCTCGACGATTTTACTCGGCTTAGGGGATTTTTTTTCTAGCTTTAGGGGGTTAGATATAAGCTTCCTTAAGTCCAGTACGAGAGGTCTGTCTTACGTTAAATAAAATCATCTGGTGGTAGAAGGAATAAATTGCAACAGACGTCATCGTAAAGAACGGGTTAGAAGTTTTATAGAGAGTACTGGCTGCCACAGCTGGTGTTGAGTTATGTTTAATACGTTCCAGTAATTTGTTATCAGGTAATGCCATACTGAAAAACACTACACCACAGTAATGGAAAATTAAGCCATGAAATTTGTGAAATGCGTGGGCCACCTGAATTATTATCACATTTTATTTTGTTCCATCTTTCTTTTCTTTCCTTTTTTCGCTTTTACTTCTTCCTTACGATGATGTACTTTAGGTTTATTCAAGCTTCACTAAACCATTTTATTGGACTTAGGAGAGATATAACGCACTGGACTGACTGGATTCATCAACTCCTTCACCTCCAAGGGTCGCTTGGCAGCAAGAACGTAGTACAGGTACAACATTAGGTCATTATAGTTTGGTTGTTAAGTGTTTGGTAGCTGTATAAGTGAAGATAAAAGTGGAAACAAGCAGCCACGTACACAGCTTAAGCTCAAGGATATTCACTCTAGTCTGGTTGTGAAGTGTTTGGTAGCTGAGTGAGTGAAGACAAGTATAACCATGGAGTCACATATACACAGCATCTCTCCACAACGGTAATGTTTTATCAGTGTACTCTTGCTGCTTTCAGATTATTGTATTCATCTTAAAAAGATCTCTAACCTCTCCAGTTCGTAGGTCCCTTCCTAAGCTGAGTAAGATTATCGAGATAGCCGGAATAAACTTTGAAAGGACGTCATTGTATTGTGGGGGTTAACGCACTCAGGGTCATAGGATACACTCTAAACTGAATACAATCGTCTGGTTTTAGCTGGAATAGAAAGATAACACGAAAGAGAAAACACGATCACGTGGGTTAATGGTACCAGTACTAGCATTAACACCCTCAGGCACCTACACTTACCCTCAACTGAATGAAATTGTTTCCCTTTAGCTACAAAAGTTACTAAAAAAGGCACAACCATGAGAGGGCTAAAATCAATGAAGTTTGTAAATGGCAGGTGTAAGGGTTTGGTTTAGGACTCGGTCATGACATATTCCCTGTCAGAATTGCCCCGACTTGGCCCCAGGGTACCAGGACAGGACACACCCTGCCACAACACACCCTCACCCTCACCCCTCACCTCAAGACACTGCATCCCCCTCCTCCAGTCTCCCCCCCCCCCCACTTCCAATCCCTGTTATCAGCCTTCTCCTTCGGGCCGGTCATACTCTTGGACAAAGTCTGTTTCCTCACCTCCATACTCCCTGTTCGCCCGGCAGTACAATTAGGGACCTGGACATCGCAAAAATTGATTGTCTGCCCAAATAACACAATGCAGTCGACAGGCATTAATCCTAAGCCTTGTTCCTCTTCCCATATCCCCCTTCTCGCCTTTCCTTTACGCCCCCTCCCTTCTTCCCCTCATCTCCCTTGTCCAGTTTCCTTCCCCTCGCTTTCTTACCCCACGTTCCTGTACCGTCTCATCATCTTTCCTTCCCCCAACACTTCCTCCCTTCTCCATTTCCCATTTTACCCCCTCCTCCCTTCTTCACCATCCCATTACACCCTCTCTTCCCTTCTCCCCATCTCTCTTCCCTCTATTCTATTTCACCACTTCCCTTTGCATTCCCTTCGTCTCCATCTCCCCTTACCTTCTCCCCATCCCTTTTACTCCTTTAACTTTTTCAGTCCCTTCCTCCCCTCCCTCCCATCTTCACCCTTCCCCACTATCCCTTCTCCTCGGCCCTTATCCTCTCTGGCCGTCGTTTTTTCTGTCATGCTTGTGACATTCCAAGCCATCCATCGCCTCTTGCATCCTCCTTTACCATTCTCTCCCACCCACACCGCATTCTCTTCCATCCTCCCCACCCATCCACCTTATTTTCTGACCCCCCCCCCCCATTTACACACGCTCCCTTGATTCACACTCTCGTCACACATGAACTCTCAAACTTTTTCTTTGTCATTAAGTCCCAACATTCTTGGTGAAAGCACAAACGGCCCCACATGTTTTTAAATCAGCAAGTCTCATCCATCTTGCTTAGGTGACATGAATCCCTTTGATGCATGAGAACCAGTGTGGGGTGTACCAGCGTGGAGGAGAAGCATGTTATGCTGAGAACGAACTGGGTTTTATTCCACATTTCACCACCACAAACTTCCCTAAGAATAAATCACGATGAAGTAGGCTGAGATTATTGCCTATCGACTGCACGAGGGTCATTAAGGGAACAGTCAAGCATTGGCACGTCCGGTCTTCCCCTGAAAAACGACCCGCAACATTACAAGTTACATCCAGGACCCCAGTTATACTGCTGGGTAAACAGGGACAAGGAGAAACAACCTTGGTCAGTAGTGTGATCGGCCTGAGAATCGAACATGAGTCCCTCGAGATACAAGCTGGATGTACTAACCAGAGCACCACACACACACACACACACACACACACGCACGCACGCACGCACGCACGCACGCACGCACGCACGCACGCACGCACGCACGCACGCACGCACGCACGCACGCACGCACGCACGCACACACACACACACACACACACACACACACACACACACACACACACACACACACACACACACACACACACACACACACACACACACACACACACACACACACACACACACAAGGGCAATACGGCGTCTTGACTGGAATTTAAATTAGACATTTTTTGCGAAGTCGACATCTCACACGATTGGTGCTCTAAACCGACTCCATGCATTCTGAAATACAAGTATTACTCGATTGTTATCTTTATACACATCTCTTATTCGTCCCTGTGTGGAGTACAACCCCATGTTTGACGATCTGTCACATAAGGTGGAGTCGTAGGCCATATCTCATAAACTTCTCCCACTGACTTCCCACTGTCTCTGTCTCTTCACTGCTGTGCTGTCTCTTCCCACTCCGGTGGGGACACAGCACCCGTCTAGCTACACTTTTTCATGTAACGTAATGTGTCCAAACTACTCCTAATAAACCGATCTTGAGTTTATCGATTGATCATCTTTCTTTGGAAAGGACAGATTCACAGGTTTTTGGTTGATCCTTTAATAATTAAAATAGATTATATGATTATAAACTATTTGCAATGACGCCTTCGGTATGATGGCCATTAAAAAAAAAAAAATACATTTTCACTTCCCCGGAGAATATTATCAGCATAGGTGAAGATTAAGGAAATATATGATCAACGAGATAAACCAAGAAAACAGGAAAACAGAAGGCACAACAGATTGGCTTTTTTTTTTTTTTTTAGCGTTTTCTTGAAGGCGTAGGTGTGTGTATTGTGTCCCTAACCAGTCCATTATAATTAAATATGGTAATTACCCTGAGGGACGTTAATGGAGTAGGGGCCTCCTCGTTAAGTATAGAGGAGAAAACATTTATTAGCCATGATTGTAATTTACGTGTGGCGGGTTTATTTAGCACCACCACCAGCCTCACAGTAATTACCTAAGCCCTGTGTATTCTCCTTACCTTACCAGGATAGCTTACCATCTTTTCCCTGCCAGCAGAACTTTGACTGTTGCACGTAAATATTCTCGTATGTAATTTACTGGGTTCATGTCTGTACTAGGGTGATAGAATAACACACATGAGGATATTTAGATGCTATGAATGGTGTATGAAAGCCTTGTAAACCCACGTGATTATGTCCCATGTAAACCTAGGTGATTATGTTCCGCAAACCCCACAGTACTGCCTGCCTTGTTAGCATAATTGGTGGGGTTGGCTTAGAGGTGGCAGTAACACTTGATGCTTTCCTCCCTGTTTAATCCAAAAGCAAGCACTTACAGTATTCACAAGTACTCCAAAAACATTTGAAAATAACAATAGCACTTATAGAAACCCCAAAGCTCTCACAAGCACTTCAGCACACGTAATAACTTTCATAATCAATATAAACACTCACAATCACCTACAGGCATCTACAGCTACCCAAAACTACCTAGAGGGCAGTACGAGAGGACAGGGGGTGTAAGGAAGCCGCCCCTCACGCACCAAGCCTAACCTGACCTGTCCTGACCCCATTCACTCATTCTCTCCGCCATTATGTCCGTGGGTCGTATTCTCGTGGGCTTAGGAAGTCTTCAAGCATTTTTTCCCCTAGCGATTTACGTTGCACTGTGTGTGTGTGTGTGTGTGTGTGTGTGTGTGTGTGTGTGTGTGTGTGTGTGTGTGTGTGTGTGTGTGTGTGTGACTAGAGCCGTGTTGCGTGTGCGTGCAGTCAGCCAGGTACACACAGTAGCTTATTCCTCATTCTCTTCACCCACACAACATGTCAACGCAGCATATAAACTCACAACCCACACATAACGCTTCCCGGACTTACATGGCATTCATTTGATCGCTTCCATGCCCAAACATTTGTTTTATCTATTTATTTCCACCCACACCCAACTTACTTCTGATGCACTACTCACGCCAGCCTCGTCATGCATAATAAAGTACACCTAACACATGTAACACTTCCCGCTCTGAGATGTTATTCACTTAATATCTTCACTGTGCGATGACCTCCTCCTCCGTAGATATACACACATACGGCAGCCGGAGGTGTGTGTAAATGAACATTCACACACATACAGTATTCCTCAGTGTACACACACTCTGAACGTGTCGCTGGTCAGGCTCAAGTCCATTGATGCCTCGGTGTGAACAGTCGGACACAAAAGTTCGCCAAATATTTAACCTCCTCTACGGTACTTGTCACATTCTTCAGCTGTTTATTATTCCTGAGTTGAGAGTTTTATATGTTTCTGTATCCATAGATGCAAGAGTTTGCCCAATATTTCATCTCGTCTGCTTCGCATTTACGTCTGCTGGCTGTTAATCTAAAACTGAGAGAGGTTTGGCGTATTTCCCTGCCTATAAATGAAACTCTTAAAGAAGTTCGCCTAATACATCCAGTCTTCAGCATTCCAGTTACCCATGATGGGTAATAATAATAATAATAATAATAATAATAATAATAATATGATGATGATGATGATGATGATGATGATGATTATTATTATTATTTTTCATTGTGGTAGATGAGGGCGCTCACCATCCACTTATTCGATGTAGTGCTGCTCTCGGGTTCCTGGCCTTTCCTCTCTTATTTCGTTCCTCTTCTGTCTTCTCTTCCTTCATTTTTTCCTCTTCCTTCTGTCTACGGGTGATTCCACAGTGAATGACAAGCCAAATGGTTTCCTGTACACAAGGAAACCATTTGCTTCGGTGGGTGGTAACCATATAACCTAATTTTGGCGTCTGGTGGTTTAGTCGGTAATAAAAGGACTGCAGTCGGATTGAGCCGGTGCAGGCTTATATCCAAGGGGTGGTTGGGTTTTATTGATCACGTAATGCCACTCAGGGATGAGTGAGGCTGGTCACTCTCATCTTAAATGTCGGGACCAACCTGCCTAGTCCCGGGCTCCTAAGCTCCTCATGGGGCAACACAGGATTAGATGATGAATGAGTGAAAGAAGTTATTGTTTATTATTATCATCATCATCGTCATCGTCATCATCATCATCATCATCATCATCATCATCATCATCATCAATCATCATCATCATCAATCATCATCATCATCAATCATCATCATCATCAATCATCATCATCATCAATCATCATCATCATCCATCATCAATCATCATCCATCATCAATCATCATCCATCATCAATCATCCTTCATCATCATCATCATCCATCATCATCATCATCACGTGGTATTATTACTGTTATTATTATTATTGCTTTTTTCCAGATATGAATATTATAGCGATGATTAATTTCATTATTGTGTAGTGTTTGTATGGTAATAAGGCGCTGCATAATGTTATGGTGCGCCTAATGACTCACAACCAGTTATCCTTTGTGCCATTCGCTATGCCCCTTGAGGCGCCGCCCATGCTCCACCCAGGCAGTCGTGCTGTACTGTACATTTTCATCGTTTATTGTCGACATGGTTTATATCAGTTACATCTGTGTATATTTATCGCCGGACGCCTTAATCCCTTAAGGGGTGGCCACAAACGAATCGCCCCTATGTCATCCTGTCCTCTTCACTCAAAATCACCCCCTTCCTTCCTTCCATCTCATCTTCGGTCTCCTCCTTCACCTCCACCTCCATCTCACTCACTCACCTCCCCAAGTCAGTCTCTTATTTTCAGAATATAACCCATAACACTTTTTGGCTGAGTAGGACTTCCCGCTGATGAATAAAGTCGTCAGGAGCTAATCCCTTCAGTGCGATGACGTACTTATGTTACTCAGGGTGCCACCTGACATTTATATTCAGCTTAGGACTCCTCCAGTTGGACAAATTTCTCCCAAACTGAATAAACCCACTGATGGATGAGGAGCATAGAAACGATGTCATCAGAAGGAAGGGTTAAGAAAAACTGTCTTTGTCAGGGCTGGTGTGATGGTGTTAGCGGTGGTGTTGTGGGACATGTTAGGGTTAAGAAACACTGTCTTTGTCAGGACTGGTGTGATAGTGTTAGCGGAGGTGTTTTGGGGACATGTTGGTGGGCCATGTGACGTGTCACTAATGTCTGTTTTAGTGACATTCAGATCGTCAAATTATTCCCTGCCTCAGCCTGGGATCCATCTCGCGTCCCTGTGATCACCAGTCCAACTCTGACACATGACCACCACCTAAAATCCTCCTCATATTTCACATTAATGTTGTCCTGTGTAATTGTTACTGTCTTGTACAATAATCTGATTATATTGACAAAGATTGCACCAGTAATGTAATAAATAATAGTAACGTGACACAGAAATAAATGCAAACTGGTAATGAGGTGCAAGGGAGCCTCCTTGACCCTTTCAGTCCAATGACGCGTTTTATTAGTTTATTCTTGCTACCTTAAGACGATTCCGTACAGCTGTGGAGAGATGTTTTGCGGTGTAACGGTGTCTGAAGACTGTATCAAACCCCTTTTATAAAAAGTAGAATCTCTCCTAAACGACATAAAATAATCTGAAGGCAGTACAAATGTTGAAAGTACAGCACGTCCCGTTGGTAAATCTCTTTTTTAAGCTGATGTATTTCTCATGTTAATCATGGGTGGGATTCTCAGAGATATTTACCATTGATTCCTTGTCATAACCATGATTTGGTTTTGGAGGAAGAACGGGAGACATGGAAAGTTTCTACGGTTTTCTTTCTTTGTCCTTCCCTTCAAAATATGTGACAACTGTGACTTCCTCTCGTAACCCGGACCTGTGTTCGGCGAAAGAACGCAAAACGGAGAAAATTCAAGTGTCGTTAACCAACCTGCAAAGATTTACCAGAGATCCGACAGGGAATCTTTCGTAAATGACTTTGAGAATCCCACCCCTGACCACCACCACACGAGTTTATTTAGCTTGGGAAGAGTCAGCAGGTAATGAAGGGGTTGATGAATGTTATGAACAACTCCTCCACTTCGAAAAATCTCTCCAAAGGGGAATACAATAGTCTGAGAGTAGCAAAAATTAGATATTAATAACATCATCGTAGTGAAGGGGTGCAAGTCAGCAGGACGGTCTGGCTGCATAATACTGACGATATACTCCTTCAGCCTGATTACCTATTCTTTAGCTTTATTCTTGCCACCTAATACCGATTTTATGAGGCATAGGAAATTAAGAGAGACTTTTCGAAGTGGAGGTGTTAAGTATAGCCTACGTTATCTCCTCCACAGGGGCTTTCTCCCAAGCTACTTAAATTATGTGGAGGTAGCAAGAAAAACTTCTAAGTATGTAACCACAAAGAAGAAAAGATTGTCATTAGTCAAAATTCTCTTGTAGACGTAAAACTGCTAAATTGCAAAGATTATATATATATATATATATATATATATATATATATATATATATATATATATATATATATATATATTATTGTTATTATTATTATTAATTATATTTTTCTCTCATCTTCGAGCATATATTTTCAGGTTACAGTTTTATAGACATACACACGTAAATCCCTATGTCTAATATGTCTTTATTTTGTCCATAAATCATGTTATATTATTGTTTATACAATGTTTGAAAGTTTGTAGGTGTAATAATGGAGTTTTCTGCATAGATGAATATGTGAAAAGTTGTGTATCAGATCATTGTGCTTTTTTTACATTCTAAGTCAGGCCTTTTGTATAAATCATTCGTGTCGTAAACATGTCACAGTCACTACAGTTTTCTATGCATTTCGTGTTTATCGTGTTCACTGTTTTTACGAGTGGTTCAGCCTCACATTTTCAGGTTGTTGATTTTACACATTTTTTTCCGTCTCGTGCCAGTCACTTGAAGCATAAATGGAGAAAAATGTAATCATGCTTTTAATATAACAGAATTTAATGGGCAGTTTATTGCATGTTTAGAGGCATTAAAGGGAGGGCGTTTGTGTGTGTGTGTGTGTGTGTGTGTGTGTGTGTGTGTGTGTGTGTGTGTTTCCATGCTTGTCTGTGTGCGTGTGCATGCTTGTCTTTGTGCTTGTGTATTTGCTTGCTTGTCAATGTGTGTGTGTTTTGTTTGTGTATGACTTTTTTCTGTGTGTGTGTGTGTGTGTGTGTGTGTGTGTGTGTGTGTGTGTGTGTGTGTGTGTGTGTGAGAGAGAGATAGAGAGAGAGAGAGAGAGAAAGAATTATGTATAGTGCATTTGTAAGTTTGTGTGTGTAGTATTTGCTTGCGTGCTGGCGGGAGTGGGGAGGGTACTGGGATTACAGGAGAGTGAGAGGGCTTCTTGGAGGTGAAGGGAGGGGGGGGAAGGCGCTGTGTGCATACTGATGATGGGCGGGGGAGTAGAGGGGTAGGGGGAAGAGGAAAGAAAGAGGGAAAAAAATCTGTTCCCCAGCCTGCCTCCGTCAAGGCCATCCGCCGCACTGTAAGATTTGTGTGATGTGCAGGGTGCAGTGGCGGCGGGACTGTCATAGGGGAGGCCTTTGAAGGTCCTTACTGTGAATTCCCTTACATACTGGATCACTTGCACAGCCTCCTACCTCCTGCCACTGACGCTCGCATCAGATACATATTTCTGCCACCGTTGTGTCGCCACCAGCACACCTATTCTTGTTGGCATATAGGAGACTTCGCAGCACTTCTTCATAGCGACTTGTTTTGCATATTACACCCAGCTGCTTTCTTTTATAGTTTTGGTATCGGAATAGTTTGGGTCACGAACGTAAAAAACGATGTTATGGTGTAGTAGCCAAAGTAAATCGTCGATAAAGAGTTGTTAGAAAATTACTAGCCAGGCGAAATTAGTCCCAGTGTCAGTAGTGTGCCGCGGTACGTTACCTGCAGAGAAAACATGATAGTAATCTTAAAATCATGCAGCTTTGGTATGTAGTATAAATTGTAGCCACCATGTTATGCATAATAAACAAATTCTTTACCTTAATAAGCCTTACCTTTTTGCATCAGTGTCCCTGAATTTATTCCCTGAGATTGTAAGATATTTGATATTTGTGTGTGTGTGTGTGTGTGTGTGTGTGATGATAGTGAAGTGGTTGCTGAATATTGCTTATTACCCATCACAAGCGATCTACCTCTTAGCCGAAATAATTCCCCTTGAAACAGCACAATAAAATATTATTGTATTTTTGACTAAATAGCATAGTTGTCCCATATATAATGGCTAATGTCACTATTAACGTGTTGTTATTGCAGGTGTGGTGGTGGTGATGGTTGGAGGTCTACACAGCCCCCTTATCACCCACTATTAACCCCATACACCGACCTTGTATTGGATACACCTCAGCCTTCACATCACGCTCCCTGCTTGCTCAAGGTGGGTAGATTGGTTGTTGTTGTTATTATTATTATTATTATTATTATTGTTTATTATTATTATTCACTCATCTTACATGTCAGGACCAGCTTGCCTAGCCCCGGGCTCCTACGCTCCTCATGGGGCATCTTAGGATTGGATGATGGATGATATATTATTATTTATTATTATTATTATTATCATTATTATTTTATTATTATTATTATTTTATTATTATTATTATTATTATATTATATTATTATTATTATTATTATTATTATTAATTGCAACTACACTTGAAGATTAGTTTCCTCATGAGATTTACATGAAGTATTACCACAGACCATCACATGTTTGCCAGTGAAATAAGGAGGCTGGTGGTTGAGTGGTTAACAAGGGAACTGTGACAAGCGTGGATGTGGGTTCAGTCCAGCTGTTGCAGGAAATTTTTACTACAACAATATTTACTGTTCTTTGGTCAAACTCACACACACATCACAGAAACACAAAATGCCATTGTCACTACACCAACCCTGAATGACATGACTCATCATAGACGGTCCGACATTGACACCCAAGTGGTGATATGTGTGGGTGTGTGACGCCGTATACTGATGCGTGGAGGACTGCTGGGCGTGAGGAAACAGGAGTCTTACCCTGCGCTTAGAACAGGATACATTATAGTTAGTAAATATGGATACAGAGATAAGAGGGGATCTCTCAGCGTTGTGTTAGCATGTACCGGCAGACATACTGTAGGTCCTTCACACTACCAGTAAGGAGGTTATGGAGGTCTATGCAAGTAGTGTGAAGCAGCGGAGTCCCTTATACAGGCAGGATATACAGCATGTTGAGTACGACCACGAAAACAAGTTAACTGATATTTAACTGGTTGACTCCGATGTCGACTTTTATATTTTATTCGTACTTTTTTCCACACTACCCACTTCAGCTGTCAGGAAATTTAACAAACCGGAGGGCTTATTTGATGTAATCTTAATTAGCCCCTCAGTACGAGGGAGGCTGTTTTATCTTGTATAAAACTGTGTGTGTAGTATCCTCAATAGTCACCATCAGTCCTGATCCTTTTTCCCACTTAATAATGATTTGGGGTAGCAGAATCAGATAAAATCAATGTCATCGTCCTGAATGGGTTAAGTCAGTTCACCAGTTCGCCTCCCTTCGCCCTCCAGACCTTTCGCTCCGACTCCCGGTGGGCCCAAGACAGTGGTGGTCTCCTCCCGAAAGCCGTAAAGACCTCATGTAATTGTGGGCGGTGGGGGGGGGGGGTAACCAGGGTATCGGGTTTTAACAAGGGTGGATAATGTTTATGGCGGGGCGGGTGACACGACAGACCAGGGTGGCGGTAGGACAGGACACGTTTATGTCTGTTCTCACATCCACCTGAAACGTTGACATCTTTTTATTCTCGCTGCCACCAAACCATTTTATTCAGCTTAGGAAAGACCACAGGTACACAAGGGGTTGAGGAAGGCTGTAGCTGACATCTATAGTTAGAAAAGATTGTTTTAAGCTTAATAATGCGTTTGTAGGTTGCAAGAATAAAATGAGAAGTGCATAAGCTGAGTGAAGTGGTGAGCCAATCGGTCTGGTGTTAATTGTGCTGGATAATGCCCAAGGGGAAGGGAAGGACAAGACGGACCAGCGTGGCAGCAGGACATGAGATTTTATCTGTTGTCACCCTTTACTGAAACGTTGACGTAGTTTTATTTTCAACCACCAGATAAATTAATTCAACTTTGCCGTTTTATCCTGAGGACATATGTTTTTGGTTTATTCTTGGTTCCTGTAGAGGATTTTATTCAGGTTAATTAACGAGGATAATCTTGTTTAATGGGTCGGGTGATAAGCCTGGCCAGGGCGGCAGGCAGTGGGACAGGAGTCCTGGGTCCGTATAGCCTCTATCTGTCCTCCACCTGCTGCACAAACATCACCTGCCACGCAAACCATTCCCCATTTTACTAATGCAGTATCAATTTGTTCATGTGTCTGAACATGTGTGTTACATGTCTTCACATGTCACTCCTTCGACGCTAGTACCCACCATCCACATTCAGTGCACGTCAGAACTGCCTCACCCCACCCTACCATTCATCCTGTCTCATCCCCTACCATTCATCCTGTCTCACCCCATCCCCTACCACTCACCTAGCCACAACTTGCCTCATCCTACCCCACTTCACCTTACCACTCACCCGGCCTTGCCATACCCTGCATCGCTCTGATACTCAGCTTTACCTCACCGTATTCTAAAACTCACTCCACCTCACCTTGCTTCACCCTCCTCCTCACTCTTCCTTACTTTCCCTTGATCTGGCACTCATTCTTCCTCACCCTGCCTCTCCCCATCACCCAGCCCTACCCCAGTCTACCCTGCTACTTACCCTCCTCTGGGCCAGGAACATTGTACTAATCCGCCTGGATAAAAAAAAAAATTCAGGCGAAGAGTCGCACACGATAGTGGGCTTAACCCGTTCATTCCGATGACCTATTTTTCCAGTTTATTCTTGCTAGTTATTGAAGATTTTATTCAACGTAGGAGAGATTTTTTGAACTAAGGAAGTTAATTATAGCCTTCATTATCTCTTCCATTGTTTGAACACTCTTCTAAATTTAAAATCTTTTGAAGGTAAGAAGAACAAGATTAACAACACGTCATCGGATTGAAGAAATTAAGATGAGGATAGGACAGGCATAAGGCAAGGCAGTGATGCCTGTTACGTACTTGTCACTTTAACTTGAACTAAAATTGTCGTTTCTACATCTTGAATGCTGAGTTACACTAAAGTTTACACTAAAGTTGTTGCTTTTACATCCCAAATGGTGAATTGTATCAAGAGATAAACATTGAAATATGATGGTAGTCATGAATAAGTGTTATGGAGGGGATGAGCTACATGAAATAAGCCGCAAAAGGACGAAAATCTGGGCTAAGTTAATGTGAAAGAACTATAGCAGATGATTTGCCAGAGGTTTTCCCTTACCAGAGGATAAGTTAGTGTTAATGATGGAGACAGGGTATGGTAAGGGTATGGTTGTTGTTGTTGTTGTTGTTGTTGTTGTTGTTGTTGTTGTTGTTATCCCAGGTTTATGTGGACGTGAACCCAGTGGACTGCAGTCTGAAATTGTCCTTCATCAGTCCACCATCCTCCTTTCGAGGGATGGGGTGGGAATTGAGGGTCATATCTATAAACGTGTGCAGGAGGGGTGAGGGATAAGGGCGAGTGTATGTCGCGGGGTGGCAGTGGAGAAACAGCATTCCTCTTTAGTGCCTAACTTGGCACAGTGACCTTCATCTACCCCCACAACATATCATTTAAGGTGAAGGGATATGAGTGAGTGTAAGGTGCGGTATGGTAGTGCAGTAACAGTAGTCCTCATTACATGCCTAACTTGACACTGCGTCCTTCATCTGCCTCCTCAACATATCATTTGAGGCGGCGGCGGACGTCTGTATGTCAGTGTGTCCTTCATTTCACCATCACGCAGTGCCCATCTCTGTGCATCTCCCTCTTGCAAGTCCTGAGGCTATTTTCACTCCTTAATTTACACAATAAAGCTGTTCTTTCACATCCTCCCACCATCAACTTTCACCCTTACTACGACCTTCAGACATCCAGTTGTACGAGTCGAGTATAAGCCTCTATAAGGTATTGCAAACACTTCATATCATGACTTTGTGTCTCGCTTTTACTCTCCGTTAGGATGGCTTGAAAGTTTTGACCATGCATAATATTAACCTCTTATTCTTGCCTGAAAAGGTGAAGAATTATTTGTGTGGAAGCCGTGATGCATCTGCAG
The DNA here is from genome assembly GCF_032717465.1 of Coenobita brevimanus. Lineage (NCBI taxonomy): Eukaryota > Metazoa > Arthropoda > Malacostraca > Decapoda > Coenobitidae > Coenobita > Coenobita brevimanus. Next base: position 6,836,763 of record NC_137059.1, read on the forward strand.
CCACCTGATCGATTATCAGTTTTTCCTCGTGTGTGTGTGTGTGTGTGTGTGTGTGTTTGAAACATCTCTCCATTTGCATAAAATAGTCTAGGTGCAGCATGAATAATATTCAAGGCGTCAGCGGATTTATGAGATCAACGAATATTTCGTCTACACATCTTGGCTCAGTGGACAAAACGTTTGAAAATATTGTCCAGTAATTGCCCATGCATTAGTAATCAGTATCGTTTTATAAGTCCAACATAAAAAAAAAAAAAGCCGTGTATAACATGTGAAATACACATACCATTCAGAAATATTTGTTTGCAGAAATGAAACAAACATCCACACGTCTCGTTTAGAAAGAATAGAACACCCTTAATAGAATATTTCTTTTCTTATGTGATGTATGTGACGGGCAACAAGCTTTTTCCTGCCTCTGCTTCACTGATAACACGGAGGCCTTGTCATATATTTCACTCCACGTGTGTCCAGTTATTCGGCCATTTATTAGCAGTGTTTTTGTTGTTACTCCCTATTTATGTAATCAGTTAATGGCGATAGTGAACATAGTCTGTACACCGAAATATCCTGCACATAGGCTTCTTACTGGCAGTCGATCTGCTTTAAATTCTTTCATTGACGTAGGATATTATTTGTACCGTGTTTGTGCTTCAATTATGTGTGTGAGAAATTGTGTGTGTGTCGGGAGGGGATAATGATGCGCAGCTTTAGTGCAGCATTATTTTTTTCACATAATATCACGTTGCTTTTGTTTCATTCTTGGTGCTAATAAGTTCTGCGTGTTGAATATTAATGGCTAATTTTCTAACTTAAACTTTCGACCGTTGCCTTTTAGGAAAATAAAAGCTTAGTATCATCAGAAGTCATGTGTAGTGGTGTATATATCATGATCGCCAGGACTACTTTCCACAGTGAAGCTGCTGCGATGTAAGGTGAACATTTTTTTTTCCATTAGTGTAAATTTAAGTTTAAATTTAAAATTTGGCGCCTGGTGGTTTTGTGGGTAGGCCTAATTACGGCATTCCAATCGGATTGAGCCGGTGCAGGTTTATATCCAAGGGGTGGGTGGGGTTTATTACTCACGTAATGTCACTCAGGCATGAGTGAGGCTGGTCACTCATATCTTAAATGTCAGGGCCAACTTGCCTAGCCCCGGGCTCCTACGCTCCTCGTGGGGCAACGTAGGATTGGATGGATGGATGGGTGATGGTAAATTTAAAAAGGAGATAGTGAGTATAAGTACTCTGTGTAGCGTGACCAGTGGAGTTTGTGTTTGACCCACGAGTGACGCAAGTTTACCTGGGTCATATGCACCGGGTGATCAGTGTTGGAGGGTCACGTTTGTTTTCAGTGCGCATTAGTCTCTGGTTGTCTTATCAATTTATGCCTATTAGCACACAATACACGGTAGGTATGTGGTAGGACGACACTTCTGTGTCTTATCTCCATTAAGAAACTGCAGTGGCGAAGCAGGTAGGTGCAAATGTGAAAACTTTACCGATTACAAAGTTTGTTTTGATTCAGAAATGTCATCATTTACTGTTTTTGTGTTTGCTCGTCTTTCGCCGGCGTCAGTAGCATTATAATTGCTGGTCAGTGGCTCCCATACAGCATGTGTCCCATTGTGTCCTGCGTCAGTAGCATGATAATTGCTGATCAGTGGCTCCAACACCACATGTCTACCTTTGTGTCCAGATTGTGTTATATACTCTGAAACTAAAGTGGCTCGAAGCAACCTTATGTTGACTTAGCTGCAGCCCCTCTCCACCAGTACCCGACAAACCTAACCTCCCACCATTGAGAGAGAGAGAGAGAGAGAGAGAGAGAGAGAGAGAGAGAGAGATTACTGATTCAGAGAGTGGAGGAGGATGAGTTAGGGATGAGGGACGGGATGGGGTGGGGGGTGTAGAGGTGGGCACATATCTGTAGGACGTGATGTGTTGGGTAGCGACGGGGGTCTGGTGTTATCAGCTCATCTGGGACAGTATGTATAAACTCTTATAAGCTTTAATTGTGTGTAAGATTGTTTGTATGTTTATCTTTATTCATACAGCTGCCTATACTGTACAACCAAACTACACACGATTTTAAAGAGACAATTACGTAAAATAGAACTGTGTTATGATAGTTAACTGTTACGTAGACTTGTTCATCGTGTAAATTGGATCGATCCTTTATACTTCCCTTGGTCTTGTCCTTGGTGTTGTATGACAAGGCCACAGACGCCATCTTGCCCCCACTCTGTACCTGTTGCTGTTTCTTAGGCAGTATACTCGCAGGCATAGGTGACTGCGTATCATACCTTCCTCGGCGATTTATTTTGCACAGTACCACAGCCCATAACCCTATCGCTACGGTGTTGTATTTTCATATTAATCATACTACCACAAGACTGTTTAAATTCAACATTGCAAGGAGCTTCAGAAGTGAAGGGGTTAATGAAGGCAGCATCTAACCCCTCTAGCCCAAACACTCCCCAGATCTATTAAAAAAAAAAAAAAAAAAAAAAAAACTGAAAATAGTGAGAAGATATAAGAATGTGTTGCAGCTGTAGGATTAATGTTGTGTTATTTATCCTGTATCTCATTAATATGTATTCGATGTGTCATGCTGTGGACAGAGACTTCACAGTCCTATACCTGAGAACCCAGTAGTCCTTCTAAGTACCACACACCTTCACATGTCACCACCTCGGCGCTGATACCCGCCTTTAGTATGAGAGTGACCCTTGATGCACGAGGGAGCAGGCTGTGCCATAACTTGTGACGATATTTGTGCGTCTGTGTCTGTGTTGTGGTGTCTGCTTATACCATATTTGGTCGGCCTCACAGTGGGTTGGTGCAGTTGGTGGCAGAGCATGCCAAGGGTGACTCACTCTGAAAAACGTTGACAAACTCGGCTGGTCTGTCCCCATGCCGCAGGTGTGCTCAGGTAGAGCGGATCATGAGGCTACCCAGCAACAACAATAGCTATTCTATTGTCATCCTTTGTCATCCTTTCACTTTCCACATATTATGTTTATTCAGTCCACATCAGTGCATTCCTCCTGTGTACACCTATTACGTCTACTCCCACTCTCTTTTGACAGTTATAGAAGATGTCACTAATAGTCTGTACGTAAATTCCGCCATTCTTTTGTCGCCTGGTGCCGCTGAAGCAATGGCAGGTATGAAGGCAACAGTAGTATGGCGGGCCAGAGGGCTGCCCTGCGTCACCAGCCAATTAAAGAGTAGCAAACCTGCCCATTACAAGCCCAGCCACAGACACAACGAGAGTTGCCTGCCAAGTGGTCCTGCATCGGTGGTGGAAGTATGTTTTGGTTGTTGGCCTGTAGTTTATTTATTATTTGAACGTGTGGTTGCTTGGATGAATAAAAAGGTAACAGTATATCTGCTTCTCTTTGCTGATTTGGTGGTTTTGGCGGTGCTGCGTTGTGGTTGGTGTGGTAGTGTTCTATAAGCCGTTACTTCCGCTTGCATACTTGGATGAATGCAGTCAGGCTTTCCCGAGATGTCTCCTCTTCCTGTATATTTTAATATCATTCACTGAACTGCTCGAGCGTTAGTGGCGCCAAGGATGAATCTGTAACATCTCCCATGGAAGTTTGAATAGAACATTTTAAATTGATATAAGGTTGCTTTGAACTAATTACTGTATAGCATAGAAAGTTACATGGGATGACTTTCTACTGTCAGTGTTAGATATACGGAAATGATTAGGCTGCTTGTGGCGTTAAAACTGCCTAATTCACCTGACCTCTACCGTAGGCTCAGACTGAAATGTTTGCAGTTTTTGCTTCAGACGAAGAGAAGATGTTGAAGATTAAAGCTGACTGGGAGTGAGTGTTTATCATGGTATAAAACAAAGCATACTCAGTACTGTTTTCGTCAAGGAATGAAGTATTCGGTGTACACACGATAAAATACTGTACGTGTCTGGCAGAGGAAGTCTGATGACATTAATGCTTCAAACAACCCTCACTGTGATTCAGGACCAACAAACACACATTAAGCGTCCGTGTGTCATATTGTTTCGTACATAATCCGCGTGATGTGTTTTATTACAGTATGTTCATCTGTACATATATACTACATTGACGTATCATAGAGTGAAAGGAAGGGAAATTTGCGTATAACACATGTTCCATCAGCTATATATAAAAGAAATTAGTGCTTTCTTTAGATAAGAGGCGAAAGAAACATGCTAGAAATGTTTTTAACCTCCTCCCCATTTTATTTTGCTTTTTTTTTTTTTTTTTGTGGGATTGCAGTAGCCAGAGCAGCGTAAGTCAAAGAAAGGTTGATTTTTATAAGCTGTTGTGGGGGGGGGGGTGACCTTCACAAATGTGTAACTGCATTTTGAGCAAAAAGCGTACGTGATTTAAATCTGACATTCTTCTGCATGAATCATTGATATAATTTCATGGACCGTCCTCAAGGTGTACGTCATCACAATATTGAAGCTATAATTCTAGTGCGTGGCGCCGTCATTATTAACAGCATTTCACGGAGGGTAGTCAAGGTCCAAGTCATCACAGAACTGAAGCTTTAATTCCAGTGCATGACTGCATCATTACCATCATAATTTCATGGAGGGTGGTCAAGGCCTAAGTCTTCACAAAACTGAAGCCATAACTCCAGTGCATGACTTTATTAACGTAACTTCATGGCGGGTGGTGAAGGCCTAAGCCATCACAAGTACTGAAGCGTAAAGGTAAAATAAGAGTCACAATCTGTGCAGACACAGGTGGGCAGTGAAGGGGACAGGAGTAATGTGAGGGCATTCTTTTGTGACCCTCAGTACTGTATAAACACATTATTTATTGGTACGCCACACGCCGCTATGCGCTGCACAGAGGCACCCAAGCATAGGCTGTTGCTGGTGCTTGCTGAATGCCAGGCACAGAGAGAGAGAGAGAGAGAGAGGCGGAACGAAAGTAATTACAGCACTGCAATACAGATTTTGAAACTAACGAAATTATTAGTGTCCTTTATAATTCCTATATCTAGCCCATCCCATTTCTATTTTGGAAGTATATGGGCTTCATACATACATAAATATATATTGTACATGCATGGACACACACACACACACACACACACACACACACACACACACACACACACACACACACACACACACACACACACACACACACACACACACACACACACACACACACACACACACACACACACACACACACACACACACACACACACACACACACACACACACACACACACACACACACACACACACACACACACACACACACACACACACACACACACACACACACACACACACACACACACACACACACACACACACACACACAAGACGTATAGGCAGACGCAGGAATCAGTGTAATTATATATTTAAGACATGAGTCGGTGCATCAGTTATCAAGGAAAAAGGCTGGGATGAATCTTAATAGCAGGTTCATTAGGACTGCGGTCACTCAGGGTTACCTCCACGTACACATGGACGGATGGGCCAAGGCAGGCAGTCTGCCTGTGCACCTTCACTACCAGACGTCCTCACTGACATGAATAACATCGTATGGTGGCAGCAAGATCATATCAGAAAAATCGAAATCATTCAGAGGTATCTTGTCGTTTAAATAGACTCGTCTCCATGGAGGCTCTTTAGAAGATATTTTTTATTCCTTCAGTCTGAGTGGCAATTCCTGAGCTGAAGAAAATCGTATAGGAGTAAGAATGAGACGAACACGTCATTGCATTGAAGGAGTGAATTCATGGAGAGTGTAAGATTTCTAAACCGAACAGGCCATAGTAGGGAAGGGGTTCGTCTGTGGAGGTGGTGGCTCAGGGGTGTTGTTATTCTTGGGACGTGCCTGGCTACAGCTTGCCTTCCTTCCCCTTGCTTCCCTCACCGTGCTCCCTACCTGCCTCTGCATGATCCTGCCAAAATCTTGGTCTCTGCCACTCCTTGCCAACGCTTCTTTCGCTATAACCCTGCTTCATAAATCTCCCATCTTCTTGCCTCCTCCCTTGTGTTCTCTGTCTGCTTCACAGTCTCTCTCACATCGTACCACAGCTTATCTCTTATACTTCATTCATCACGTCCATCTCCCGCGTACCTCTCCCTTCTTGCTTCCTCACAGTTTTCTGTAGCTTCCCTTCCATGTCTTATCCAGATGTTTCCATCCACGCGTCTTCCTCATACTCAAGCGGTATAATTCTCCATTCCACCTTCCTCCTTCCATATTCCCTGGGCGTCACTCCACGTCTCTGCTACAGCTTACCAACGCTTCAGTGCATTATATTCATGTGTTATCTCTCGTCTGCCTGCCTCAATCTCTGCATTCCCCAGTTGCCTTACCCTGTCTGCCACAGCCCACCAGATCTATTCTCTCCTCCCTTCATACTTCTCCCGTCTTTCCTGTTTTTCCATCACACTGCCATCTCTTACTCCACTCACCCTCACGTTTCCTTCATACTATTTTCTCCTTATGCCCCTCAAGATTCTGTCCCTTCTCTCCCACCCTTTCCCATTCCTTCACACTTTCCTCGCACGTCCCTCTCCCTGGCATTCCTTTATCCCTCCACCCATCTCCCTATCCCACACTCTTAGCATTCCTCCCTGCACATCCCTCTCTCACCCTTGCCTCTCTCCATCCACGCAGGCACTCATCGGTATTCTCGCCTCTCCCCACCATAATCACCAGATATTTCTCCACCCCCCTGATATTTCTCCCCACCATAGTATTTCTACCCACCATCATAATTCTCCCCACCGTCATAATTCTCCCCACCGTCATAATTCTCCCCACCATCATAATTATCCCCACCACCATATTTCTCCCCACCTTGATATTTCCCCCAACCATGCTATTTCTCCCCACCCAAATACTTCTTTCCACCCTGATATTTCTTCCCCACCCTAATATTTCTTCCCTATCCTGATATTTCTTCCCCATCCTGATATTTCTCCCTATCCTGATATTTCTCCCCATCCGGATATTTCTCCCCACCCTGATATTTCTCCCCACCATATTTCTCCCCACCATGATATTCTCCCCACCGCCACTCAGGCACACACCTTAAACCCTCCTCTACTATCACTGGGTAAAGACTCGCAGGTATTCTCGTTGGCTTAAGAGACTTCGTAGCACTTCTTCCTTAGTAATTTAATATCCTGTGGAATGATAGTTATTAGTGAAAAGAATAACTAAAAGCCTCCTGTGCCATTACCTGGTTAAAGACTGGCCTGTATTCTCGTTGGCATAGGAAGTTTCGCAGCACTTCTTCCTTAGCGATTTATTTTGCACATTGCACCTGAATATCCTCTAGTGTGTCTCTGATGGAAAGTGTCACTAAAGCATCCCCATCATCACCCATGTTTAATATTTGGTTGTATTCTTGATGGTTCAGGGAATTACGTCGCACTTGCACCTCAGCGATTAGTTTTTCACAATACGCCTTGATATTGTCTTGAAAAGGCGTATTCTTGACATAGGAGATTTCTTTCCATCTCGTTCTCGGCGATATGTTTTGCACAGTGCAGTTTAAAATCCATTATAAACTGTTTCTAGAAACATGTATGAATCACATACAGGAAAACATTAGTGTGTAATATGCGGAACTATATCGCAAAGAATGAGGTTCTACGAAGCCTCCTGTGGTATCGATAATCGGTCCATTGCTGACGCGAGTTGTGGTGTGGTGTCCGTAAGTCCGTAAAAGACTCCTAAAAAGAAAAATAGTGACCGTACTTCATAGGTTGATTAGTGTCAGGGAAGGAAGGGAGGGTTGGTTGGCCGCGGGGTTGGGTGTGTGACGGGCGGTACACGGTCAGGATGTTTACCAGCGCCTGTGTGTTTACCAACCACGTGGAACTTAAAAAGGAATTACGGTAAAGGTCCACGTGACCGACAGTACTTCCAGTCAGACTTCTTCCTGCGCCTGTCTTGTCGTAGGGAAGTGTTGGTTATGCCTGTAGCATTTCTCCACGAAGTAGCCAGTTAAGATAAAGATGCTGTGTGTGCGGGGCCAGTGGGAGGCAGGCAGCGTGGAAGGACAGGTATAACATCACCTGGGCTTGGTAAAAATCCCAAGCTGGCAACTCGCACTTGGCCACACCCCTTTGTTCCGGCGTGTGTATGTGCTGTTGCCATGGTGCTGTGATACACGTAAACAGAAAGATATGGTGGGTATGTTAGATTCTGTCATGGGATGAAATACTGTGTACAGTATTCATTATGCACGGGATAATGTCAACACTATCCCCAGTTACCCCTTTGAACTGGGTGAGGGAGGGTGTCGGCCGCCCTTCCTGGTGTGGATCTGTGACTCGCGCCGGTCTTGACCTTTAGTAGATTCTAAGTGTCATTCATTGTGCATTGTGTCAGTAAGTGTTAGTAATCTCGCCGGTGTGGTATAGTGTGATGATGCATTGTGTGTATGTGCTCGTGTGCGCGGGTACTTAGTGAGGTGGAGTGTACGAGTGTGAGGACACTGGGTGGAGTGATCAGCAGCATCCAAGCCGTGTGACAAATTAGCAGGTGTTTTGTTTGATTCACCGTTAATTATAGTGACGCCTCCCACGGATAATCCCACAACCACACCTAAACAACGCCGAGGCCTGGTAAGTCTGGCATCCCCTTTCATAACCACTTCAGTACGATGACGTATTTCTGCCAACACTCGACCATTGTATTCAACTTGGGAGGAACCCTTGGTAGTGAAGGGGTTAATGAAGGCTGCCTCTGACTCTGGCTATTCGGGATAAAAATACGAAATACGTCATCGTGGTGAAGGGGTTGAAACACTGGTGTGGTCGGTTTACAATACAGGATAAGTGTCTCGGTTACCTCCCTTTGGTTACCTCCCTTTGGTACCTCCCTTTGGTTACCTCCCTTTGGTTACCTCCCTTTCTTGGGGGAAGCAGCCTAGTTGTATAGATAGAGATAGACTTTCGTATTTCTTAATTCGACCCAACAATGACCCCAGCCAGACTCACCTGGTCCCTCGGCACCTGAGTGTGTGTTATATTCCGGCGTCTTTGTGGTGGCTGTGTGCGGCACAAGAAGGAGCTTTGACTAAGGAAATTAACCTTTAAAGTTTGATGTGGCTATTACTGGACTTGTTTGTTGGGTTGGTATTTATTTATGTATGAGGCCACCAACCCACGCACTTGTCTGCCTACACACACACACACACACACACACACACACACACACACACACACACACACACACACACACACACACACACACACACACACACACACACACACACACACACACACACACACACACACACACACACACACACACACACACACACACACACACACACACACACACACACACACACACACACACACACACACACACACACACACACACACACACACACACACACACACACACACACACACACACACACACACACACACACACACACACACACACACACACACACACACACACACACACACACACACACACACACACACACACACACACACACACACACACACACACACACACACACACACACACACACACACACACACACACACACACACACACACACACACACACACACACACACACACACGGAGGTTCGATGGTCTGAAAAGACGTGTAAAGTAGGTAGTGATTCGCTTTAATTAAAAATAAAAAAAAAAAGTCATCGTCATTTTAGGGAAGTACAGTAAAGCCCATGTTCAAATCTGTGATCGTGTAAAGTGTAAATTTGATAACAGTGGGCCTATGTTTTGAACTTTGAAAACAGTGGGCTTATGTTTCGAAATTTGTAAAACAGTGGGCTTATGTTTTGAACTTTGAAAACAGTGGGCTTATGTTTTGAACTTTGAAAACAGTGGGCCTGTGTTTTGAACTTTGAAAACAGTGGGCTTATGTTTCGAAATTTGAAAACAGTGGGTATATGTTTTGAAATTTGAAAACACGGGCCTGTTTTGAAATTTGAAAACGGGGGCCCTATGTTTTGAAACTTGAAAACAGTGGGCCTGTGATTTGATTTTTTTTTTTTTTTTTGGGGGGGGGAGGGAAAATCTACCTTTATTAAACTTTCCCATGGACCACCGGAACTTACCTGCCTGCCCACCTGTAAGACGGATTCACACCTTCAGCTCGACAAGTCTATATAATATTCTTGGTACCCTCAGGTGTTTTCCCTGGTCAGCTGCAACTTTGTGAAGAATAATTATAAACAGTGTTGGTTTGTGCCACCTTGGGTACGGTACGATAATTATGTCTGCCATTAGTGGAATAAATTCGTCTGTTGGAAAGAACTGACTCTGAAAGATGGTATTTGATGGGTAAATTATCGGTAGCACAGCCAGGCCACTTTGTGTGATATACAGGAAAATGGTAACATGGGTATAATAACACGGTGTTGTTCCCTGTGAATAAATAGTATCCGGATTACTGTAATAATCGAGGAGTATGTTCCACCTGTGGAGGCTACACGAATTACTTTCCAGACTCACGTTGTCTTCAGTACGTAAATTAAAACTGCTAACCTAACAAACCAAACCTAATGATCCTATTCTAACTAGTTCATTCCTAAATATAAATGATACCAGTTAAATAAATCTCCAAGCAGTGTATTGAACCAGGGTAGTTATGTACGTTTATTTATTTATTTAAGGTAATGTTCATGGTATTGTGGTTGGGGAATGATCAGGAAGAAAACCCACAAGGCTGTATCTTTGCTTCTATCATTTTGAATTGTACACGTTGTTATGTACAGTAGTTGTTGGTGGAATGGAAGTTTGGGTGTGAGTGAAGGCGTTAATTACTGTATGTACACGGGTGAAATGATGGCAGGGTTGGGTGTACACGGGTGAATTGATGACAGGGTTGGGTGTGAGTGAAGGTGTTAATTACTGAGTGTACACGGGTGAATTGATGGCAGGGTTGGGTGGAGTGTAGGGATGATGGGGTTAGTGTACTCTACCACTCCACCCCACCCACCCCAGCCCTGCCTCTAGCCTCCCTAAACACCCATGTGTATGCGCTTCCTCTCCCCCTTTCAGTATTGACTGATAACCATTACTGTCTTGTGGTCATTAGCCCTACACGTCACACGGCATGTAAATTGAGGCATTGACCCATGAGTAGAAGGGGGTCTTTCCTAAGCAGAAGAAAATTTGCAGACAGTTGCCAGAGTACATATATTTAAAAGGCCGTAATCGTACTGATAGTGTTATTGGATATTGTTTATAAACCTTTTCACTATCAAGGTCCCGTAAAGCCGAGTAAACTAGTTTGGCGGTATCCGGAAAAAAGTTATATATTGAAAGGGTTAGCTCTTTGATTTATCTTTTTGCAGCACACACACAACGTCATAATTACACGTACACATGAGCAGGAGGTGAGTTGAAGGCCTTGTGTGTTTCATGATAGGCGAACTCTTGTTGACCCCTATTATATTGTCTGCTACTCTTGAGAGAGAGAGAGAGAGAGAGAGAGAGAGAGAGAGAGGCTTTGTGCTCCGGATATCTATGCGTATGCATGTATGTGTTGCCGTATCCTGTTATCCTTGTCTATCGTAGGTCTTTGTTCTGGTGTGTGTGTGTGTGTGTGTGTGTGTGTGTGTGTGTGTGTGTGTGTGTTTTATAGGACCGCTTTATATGTCAAGAATGTGTGCTGCTTCCATTGTTATAATTCCCATAACACTTTCCCTGCCTTCCAGTTCAGGTTTTTGTTGTCTTAGAGTTTACAGCTTTGTTTTTGTCTACCTCCCTTTCCACCTCACTGCTAGGAGTAGTATTATGGTCAGCTTACGAGGATCTGTAATAGCACCTCCTGTGTACATTACATAATTGTACATGACACGTTAACATTGTCATCACTTAGGAGGTTTTCTGGCACATCTCCCCGACTTGATTATTTCCGTTTATGGCACACTCGTATTCTCATCAGCTTGGGAGGATCTCAAAGTCCCTCTTTCTTGTATTTTTACTTCTGTATGTGATATAGTATTTTTGTCGGCTGAGGAGTTTTATTTTTTTTTTATCGCTTCTATACAAACATGTTTCTGTATCTGGTATATTGCTATTCTCATCAGTTGAGCTATTGCCGTATATATAATTCAGCTTGGGAAGGACACCTCGTAATGTCGGAAGTTAATGAATTCAATCGCCACATTTAAGCTCCGATCCTCGAATGTGTCTGACATGTGGATCGTTCCAGAATTCCAGTAATTTGTCTTACACTGCGTCAGGGAATTCTGTCCACAACAAGGTCGGCAGTGGAAAGATTCCCAACAGATTTCGTCCCAGGAAAATTATAAAATTCTGTTTGTAGTGCCTCCTAATACTTCAGATTACCCCGGTGTTTCCCTGAGATATACACTATATAACCCCCCCCCTCAATCCCCCAAGGCCATCCCACGCAGGTTGAGAACTACTGGAGAAAACGACGATACTTGTAAATATAATGATAAAAACAGAGTTGGTTTAGTATTACGTAGGTAAACACTTTCACAGACATGTTAAGCAAGTATGAACATGACCGTGTGTTAAGGCGGTGAGAGTACAGGTGCAGGAATGTCATCAGATTTTCTTAAGGTTAATAAACAAGGCTTCTTTAGTGGCAACTCGGCATGGATGGGGTAGTGATGCGTAAAAGCGTAGTTTATCTCGAGCGCATAGGATTCTTCACGGCACACCTGCCGCTTCGGCGGTCACTGGGTCGCATTCTTGTCTCTTTGGTGATTTCGTAACACTTCTTCCTCAGCAGTTTGTTTTGCACATTACATGCGAAGATACTCTAGTATGTCATTGATACAAAGTGTGTCTGTTAAGAAGGATTAACATGCAGACAATTTTAAGGTGTAATGTACAAAATAAATCGCAAAGAATCAGGTGCAACGATGCCAGTGTCAGTGAGAATACGGTTTAATGGCAGGAACTGAGTACTTGGTGGGTAGCGGGAGTGGTTGAGATACCGCCAGTATTCTTAATCTTATATACCCACCAGGGTTCTCTTTAAGCTGAAGAAAATCGTCTGGCGTCAGTAAAATAAACTCTAGATAATAATACTCAGAGAATTACGGGAGATTGTTTCTAACCCCTTCTGCATGAGAGGTCTTTCCTGTTATGAGTAGCAAGAATGTAATAAAACAAGAAAAACAAGCCTTCGTCACTGTACACAAAGCTGGGGCCGGAATAGGAGTGTCAGGACGCCCTTTTAATTCCTCCCATCTTTTGTTGTCCTCCCTTTTGCCTTTTCTTTTCTCTCGTCTCGTCTCGTCTCCTCTCCTCTCCTGTCTGCAATCTGGTATTGCTGGTGGCCTCCAGTGCTTGCCCTTCGTTGAGGAGGCGATAGCTTTGATATTTACGATAATGTTTGTGGATGATGTGCTTGTTAAGAGTCTTTTCACCATGCTTTTTTTCTCTTCGGTTCTCCTCTCTCTTCTCTGCATTCCTTTCATAACCTATTCTTTTCTCTGCTTTCCTCCACTTCCCTCTTCTCTCTCTCATATTCACAGTAAGGCGGCAATAGATTGATATTTACATGCGTCATCCTGATATTAATTTTACTTGAATTTGTTTTCATTAGTTTCTTACTTTTAATCTGTTTTTCTTCTCACTGTTTATTTTTTCTCTTTCTCTTCTTTTCCCCTCTTCTCTTTCTCTCTCCTCATCTTTTCTTTCTTCTCCCTTCCTCGCCTCTTGTGTCCTCTCTCTCTCTCTCTCTCTCTCTCTCTCTCTCTCTCTCTCTCTCTCTGTCCGTTAGTTATACACCACTTAGCCCCTCCACAGTATCAGTGTTAATTAACTTTTATCTTTCCAGGTAAGTGTGTGTTACAAAATCATCTGAAGAGAAGATGGATTGTGCAGAGAACCAGGTAAAGTAAGAAAAAATTCTCATACATTTTAGAGAGAGAGAGAGAGAGAGAGAGAGAGAGAGAGCAGAGAGTTTAGGAAGTAGAGGTTAGTGTACAGTTCATGAACCCATTCACCACCAAGGGGGTTTTCTTAAGCTGAGTAGACCTGTTTGGCAGCAGTAACTACAGTTTATATATATATATATATATATATATATAAAGGGTCTGTAATCATGTCTCGTCACCCCGAGTGGAAAGTTACGTTTTCAGTCCGATTTATTTGTTTGTGTGTGGTATTTACCCAAAAAACTTACCCAGGGATTTGAACAAAATTATAAGGTTTTGCTATACTCAGAGTGAAATTCTCTGTACCTTATGAATTTCTTGATGAAGATTCCGTAACCCCGGCCACCACGCCTTTAAAGATCCCATTTAGCCCCTTTAGTGTGAAGTCATCTGTTTGTTGTTTACCTCGGCAGGTATTGTTTTGTCTGCTTAGTTGAGCCTCCTGGTAGTTACGATGTTGATGAAGCCTGCATCTAATCTTGTCAGTTCGAAATGCCTGCCATAAGCTGAATAATATCGAATGGAAATAGCACGACTAAAACACAACAAGGCGTGCGTCGTTGAGCTGTGGGAGTTAAATGACAATGGAATAATACTTATACGGCCACCACATTAAGGGACTTGTGGGATATGCAAAGAAAGTACCAGTCTGTAGTGCTTTGTGTTATACAGGTCATTCACTGGCAGTGGCATCCAGAAAAATGAACATTGTTTTTCTGCTAACATACCGATATATATTCCCAGAATCAGGAATTTAATTAGATGGTTCCTAGTGACTACCATTTCTGTAAATATTTCCTCCAGGATTTAAGACCTGATTTTGATGGAATATGTTGACAGCTTTTTATGAAAATATTTTATCCAAACTCGGCAAGTTGGGGTATATACCACTAATGTTTTCAGGCGCAGAATACAAATGTTTTTTTTTTTTTTTTTTTTTTTTTCCCACAGCCCTCCACACGATGCACGAACTCTCTCACAAATATGGTAGTCCTTTGTAGCTTGCCGTTGGTCAGGATGTTTTTTATGGAGGAAGTTTAGTTCTGTTTGAGGATTTCTGACAAACTGAAGTGTATGTTGGTTGACTTGTTTGTATAACTTCTGCACGGACCACACGTTACATCGGCTGCATTTTCTTGGAGTTACGCGTTGCAATTTAGTTTTTAGAATAAAAGAAAATATTTTGATGAAGCTATCGACACTAGTAGTCTTTGACGCACAGTAAAAAGTCTGAGTGTATGGTTATTGACAGCATGTATTGTAGAGGTACTCGCTTTACGAAGTGTGTGTTGTTTCTGTATCAACAAGTTTACCTGTAGACCTCCGAAAGATTTCAGGTAACGTCACCTGCTCTTAATTCCATACCTCAGATGACGGTTTTCTTCAGCAAGGGGAAAGGCCTCTCTTAATGAAAGGATTTCCAGCTCGGGAAATCTCTCCTAATCTGAATATAATCTTTATGAGATACCAAGAAGAATCGACGGAGTTAACTGAAAATGTTCATGCATAAATTTCAACACAAGTAATGAAACCCTGGCCATGAAACACAAAACAGGCGCTGTAGCTAATATATGTAAATTACTAAAACATTCCTGGCCACTTTACCTGTACTGTTAAATGTAAAATATTGCTGGCAACGATGTCCATGGGGCAATACAAACCCAGGCCTGAGCCACCAACATGCTGGTACACACAGCTGTGGTCGGCAGGCACGCACGGCATTTCTCAGCCACCCTGGACAACCACCACCACATTGCCTCAAGAAAAACTGCTCCCTTCATCACCAGTACGTGAGCAGAGCCAGCTGCCCAACACCCCCAGTAACTCCACCCCCACCCGGACATACTTTTATCCATTCAGTCCCGAGTACTTGATTTGTATTCTTGGCCTCTGCTGATTATGTTATTTAGCTTAGGATGGATTGAATACAGGAACTACATACAGCCTTCATTAACCCCTTCACTAACAGGAACTTCTTCGGTGATTAAAAAAATGTGGTTGCAACATTATTAAAGTTTTGGAGACGTCATCGTAATGGAGAGGTTAATAGACTGGTTATTATCAGAGAAGAGGTTTGGTCAGGAAAATGGAGGAGGAAAAAAATGGTGATGTAATTGCATCATCTCCTCTTCCAGTATCACACACACACACACACACACACACACACACACACACACACACACACACACACACACACACACACACACACACACACACACACACACACACACACACACACACACACACACACACACACACACACACACACACACACACAATGAAAATAAAACAACTGGGAAGTAATAGATAGGGAAATAAAAACCATGAATAAGTTGGCAGGGAAGAGCGGAGGAAATACATGGAATCGGGAAACTGAAGGTAGGGAAATATAGGAGCTCAGAATAAGGCACCGTGGGAGGGGGGGGGGATAGAACTGGAAGGAAATATGTGAGTTGGAAGATTGATAGGGAAATAAAGATGCTGGAAATAATAGGAGATTGTGTAGGGAGATGGGAGATAGTAGGCAGGTAAATAAAAAAGCTACGAGACTGTAGGCAGGGAAATAAGGGAGCTGGGAGACTGTAGACAGGGAAATAAGGGAGCTGGGAGACTGTTGGCAGGGAAAAAAAGGGAACAGAGTGACTGTATGGAGGGGAGAAAGAAAAAGGGAGTTAAGAGCAGAGGAAGGAAAAATAAGGGTGAGAAGGAAAGCCGGTTATGAGAAGAATCAGGGGAGGATGGAAAGGAAGGTCAGGAGTAGAGAAAGGGAAAGACAGATTCACTTGACATACCTTCCATTCAGTGCCTGGCTTGTGTTTACCGTCACGTGATGAAAGACGAAGCGCATCACTCTCTGTTTTGGCTGTGGTTATTGAAGTGGGTCACGACTGTTGCAGGGAGTTTTGATTAAATCTGTCACTAAAAGAGATCAGGTACTATCAAAGTTTAATAGTATCCTTTGGTAGTAAAGCGGATAGAATGGAAAAGGCGTCGTCCCACTTAACCAACACGCACTCCGATGACGTATTTTAAGTATGTTCTTGTCTCCAGATGGTTGTATACTGTTTAGGGGAGATTTCTGGAACTGGAGGGGACAGCCTTCGTTAACCCGTTCAGTACGAGATTTTCCCTCGTCTGTAAAGAAAATCGTCAGGAGATAACAAGAATAAAATAGGTATACGAGAAACCTTTTGTTTAACTCTTTCACGCAGAGGACATCTTTGTAGCTCATCCTTACCGTCTCCAAGCGATTTAGTTCATCTCAGAGGGAACTAACTGAACTGAAGAGCTCAAATACAGCCTTCATTAACTCCTTCACTTCAAAAGATCCTCTTGAAGCTGAATAAAATCGTATGGTTGTGGCCACATTAAAATGAAAATACATTGGACGTAAGAGGTTAAAAAGTTCATCATAAGCTTTTCACATGCTGAATAAAATCGTCTGGAGTCAGCGGAGGTAAATTAAAACTGAACTGAAGCCAAATACTCGTAATGATTTCCCTTGTCTCTTACCATGGTTTATTATCCTCACGTAACCTGTTCGTTTATTTTATTTACACAAAAAATTATAATTAAACAAGCTTCATGGTTTTCCTTGTCTAGCAGTTTATCCTCACCTGACGTGGCAGTTTTGATAATTTTTAAAATTATTTAATTGATATTTTATAATATTGAAAGAGTCTTTCTGAAACGAATTCAGTGTTATTCAGGATAAGCATTTCTAACAATTTGCCTTAGCCATATACCATGTACTTAGTGTTTCCTTATAACATCATACTTTTCATGAATCCTTTCGACACGATGACGTCCTTATGTATTTTATTATTATTGATGTTGTCAGACGAGTGTATTCAGCATAGGGGAGGTGTAGCGTGGTGAAGGGGTGGGTCGCAGTCATCCTTAACTATTTCTGGAGTGACAGCTGTTACGTTATCCTTGTCGCCAGATGATTGTGTTCATCAGGGGGGACATGTCGTAGTGGAGGGATTAATCGTAGTTCATTAACCTTTACAGTACAGTGACGTCTTGTATTTTGTTCATTACACTAATAAACTGCTTCATTCAACATAAGTACAGTCGTGGCCATAAATAATCACCAGTCCTCCTGTATCCCGTGCCTCAGACTGGCTCGTTTATGCGCGGCAAGTCAAACTGGAGTAAGAGGGGCTGAGTCGGAGGGGCCAGAGAGAGAAGGGAAGGTACAAGGTAGGATGAGGACGAACGATGGTGCTGGGGTGGAATGAGGGAGGGGAGGGAGGGTAGGTAGGGGAGGGAGAATGCAATGCGAAGTTGTGGCCACATAATTTGTCTATTTTCTTTCATTCAGGGCATCATATAAAGGAGTTACTATTCGGTAGATAAAGCTGTATTACACCTTGTATAGCGGCGTCAGATAACAAGCTTTAGATAGTTGGTGATATCAAGGACTGGCTCGTGAGAGAAATATACTGACGTGACAGATCAAGTGCGGAGCCAGATATTTGTGTTTATCCGTGTATTTTGACTTCAGACGCAGAATGGAATCTGGATGGCTTTGACTTCCGTAATGGTTGTTTAAGAAACGTCCTCTACCTTTACATGTAGTTAATATTTGGAACTAAATATTATATGCAACCTTTGACATGGCTGTGTCCATGTAAATATTATCAGCCTCGCGGTATACAGTACACTCCCTTTGTACAGTCACTGTCAGGTCAGTTCAATAATTATTTAATGACATCTCTATGAAAAAGCTGTTTAATATAATTCTGCTTAAAAGGTAAATAAATTTGATGTTTGAGCTCATTCGTGGATATGATAACGGTATTTCTCATAATCTTTTAGAGGGAAAATGAAACAAAATCCTCCCCAAACTCCCAAAATATATCTGTCAATGTTTACCGACACTGGCTAAGCCAAAGCAACCAGGAATGCCTTAGTAAGTAGTCCAGTGGCCTCATGCCTTAAGAACCTCATGCAGGCTTCGCGGCACCGGGGAAACAGTGTTGTTGATGGTTTGCTGATTTCGTCTGAACAGCTCCCACTCGTCCTCGGTGTGCTGGAGGAGGCGGGCCCGTTTCTTCTCGTTCTCTGGCTTCCTCGCTTTGATAATCTGGGTCCACACAATCTCAATGGCGCTGCACTAATGTTTGATCTGTCACGTCAGTATATTTCTCTCACGAGCCAGCCCTTGATATCACCACCTATCTAAAGCTTGTTATCTGACGCCGCTATACAAGGTGTAATGCAGCTTTATCTACCGAATAGTAACTCCTTTATATGATGCCCTGAATGAAAGAAAATAGACAAATTATGTGGCCACAACTTTGCATTTCATTCTCCCTCCCCTACCTACCCTCCCTCACTCCACCCCAGCACCATCGCTCGTCCCCCCACCCACCTTCCCTTCTCTCTCTGGCCCCTCCCTCTCAGCACCTCTTACTCCAGTGTGACTTGCCGCGCATGAACGAGCCAGTCTGAGGCACGGGGTACAGGAGGATAGGTTATTATTTATGGCCACGAATGTACGTTGTAGTGATAGGGCTATTATTTCCATTTTGTCAGTGGTTCTGTCTCACGCAGCTTTTTTTCACGTATCGGCAGTTCGCTTTGTATTATAGTATTGTCCTGCTGCCGTCAGACCATTTCCTTCAACTTAGGAAAGACCCATAGTACTGAAGAGTTAATGTTCTTATGGTCAGGGTTTTTCTCTCGCGAAGTTCATCTTAGGTCATTCGTCTTTCAGTTTATTTCACTGTTGCTGCCGACAGACGATTAAATTTAAGGTCAAGACTCTCGTAGTTAAGAGGTTAATTTTCTTTTGCCATTGTGCGTTTTTTCTTATGAAGCTGATCTCACGTAACATTCATTGTATCCCAGCTACAGCCAGACGACTTCATTAAATTTAGAAAGATCTTGCTGCGAAAAGGTTCTGTTCTTTCCTTCTTATTTTCTCTCACAAATCTAATTTTAATTAAGAATCTTTCCGCATCTCATTGGCCTCCCTCCCCCCCGACGGTCTCCATGTTTGGTGATGGCAGTGTTTTCGCTTTGTCTCAACTCCACCAATACTATTTTGTCAACACTTGCACCCACCTTACCCTTTTCTTTTTTTTTTCGTGCAGACACATTTCTTATATATATATATATATATCTATAGATATATATATATATATATATATATATATATATATATATATATATATATATATATATATATATATCTATATATAATAACCCCATGTATATTATTTTATTTAGGCTCCTCATATATATATATATATATATATATATATATATATATATATATATATATATATATATATATATATACTGTAATGTACCCATTTACTCTTTCTCTCTTCAGTGCATACTTTTTTGTCCTTTTTATGCTCACCCCATATCGCTTCATTCATCCATACCTCTTCTCCGTCTCTCACATAATCCTCCCCTATTTGCCTGATGCATAGGCTTGCTATGCCCATTTATCCTTTCTCCGTGTCCTTTGTTGTCCTTTCAGATCTTTCGTACGTCTTCTTTCTGGTACACGTGCATGCCTCTTCTCTCATACCTCTCCTCCACCCCAACCACTATAGTGTTTGGCGTTGGTGGCGTCTGTATCTTGTCTTACCACCACTAGTACTATTGTGTCGTGACTTGCACCGCCGCCAAGCACAGGTCCTTCTGCTGCCCTGCCTAGCATACCCAGTACCCTGTTTATATTCACTTTCACACCCATTTTATTCTTGTGGTTCTCCTTTTCATTCAAATACCCTGTCCCTTTTCATGTAGACTCTTCGTTGTCATGCATAGGCTACATTTTATCCATTCCTTTAATACATAACTCTTATACCCTTACCCTTATGCATTCACATTTCTCATCCTCCCTCTTGCATATTGCCATATCCCTTTTCCGTTTCATATATACTTACTCCTCTTATCCTCATGCATTCCTCTTCTGCTTCTGTCACGAATTTAATCTCACTTGATGTTTTCTTTGATTTCGCCGTTGACCTTTCTCCACCCCGACCGCATCCATGTTTGGTTTAGGTGGCGTCTGTGCCTTGTCTCACCACCACTGGTTCTTTAAGGTCGTGACATGCAACACTGCTCAACGCTGCTTGGGTCGTTAGGGTCGTTCTGGTACTCTGTCTTGCACTCACTCTATTACGTTTTAGTATTCGTCAGCATCTTCTGTTCTTGCATACTGTTTCATTTATAATTTCTCTTGCATCCTTCTTATTTTCTTCTGTATAGGCCTGCCCCTGCACTCTACTTCCTCCCTTTCGTCCCACCCACCCATTCTCCCTGAACCCTCTTGTGGTCGGGTTGATGGCGTGTGCTTCTGCCAGTCTTCTTAATCTGAATTCGATCCCACTTTTGACGGATATTTTAGAGGGTGCAGCAGTATGTCCTTTCATGTATGCCCACGTGTTAGTACCCTGTCCAGCTTCCCTCAGTGGCGTACTGTATACAAACTCTCCCACAGTTACTGTTCCATCAAATGTACACAAACACTCTCATGCTAAACTCCCCCCGGAACGAACACCTAGGTCTATACCCAGTACATGAATTACTGGGTTTGAGCGGGCCAATTTTCCAATAATAAACTGGTGTTTTTCAGCCATACGAATTAGTTGCCCTTCAGGACACGTAATACACAGCTTGAACATGTATAGTACACTTACACGTCCATATCAGGCGTGTGCAAGTCTGCCGCTATAAGGCATACATACATACATTTTATACGCGGTATACTCGTGTGTGTGTGTTTGGAGTGAGGACGGCCCTGACTTCAGGGCCACCAGGCCACACTTCAGCCTATTTACTACCACGACATAACAGTCCAGCTACCGTCGTATACATTAATTCACTTTTCCTCCCATGTGTTCTTAGTCAGTTCTCTTGCATTTTTGGTGTCCTCATTGGACGTGGTTAATCCAGATAGCTTATTCCCTTTTAAAACAAATTGCTTCTCCTATTAATTTGAGTCCGATTACACATTCTTTGATTCATTCTTGTTACCCTCGGACAATTTTATTCAGTTTAGGGGATTTTTTAAAAATCCTGTGAGCTGTATGTATACTTTCACTGCCTCACCTACTAAAGGTCTCCCCTAACGCTTATTGAAATCGTCTGGTGTTTGAGGAGTAAATGACAACAGACGTCGCCGTACTGAAGGGGTTAAGAAAGCATAGGCGGAACAAGGAGGATGAACTGGAGGGGATCATATGTAAGAGTTGGTGCGACATAGAACTGGTTTCACTTTGCAGTTTACTTTGCCCGAGTCGCGTTTTTCGGTTAATCTTTGGCCATTTAAGTTACTGCGAAATAGTTCTTTAGAAACCTCTGTTCCCCAGTTACTGAACACCTTCACAAACCGAGTCTCGTGTAGACTGAGTAACATCGTCTGGCGGTAGCTGGACTGTTATGTCGTGGTGGTAAATAGGCTGAAGTCTGGCCTGGTGGCCGTGAAGTCAGGGTCGTCCTCACTCCACCCTGGCCTCTTTGCCTTTTCACTACGATAACCGTTTTGTGGTGTATTTTTGCTGCTACCTGATGACTTTTGTTCAGTTGAGGACAGCCCCCAAGTGGAAAAGTGGTGGAAGACTTTATATAACCCCTCATTTGCGAAATTTCTAAGATGAATAAGGTCGTTTGTTTATAGGAAGAGTGTAATAGAAAAGACGTCCTCAAGCTGAAGAGGTTTAGTCGATATACAGTATGTACACTTATGGCCGTGTGTAGATTGTCTCTGTCACTTGTAGCTACACAGCAGGACCCGTATTCATTAACAAGCTTACCATCGTCTCTTTCGTAACTCACATATATTTACGCACGAGTAAAAAGAGAAGAATCAGATCTGTCCTTGACCGTAGTACAGAAAGAATATATTTATGATAATTTCTCCCTGGTATTTTTTAAAAGAAAGAACCATAGATACTGGAATTGTGAGACGTGATTCATACCCAGCGCCATAGATTCTATGGCGTTGTTCATACCCCCACCCCACCGACAAAACACTCCCTCACTCACCCACCCGGCCCACATCCCCACTCCCTCACTAAACACCTCCCATTAAACACTGCCCCACACCCCTGCCCCATCCGCTAAACACTGCCCCACATCCCCACCTTACCCACTAAACACTCCCCCACACTATCACCCCAGACACAGTTATATCCCCGTGTCCCCGCCACTCATATCCACATTGCTCCTCTCCCACGCCGTCTGTCCCCACCCACCCCATTCTCTCTCTCTCTCTCTCTCTCTCTCTCTCTCTCTCTCTCTCCAACCATAATTCCCCCTCCCATCCTAATCCTACTTCCTCCCTCTCTCCACCACTCCGCCCTCCCACCCCCATCCTGGGGCCCAGTGCACGCCAACACTGCGGGGCATAGAGGTAGGATTAGGGTAGAGTCGGCGTGAGAAGGCTCCGGTGAAGCCAGAGAACTGTCAAACGGCCATATTGGTCAAGTCAAGAGGTCACGGCAACACCTACCTGACGAAGAAGATTGCTGTGCACTCCTACCTCTATAGCTGTGCCCATAGAGGTAAGAGTCCTAATCTTACCTCCGTGGTTGTGGCTATGAGATTATTAAGCCTTGAATACCTCCAGCTGTATGTCCACCTGGTATTCTTCAGTGAGAATGCCAGAAACAAAGTAGACTTCATTCTACCTCTGGTTTTAGTTGTAGTTCAGCTGTGGGTGTGAGACGTTCTGTCCTAGGTTGTATCTCGCCATCAAATAACCTAAAACTCCAAAAATGCCCACCACCTGTGCCGCATTTGGGTGTAAAGAAAGAGGAGATAAGAAATCCGACCCATCCATTACATTTCACCGGTGACTATCTTTAGAATGAATTATAATTTGTAAGTGTACATTATGTATATGACTGGAGTTAGTAAAGTCAAGCTGAATATTATATAGAATAATAGATATAAACTTTTTTCATAATGTGCTGATTATTATTTTAAATCATCTATCTGTCTTCCATCCTTCATTTTACCATATGTTCTTAAATGCTTCCTTTTTTTTCATTCATTAACTACTATCTTTTCTCCTTCCATTCATAACCTACTTTCTTCATCATTTTTTCTGTTTGCAACTAAGAAAACACTCGCGCCTGGTTAGCGGAACCAAGTCAGACAGCTGTCAAAGGGGTCGCCGCCATGTTGGTCGAGTCAGGTCTGTCGGCCTCACTCTGACCTACCCTTGGTTAATCCCATGTGCCGCCTTTACCCTACTCCTACCTCTATGCTGCGGGGTGAGGGAGGGTCAGGGTCGTTCTTTGTAATATTCCCGTGAGTGGCAGTAACACGGTGAGATTGCTTGTGTGTGTCGAGGTGGGGGTGGATAACTGCAGTAAATGACGGGGGAGTGTGCCAGCCAAGTGGAGGCGCTCTGTTGATCTGGGGCAGCCTGTGTGTGTGTGTGTGTGTGTGTGTGTGTGTGTGTGTGTGTGTGTGTGTGTGCGCGTGCGCGAGGGGGGGGGGGAGAGGCTGTTCGTTTCGTGGTTGTAATGGTGTTAAAAGTGTTATGTAGCGGTGTGATGGTAGTGGTATGTATGGTGACGATCTTGAGTAATGAGGGAGTGTGCAAGACCGGGCGGGAGGTCAGGGACACCTGAGTGCATCTTGATATGGGCCACTTTTATTTATTGATTTATTTGTAAGGAAATTAAGGATTTGGGGGGGACGTGCATTTTTTTTTTCTACGGTATAAATCCCTCTTGCACGAGTGTAATAATATTTTTTTTTTCCCCTTTACTACTGTTTTGGATGTGTCTTGCTCCTACAGTACCAGTATTATATTTCCTTGCATGATAATTGTGTCCTTTTTCTGTCACTTTTCCCTCTGTATTTTTTTCGTTCTATCCTACCTCTATGGTTCTATCCCTCCCCCCCCCCTTCTCTCTCTCTCTCTCTCTCTCTCTCTCTCTCTCTCTCGCTGAAGAGGTTAATGTGGGTGCACGCCTTTTTGCCTCTCGGTTTTCCTTGAATCTCTCTCTCTCTCTCTCTCTCTCTCTCTTTATATATATTTTTTCTTTCATTTACCGAAGTCAAGATAACATGAGGTTAAGGTGAACTGGGTCCGCGTTTTTTTTTTTTTTTATACCTCTTTCGTTGCGTTTTTTTTTTTTTTTTTCTAGATTACCTGTCATATATTTTCGTTTACAAGATTGCCTGTCATTTGTGTATGTGGAGGGGGGAGGGAATGGCTTTTAACCCGTTGGCAGTGCTGACGTCTTTCTATATTCTTCATGCCAGCTTCAGGCAACATTATCCAGCTTGAGAGAGAGAAGTGTCAGGAGTGTAACAGACAGTGATTGATGGTGAAAGTGTGAGTATGCAAGTGAAGAAGGTACCACATATTTTTAGGTCGTGTTCCTGTACCCATTGGAAAGGCCGTAGCGCTAATTTCTTGGTGATTTATTCTGTATGATTTGCATGAATATTGTCTTGTATGTCCTTTTTATCTTTTTAGTATCCGCATATTTTGCATCAGTAACGTAGATGCAGGAGGATGGTGTACGAGGCAGATCAGATCGCTAAGGCAGAGGTGTTACGAAACTCCTAAGCCAAGGAAAATCCGGGCCTTATTACCGCTGGTGGGTTGTACTGTGGTCGGCTTAGGCGGCTTTGTAGCGTCTGTTCCTTACCAGCCTCTGTATATACACATGGCGCCTTGATACTCTGTTGTTGCTTATTTTTGTTATGTATGGCGCGGTAAAAAGATACAGCAGCATCTGTTCATCTGTCATATCATCCAGTCCTTTATTGCCCCA
>NC_137059.1:6867431-6919931 GCF_032717465.1 Coenobita brevimanus
CCTTACACACACCTGCCGCTTCCGCCCTCTTACCTGTCACACCGGAACTACCTAGCCCTACCTGTCTACCTACCGTCTTAGGCGTCTTAGGGCCCATTCTGACCAGTGAAAGCGCGCGAACGCGCGCGAGCACACACACACACACACACACACACACACACACACACACACACACACACACACACACACACACACACACACACACACACACACACACACACACACACACACACACACACACCAGTAAAAATATCAAACAATCAACCCAAATAAAGAAGTCTGGATCATCACCCACACGTACAGTCTCATCATCTTCACCCAGTCCCATCCTTCCCCTCCCTTCACCCCCAAACACACACGCGTCACCAACCATCCACATCACCACCACCGACGCACACAACGCGTCCTCACCACCCAGTCTCCACGACGCTGAATAAGCTGTTTTAATATCTCAGGTGAACAGGTTGGGCGGTTGTTTGTGACGGGTGGCCTTGTTACTGACTCACTGCCCGGCACCTGCAGTATAATAACCCAGCCCCGCCATGCTGTTTGACGCATGAATCATACTTATGATGGATTTTTTAGGCCACACGAGAACCTGTTCCTTTCTTGTTTTGGTGATGGTGGCTGTCATTGGATCGCATTATTCGTTAAGTTGGGTTTGAGGAGATGACATGGTGATTGAAGTATTACGAATGTAACGTAATTCTCTCTCTCTCTCTCTCTCTCTCTCTCTCTCTCTCTCTCTCCAAATTACAGGCATTATCGCAAGTAGTGGAATGGAAATGAGTGTCATAAAACATTGACTTCATCACTCCATCGACATATTTTCCATTGTGTTCTTACTATCAGCCAACGATTTCATTCAGTTTAGGGCAAACACTACTGTAGATTTTATTAAGCACTTTGTCTAGTGAAGGTCTCCGCTAAATTAAGGCAAAATTGTTTGGTGGCAACTATATCAATCACGTCTTCGGGTTGGAGGGTTGAAAGATTATATGACGGTCAATCTGTACCAATTTTTTCCCTGCACATACAACTCGAAAATTATGATGTCAAGTTTTGGTCGCTTTCATACCCTTTACAGGTTTACTTGCACGAGTAGCCTACTGTAAAGAGTTTGGTGATTGCCAGTTTTTTATTTCCACACTACCAGTGTATTTTATTTTGTATTTACTATTTTTGGTTGCAATACTTTGGTGTTTGCCACATTTTTTTTGTTCCAGTGAGTGATGTGGATAAAAAGGTGATTGCTAGGTTTTCGTTTCTTCCCAATTGGAAATAGTGCTGATAATATTTTCTCTCTTCAGTGGTCACAAAATGGGCATTGCTAGCCTTTCAGATGAGCAAATAATTTATGGCATGATGTTTGCTATCATCTTTGTCATTAAAAAAGCAAATAGTATTTTTTCCCATCCATTCATTCTCAGATAACATGGATAAAGTGCTTGTTGTTTACTATTTTCTCTTCTAAATAGCAGGTGGTAGGTCCTTTTCATACTTGCACGGGTATTAGAAGAGGTGCTGCCCAAGCTCTCGTCTCCTCAAAGTAGCAAATATTTTTTCTTTTATTTGGTCAAGGGGAAAAAAAAGAAGTAGGGACGGGGTTGTGTTTGCTAGGTTTTCGCCTCTTCTAAATAGCAGGCAGTAGTTTTTCTTGCATTCTTTCTTGTAGTGTTGGTTAAATTGTTTGTCATGGTATCGTGTGCTCCGGGAAGTAGTTAATCGTTCAGGTGTGACAGGTGATAAATTAGGTGATAGGCTAGTGACCTTCCGCTTAAGGGTTTAGGTATGTCGTTACCTTTGTGTGGCTGTTGTGGAGCCATCAGTTACGCTTCACCACCACTGATTCACATACACCAATAAACTCTGCCCAAACATGTTACTCAATTCATTTCACTCGTTTTACGGTACATAATTTATCCATGTATTGACTGCCGCAGCTTCAGTTAGGTTTTCTGTGTTTCTGCCCCTTTTTTTTATGGATCCTACCCACCTCATTCATCAGTGGCAAATTGAGTTAAGGCACAGGGTGCTGGTACCGATAATGACGATATTATGTCGATGATGATGATGGTGGTGATAATGTTAGTAGAGGCAGTGGTGATGGTGGTGGTGCCGATGGTGGTGTTTATTTTGTTGATGATGATAATGGTGGTGAACATCGTATTGGTAATGGTGGAGGTGGTAACTGACTGCTCATCCTATGAGGGATGCCTGCTATAACCGGATTTTTAGGCATTTCTGTCCCTACTTAGCAACGATTTCTCCTCCCACTCCACCGGTACACTCCAGCCTCCCTCATTGACTCCACCATGTTGTCTATCTCCTTCATTCTTGCTTTACCACTCCTTCTAAAACCATTCGTCTTTCGCACACCTTCCCTCACACACTTCCCTCTTATAAATGTCCACCTTGTTGCTAGTGCACCGCATCTAACCACCCCACCATCACACACCATCCAAGTCAGGGTCCATAATTACCATGCGTGTTGGGTTCATGTATTGTATAAGGATTGTTTGTTTATTTTACCTACGTACCACACACACTACAACCAAATATTAATGTGAAAAAAGCGAAAAACAAAACTGTTACTGATAAGCTGCCGTGGGGACTTGTTTATCGTCCATATTTGCTAATATCCTTGATAATTACGAAGCCAGTTTGTCGTTGATCGTATAAGACACCTCGTCCTGCCTGGTGTGTGAGGGAGGGCGGCTGTGATGTGTGGTTATAAGGGACTAGTGCAAGACGCTGGTCGTATAATGTGGAGATTACTTGACTGGTTTTACACACACACACACACACACACACACACACTCTATCTCTTGCTCTTTTATATCCCCCTTCTTCCACCCCTCACTGTGCCCTTTCCGTCTGTCTGTGTGTGTGTATAGATCACCAGTCTCATCAAAATGTCATTACAGTGTGGCTCCTCTCTTCCCTCCTTCATCCTCCTCCTCTCCCAACTCTGTGTTTACTTCTTATCTTCTCCCTTCTCCCTCCTCCATTCCATGTTTACTTCCTTCCTTCTCTCCTCCTTCCTCATTATCCTTCCTTGTATCCTTTCTTCCCCTTCAACCTTCTTGACAAATAAACATTTTTTTCTCCTCCTCCATCTGACTCTCTCTCTCTCTCTCTCTCTCTCTCTCTCTCTCTCTCTCTCTCTCCTTTGCTTTTCCTTCCTCTTTCATTCTCCATGTCTCCTTCCCTCCCACATTCCCTCTGTTCTTTTATATCCTCTCCTTTCTTTTACCTCCAATTCCATACTCCTTTTCACCTCTCCTTTGTAATCCCTGCTTCCTTTTCCTTCTTCAAGTTCTTCTCCTCTCACATTCCCCCTGTTCTTCCTTATCCACACCTCTCCTCACCTCTCCCTCCTCCTACCTCCCTCTCCCTCCTCCTTCCTCCCTTCTCCTCCTCTCTCTCTTTCTTCGCCCGCTCTCTTGTTCTCCTTCCTTTTCCATCCCTACGTCTCCTGTCCCACATTCCCCTGTTCCTATTTTCCTCCTCTTGCTTTCCTCATCGTTCCTTTTTTCACGTTTTCCCCATGCTTTTTTTTTTTTTCTTTCGGCTGTCTCTTTCGCCATAATCTGTTTTTACGAGTGTTTTTCCCGTCCAGAGCCACATCCTGCTGCCTTTTTTGTCATGTTTTCCTTTCACTGTCTTTCCATTCTGGCCCTTCCCGTACCCCAGCCATCACTCACCGGCTTAAGCACTTTTCTCATTATGTTAGGCGTATATTTTCCAGTCTTAAAAGTATTTATATTCCATTCTTAAAAGATTATGTCCATTTTCTTCATCACACAATATATTTTATGTCCTCTTTTCTTATTCCAAATTAATGTCGAGTCGTTCCCTTAATTTGACCATAATGCATCAGTTTAACTTTTTTTTTTTTTTTTTTTTTTTTTTTTTTGGCCATGTTTTTACTGTTCCCATTCAAGCACTATCCATATACTTGTCATCACCCGATCTTAAAAGCATTTATTATTGAGTATGGTATGAATTTCTGAGTTCGTGTGTGTGAGAGAGAGAGAGAGAGAGAGAGAGAGGGAGGGAGGGAGGGAGGGAGGGAAGGGGGTGGGGGGTATTTCAGTGACAGTATAATGATGAAAAGGGAGAGACGAAATCGAGCGACAGGAAAGCGGAGGGAGAGAGGATGAGAAAGAGGAAGGTGAAAGGAGGGGAAGGAAGAGGATGAAGGGGAGCGCTGGATGACCGGAAGGGCGTGGCAGATGTGGAGAGAGAGAGAGAGAGAGAGAGAGAGAGAGAGTTTAGGCTGACATCATTTCGTATTTTGTTTTGTCTGCAGATGTTTTGATGTAAGTTAAGAGAGACTATCCAACTGGCTGTGTAGTATATAGTTGTGTTGTCCCTGCACTACTGGCTGGCTCTGCTCTGGTGAACAAAATGGCCTGGTAGAGCAAGTACAAAACAGTGCTGACGCCATCGTACTGAAAGGGTTGATGGGTAAAATGTGAGGAAGGAGGGATGTATAGATGTTTGGTACGCTGATATCTTATTGTGTCCTGCTGCCACCAAACCATTGGGTTCAACTGTACCCTTTCACTACCATGGCTTTTTTGTTTATATATGTACACGATTATATTTAACCTACTTAACCCTTTCACTACCATGGCTTTTTTGTTTATATATGTACACGATTATATTTAAGCTACTTAACCCTTTCACTACCATGGCTTTTTTGTTTATATATGTACACGATTATATTTAACCTACTTAACCCTTTCACTACCATGGCTTTTTTGTTTACTGGTCATATATGGACACGATTATATTTAAGCTACAAGAGATTTTTCTAACTTCAAACTTTTGAAACTTAACTTCATACTTTTCAAACAGCTTTAGACTTTTCAACTTAACTTCAAACTTAACTTCAGATTTTTCAAACTTAATTCAAACTTTTGAAACCTAACTTCAAACTTTTCAAACTTCACATCAAATTTTTTCAGACTTCAAATTTTTCAAGCTTGATACTTTTCAACTTTAAATTCAAACTTTTCAAACTTCAAACTTTTCAAACATAACTTCGCACTTTTCCCTCTCCACTCCTCCTGCCCCTTCACTACGGGGGTGCGGGCCAGCGTTGTCTATAAGAGGCTGACGTTGGCGGGAATAAAAATAAGCCCAATAAATCAAGTGGCTGGCTGAACGGGTTAAGGGAGGTCTTTGTTACTGAAGGGTTAATGATGAAATATTTGGTACAGGAATTATACCAGGAATTACTGACTAGATTATTATTAACGGAATATTTGGAGTACAGGCTGTGGCCGGAGAGAGAGAGAGAGAGAGAGAGAGAGAGAATGCACGTAAGCAAGCAAGCAGGCAAGCACGCATGCACGCCCGCGCGCACACACTAAAACACACACACACACACACACACACACACACACACACACAGTCTCTGTCTGTCTGTCTCTGTCTCTCTCTCTCTCTCTCTCTCTCTCTCTCTCTCTCTCTCTCTTCCCCCTCGATGGACTCTGAATTGCTCCAGGAATATATGACCATTGTTTTGTTTTTGTATAGAAAGGAGGAATGTAAAAGGTCCTGCGGGGTAAAGATTTTCTTTCTCTTCTCCTTTCCCCTTCCCTTCCTTTCCCCTTTCCTTCTTTTCCCTTCCCTTCTTTCCCCTCTCCTCCCATCCCCTTCCCTGTCCCATCCCCTTTCCATTCCCATCCCCTTTCCATTCCCTTTCCTACGTTTCCTCTCCTCTCTCCTCCTCTCCCTTCCCTTTCCGTACCCTCCCGGCCTCTTCCTGTCCGTATGTTCTCATCCTGTTTGCGTCATTCCTTTCCTCATATGTCCCCTCCCCCCTTCCTCCTCCCCTTACCCCCCCTTTTCCTCCCGTCTTCTGTTCCCATCCTTTCATCCCTTATATTCCTCTCCCATTTTCTTCCTCTCCATCCCTTTCTCTTCTCCAACCTTCTTCTATCCTCTTTATTGTCCCTTTCAAGCCTCCACTTAAAGCATGCCTGTGATGGATGCAGTAATACACAAGTACCGGCAGAGGCCAAAGAATGTGTGCTGGGGAATAATTTTGGTTGCCCTGAGAGATTCCCTAAAAGCTGAATGAAATCGTTCGTTGATTCTTTTCTTTAACCTCACTCTGTCTTGGTATTTCTCTCCTCCTCGTCATCTTTCATTCCCTTCCCTCTTGTCCCTCTCTTCTTTTCATTCCCTTCCCTTCCTTTCCCTTCCCTTCCCTTCACCTTTTCCACCCCTTGTCGTTCTCCTTCTCTCGTCCTTTCTCTTCCCCTTTTCTTCCCTTTCCCCCTATCAGTCTATTCTGTAAATTTTCCCCTCCCCTTTTCTCATGTCCCTCTAACTTCCTCTCTTTTCCTTTCTCTTTCCCTCCCTTTCTTTGTCCTTTCCCTCCCCTTGTCATTCCATTCCCTCCTCTTCTCTCTCCTTTCCCCTCCCTTCCCTTCTCCCCATACTCTTTTCCTCACATTTGCCCCCGTCCTGCTTTCTTCCTCTTTCCCATCGCTTCCCTCCCTTGCACTTCTTTCCTTTTTCTTTCATTTTTCCCTCTTCGTTTTTTTTTTTCCCTCCTCTCCCCTTTTTTTCCCCACCCCTCCCCCCTCCTTTCCCTTTCCCTCCCCTCCCTGTGTCCCCCTGGCGGCCCCCTACCATAACCTTGTCTATCAGGGGTGCAGTAAAACACAGTGTATACCAGTAGAGGTCAAAGGGTGTGTGTGTTCTCGAGAATTTTACCATATTTTGATTCCCTGACACATCCCTTCCGTGTTGAATAATAGTTTGGTTATAGGGAAAGTAAAATGGTAAAAGCAGTCGTCGTTGTGAAGGGATTAATGGCCATGTTTTCTAATCACTTACAGACATCGTTCCCTTGCTAGATGAAATGTCTGACTCAGCTGGATGAAATGTCTAACGAAGCTAGATGAAATGTTACTAAGCTGGATGAAATGTCTTACTAAGCTGGATGAAGTGTCTTACTAAGCTGGATGAAGTGTCTTAATAAGCTGGATGAAATGTCTTAATAAGCTGGATGAAATGTCTTAATAAGCTGGATGAAATGTCTTAATAAGCTGGATGAAATGTCTTAATAAGCTGGATGAAATGTCTTAATAAGCTGGATGAAATGTCTTAATAAGCTGGATGAAATGTCTAACGAAGCTAGATGAAATGTGTTACTAAGCTGGATGAAATGTCTTACTAAGCTACAGTAGATGAAATGTCTTACTAAGCCGGATGAAATGTTTCTAAGCTAGATGAAATTTCTTACTAAGCCGGATGAAATATCTTAAGCTAGATGAAATGTCTTACTAAGCTAGATGAAATGTCTTACTAAGCTAGATGAAATGTCTTACTAAGCTAGATGAAATGTCTTACTAAGCTAGATGAAATGTCTTACTAAGGCGGATGAAATGTCTTACTAAGGCGGATGAAATGTCTTACTAAGCCGGATGAAATGTCGTAATATAGCAAAACTACATTGGTCGTCATCGTAATAGTAAAGGTATTATTGATGATAGTTAGCTACTAACAAGGTCCAGACAATTCTGGACCCTGGGGGAATGTAGGACGTTTCGGCCACGGACGTTTGGGCCATGGGCCACCAACTTAGGACGTTTTGAAGTGCGAAGTGTTGTGAACCTTACCTAACCTTACCTAACCTAACCTGTGCCCTACCTTCCGTGGCCAAATGTCCTAGGATGGTGGCCCATGGCTTAAACGTCCATGGCCGAAACATCCGAGCAGGAGCTGGGGTATGGTAAAGAGAGAGAGGTTTTTATTGTGCTGTTCACGCTGTGCCTCAAGGTGGTAATTGTGGACCAACCTGTTGCCTTTTCCTCACTTTATGCACCAAACTTTTCCAACACCAGGTACCGAGTGAATGGCAGTGCAAAACATAAAGATGAAAAAAACGATGTTTGAAATAGTGGTTGATTTTGGATGAGGAAATGTATACATTGCCTATCATGATTATGGCTTGTGATTTGTAGGAAAAATAATGTTCTTTTTTGTTTGGTAAAATATAGTGTGTTATCAGAAAGAATGAGTGTTACTGGAAAAAAATATATAATAATTTATGTTTTGTGATTTGCACTGAAATAATGGTCTTTTTCTACTGTAAGGAAATCGTAGCTACTTACCTGCCAAGATTGTTTATGGTTGATCTTGTTACCACAGGTGAGGAGTTTGGGGTCTGCATCGGTCAGGTGTAATTAGGCCGTGACGATGATTGTGTGTGTGTGTGTGTGTGTGTGTGTGTGTGTGTGTGTGTGTGTGTGTGTGTGTGTTCTAGACGGTCTTATTTTGTGTAGGTTCCCAAGGTGACAACTGTATGCTTTACGAGACTGGCTTGGAGTTTGCATGTTTGCGTGCGTGTTGAGTGAGTTGTGGGCGTTTCTGTGTTTTGTGTATGCATGTATGTAAAACTTGTCTGTTCTTACACATGACCATGTTCTGTGTACGTTCTCGTGGTGACAAATAAATAAGTATACTTTATGTGTCTAGCTCGGTGTTTGGGTGTGTTTGCGTGCATGTTGAGTGAGTTGTGGGTGTTTGTGTGATTGACGGCTGACACCCTGATCACAAAGAGGGTGGCCTAATGTGGGTGTGGTTTACGGGTGGCCAGTTGTGTTTTGTGGTTGGCATCGTCCGGTGTTTGAGGCAATTGGGTCGTTTTGGTGGGGATGGTACCGTAGTGAAGGCATGACCTGCCTCTGACCCCTGTGCCACCTGCTTTATCCATTTGTCTCTAAGGTCGTGTTTTTCATCACACAGTTACCCGACAGTTTTAGTCACCCATTATAGTCTACTCCAATGCTGAAGGAGGTCACTCATTTTAGGCCTATTTCAAACTCTTCCATTTGGAAAAGTCTGCCATGTGATCCATAAAATCGTGTAAACATAGCCAGACTAATATAGAAAAAACTCAGCTGCCTGTGTAAGTGGCTAAAATAGGTGGGAGGGAAAACGAAGGCAGAAGCTTGAGATTGTGCACCTGTGTGACACTGTTGTTTGGTGCTTGTGATACACTAGTGAGGGATAACTTGCTGATGACCTGTGTATGACCTGCATGTATCCTGCCTGTAGTGATGACCTGCTTGTATCCTGCCTGTAGTGATGACCTGTGTATGACCTGCTTGTATCCTGCCTCTTTGCCTCAACACAATGGCTGTGACGGAAAACAAAGGCAGGATATTAATTTGAATATTTTACTGACCCTTCTTTCTTGATGGTGATACCGTAGTGAAGCGGTGACCTGCCTGTGAATTGAGTCTGACCTGCTTCCATCCTTCCTTCATGTATGCAACAGGTCAACTCTGGAACTGTCTTCCTCCGCCTGTTTTTCCTACTGCCTATGGTATCCGGTCTTTTGAACCAGGCTGTATAGGCATCTCGAACGGACCTTGAATTTGGCTCTGTTATCGTGTTTTTAATTTTTCTTGGAGGGAACAATCTTGCGTGCTTCTGGCCTTTGGTTCCTTCTTCCTTGTATAAAAAAACTTGGCATTATTTATTAAACCTCTGTGCTCAGTGGATATATTATTCCAAACTTATACTCGCAATAAACCGTAAAAGGGGTAAATATGGCCAAAGTATACGGGAACTAGTTTTTTGGGCGATTGAAACGTGACCGCCTGAGTGCTGCGTCCTGGCACGTATTCTAGTCGGCCAAGGTGTCACGCAGGTACTACATCCAAACAGCATTGTTTCTTCCCACGGGGCTTTATATTCCCTTCTGTGTTCTTAATGCAATCTAAGTTGGTATTAAAGAGACATAAACAGCGTGTATTAGACTAGTAAGGTGTAGTAAGCATAATGAATCGCAGTTTAGAGTATTAGAGAGACACCTTAGTAGACACAGTTTAAAATAGCCGCTCCCTAGTAATACGCGCCGCTCCCCACCTTCTAGTTCCTGCGATTTTTCCATAAATATCGCTGTGACATTGCTTATTAAACAACTGTGCTCAGTGGATATAATTTTGCGAACTAATACTCGAAATATACCTTAAAAGGAGTAAAAAAAATGACCAAACTATATGGGAACTAGTTTTCTTGGGGGGAGATGTAATCGCCTGAGTGCTACGACCAGCACGTATTCTAGTAGGCCAAGGTGTCGCTCAGGTACCACATCGTAACGCTTTATTTCTCCCCACTGGGATTTAATATTCCCTTCTGTGTTCTTAATGCAATCTGAGTTGATTTTAAGGAGACATAAACAGTATACGTTAGGCTAGTAAGGTGTAGTAAGCATAATAAATGACAGGTAATAGTAACTGAGATTCCTTAGTAGACAGGTGTTATAAAATTGCCGCTTCCTTGTAATACTCGCCGCTCCATTTTCCTGTTCAGGTGATTTTTCCATAAATATTGCTTTTGTGACATTTTTCATCAAACATATATGCATAATTGATACAGCATTGCAAACTGATTGCATGAATACGCCAGAAGAGGCAAAAAATGGCCATAAAGTGTATGGGAACTAGTTTCTTGGGAGATTGAGACGTGACCGTCTAAGTGATCATGTATTCCTCCGCGTCAGTATCAGCGGGAAAAAGTGTTCAAATGTTGCACGTTTGACGCCTCTCGTATTTTTCACCAATATCTTGGGACATTTGCGTTAGATACGTGAAAACTATATATATTCAGTGAGCTTATAGTGCCGTGAAAAGAATATAGAAGATAGAGAAGAGGAAATAGCGTGAAATTGGAGATACCGTGGCAGATAAGGTAAGACATTCGTGCGTTGATTCTTTGCGTATTCTCGTCGGCAGTGTAGGATGTCAAGCTCTTCATCCTTAGTGGCTATGTTTTAGCAGAATTTATGTTATTTACGTAACTTGTGTCGATATTTATATGAGAAAAATAACATGCATAAAGAACATTCATACACGTGTACATAAAAACTAACTTGTTAAGGAAGAGGTGTTAAGAATGCCCAGTAATACTATACAGTATATTCTTCGACTATGTAATAATAATAATAATAATAATAATAATAATCTCATTACTATACTTCTTACTAACTACTGCAGCAACAGCGACTACTACTACTTATTTCTACTTACAACAGCAGCAGAAAAATAAAAATAATAATAATAATAATAACAATAATAATAACAATGATTTTTAATACGCTGAGATTACCCACCGCTCCCTCCTTCCATTTTTTATTATTTATCATTTCGTACAAGCAGTGTTAACGTGTTTTTTTTTTTTTTTTTCATATTAACTCTCTTTGCTCAGTGGACGTAAAATTGCAGATTAGTATTTTTATTTAGGGAACCCAGCATTGGTTACAAATTAATCAGAAATGTTTGATACAAATTGTCAGTCCATTTGAAGACAAAAGTTTTTAGCGCACACACACACACACACACACACACACACACACACACACACACACACACACACACACACACACTCTCAAGGTAATGGTCTGGTTTATATACGTAGAGGATACTGGTGAGATGAGTGATGCCAGAGGATATAAAGTGGAAGAGGAGACCATAAACCAGTGGTGAGAACGACACCGCAAGCCCACATGCACCCACACAGCCCTCATGCACTCACCCAGCCCTCACTGCCAGCCCTCATGCACTCACCCAACCCTCACTGCCAGCCCTCATGCACTCACCCAGCCATCACTGCCAGCCCTCATGCACTCACCCAGCCCACATGCACTGACACAGCCCTCACTCCCAGCCCTCGTGCACCCACCCAGCCCTCATGCACTCACCCAGCCCTCACTGCCAGCCCTCATGCACTCACCCAGCCCTCACTGCCAGCCCTCATGCACTCACCCAGCCCTCACTGCCAGCCCTCATGCACTCACCCAGCCCTCACTGCCAGCCCTCATGCACTCACCCAGCCCACATGCACTGACACAGCCCTCACTCCCAGCCCTCGTGCACCCACCCAGCCCTCACTGCCAGCCCTCATACTCACCCAGCCCTCATGCATTCACCCAGCACTCATGCATTCACCCAGCCCTCATGCACTCACCCAGCCCTCACTCTCAGCCCTCATGCAGTCACCCAGCCCTCACTCCCAGCCCTCATGCACTCACCCAGCCCTCACTCCCAGCCTTCATGCACTCACACAGCCCTCATGTACTCACCCAGCCCTCATGTACTCACACAGCCCTCATTGCCTGCCGTCATGCACTCACCCAGCCCTCTCTCTCAGACCTAGTGCACTCACACAACCCTCACCGCCAGCCCTCATGCAGTCACCCAGCCCTCTCTCCCAGCCCTCATGCACTCACCCAGCCCTCACTGCCAGCCCTCATGCACTCACACAGCCCTCACTCCCCCCTCTGACCCCTCATGCACCTACCCAGTCCTCACAGACCTTCCTATCCCTTCTTGCACTCACACAGCCCTCCCTCCCAACCCACTTACACCTTTCCTACCATCATATAGGCTATATAGGAGTGGCCTCTCTTCATGACCAATCAGGATTAAGCGAAATGTAATCGAGGCGGTAGGAAGAGTAAAATATTAAAGGCGCCATTGTATTGAGGGAGAAGAATTTGTATTGAGAATTGGTGGCTGTAACCTTTGGGCGAGAGTTTAGTTACGATATATTCTTTTTTGTTGGAGGCAGCCGATAGTGAAGATAATGTGAGTCACGAGAGGAACTGGGAAAGATAAGAGGGCTACCGGTTTAAACTCCTCAGTTCGTGGACGTCTTTTTCATTTTAGTCCTCGACACATCAGACAGTTTTATTCAGCTTACGGAGGTCTTCTAGTAATGATGGCTTTAGTAAAGGCTATATCAACCCCCCTGCCAGTTTGTAAAGCCTCTCCTGAGCTTAATAAAATCGTCTGGAGATAGCAAGAATAAAGTGATAGAGGTAATCGTACTGAAGGGTGTATGATACTTTCTCTTTGTTGGAATCAGGTGTTGGTGAAGATAATGTGAGTGAGGAGGGACGGGGAAATGATGGCGCCACCGGTTTAACCTTTGCACCAACACTGTCATACACCGATGTAAGATAAAAGGAGGCTGAGTAAATGATAGTCCTGTGTGATTAGGCACCAGGAGGCATAGACCCGCCTGTTTCAAGCCAAGAGTTTTACAGATTTATGTGAGTTGCATTAGCATATACATTAGCGTGGTTGACCCGTTGTCTGGTTGGAGTTTTAGATTTGTTGATGTTAGCTGAATTAAATATCAAAGTTGTCTTAGAGTAATGAAAAGGTAAGTTCTTCACTCTGATGTATTTTATATTATATTATTGTTACCTTCAGGTGATTGTATTTAGCTTTGGACAGACTTAGAACTGTAGGTGTTACATGCAGCTTTCATTAACCCCTTCACTACCAGGGGGCTGTCATGTACTGAATAGTATCAAATAGTAACAGCAAGAACAAAACTACGTCACCGGATTGAAGGGGTTTTCGCGGAATACTTTATAACCTATTAGCTGCCATATGTGTCCTTTTGAGTAAAAGGGACTGGCAGACATTTTTTTAGGTATATTTGTAAAACACCAGACGATTATCGATTGTATTTAACTAATGAGAAACTTCTCTAAGTAAACGTAAATATCTGAATATGGTGTGAGCGGTGGTGTCGGTGATATAACACAAACGGTACCGTGGAGTTACCGTAGGCATTACTTTCCCTGTTGTTCAAGGTTGTGTAATGTTGTGGTTTTTGTGCAGCGTAGCAGGAAGTGAGTGAGTGAATGTACTCCATGATGACCCCGAGACTGTCCAAGGTTACTCATATTGACCGGCTGGGTTGCTTCCATTACACCCTGAAAACAACACATTTCACATTTGAGTTAATGTTAAAGCAGCAGTAACGGTGGTGTGTGTGTGTGTGTGTGTGTGTGTGTGTGTGTGTGTGTGTGTGTGTGTGTGTGTGTGTGTGTGTGTGTGTGTGTGTGTGTGTCATTACTGCCCACAGGAAATTCTTGGACAGCCTCCTTAGCCGTTCATGAGACGATCTGCTTTCTGTGTTTCAAGTTAGGACTGTTTGCTTAAATATACGTCAGCTAATAATGATGTGTATATGTTGCAAGTCAAGACATGCTTCAACAACCCTTGTTTTGAGGAAACCACATTTTATTCATATTTCTGGTGACTGTAGTGGTAACCATTTTAACGCTGCCTGTTGGTCCTGGTAAGATGCCACCTTCTCGTTAGTGGATGATTAACATGCCGAGTGAATATTACCTGCCTTGGGTTTAGTATGTAATGAGTTTGTTGTATTCTTTATCCGTAAATAAGGCTGTCTCCTTCATTCTTACACACACACACACACACACACACACACACACACACACACACACAATCATTTAGCAACTCCAGTATACTGCATTATCACACCGTATGTGGAATCCCTTAATCTCTTTATCCAGAGAACGCCGTGCATTTTTTTCACAAACAGTTTTATTCAGTTTAGTGAAGACTTTTCTACCTGTAGGTGTTAGGTATAGCCTTCATCAACCCCTTCAGTACAAGGAGTCTCTCTCAGGTTTAACTAAATCGTCTGGAAGTAGGTAACGGGAAAGGCTCAAAAATACGTCACCGGGTTCAAATAGTTGTACAAAGGAATTTTACTCAGCCGTGGGATGCACTGTACAGTAACACGACAGCCAGGGGACGTCTTTTTCCTTATATTTCTGCTACCACTTGATTTCTTTTCCTTGGAGAAACTTTCTGGAATTGTAGGGGTGAGTTGCAGTCTTTATTATCCCTTTCATTACTAGGGTATTCTCCTGATCGGAATAAAATCACGTGATGTCATCAAGGGGAGAAAACATTACGTCCTCGGGTTAAAGGTGTTAACCAGCCTGTATGAGCAGACATGGATGAAATATTTTAGTGTCTGTGGCATAGAACACCTGCGTTTTCCCCATTCTTCCCCACAGAACGGAAGGTCTCTGGAACTTTGGCTAAATCATCAGTAACCTGTCCCTTCCTTTTGACAGAAGACGTCTTTTGTTCTTAACGTTACACCTTTTATTCAGTTCAGGAGACTTCAGATGCAGAGTAAGATGTAGAGGTGGCTTGCGGTGTTGGGGATGGAAGGTAACTCGGGAGGATGGGGACGGTGAGGAATGAAGCGCCGAGGCTTGAGTGGGACGCGGGGCGAGGCAAGAATGTTAAGAAAAATGAAGCAAAAAAGTTTTCCTCCTTTTCATGAGGTTATCTCTAGAGCAATTTTCCTCAGCCCTCCTTTCCATCTGCGTACTATTTTGCCTTTCACAGTACAGTATGCAGTCGCCTTAAAGTGAACGGATATTGCATTTGGTCGTTTATTATTTGGCTTTCTTTTTAGGAACGATTTTATTTAAGCCAGTGTTTCGGTTGCTTTTCTTGTATAATGGTACATGGAAACAGAATAAGGAGGTATGAGAGTGTGGCAGGGATGTTGGAGTTGTTGAATGTATAAACATATATATATATATATATATATATATATATATATATATATATATATATATATATATATATATATATATATATTTGCCTTAATGACCAGGGGCTCCGGCCTCAATGGTCGATTTAAAAAAAGAAAAAAAAAAAAAAAAAAAAAAAAGTTGTTGTTCAGGTCGGGTTAGGAATGAGGAGGCCAGGCAGGGCAGTGGCGATCATCGCTGCGGGAATGTAGACTAGTGAGGGTGTGGCAGGGGGTGTAGGGCTGTGCAGGTCGGGTAAGGGATGAGGAGGCTTGGCCAGGGCGGCAGTGTACGTAGACTAGTGAGGGGTGTCAGGGGTGTGCAGGTCAGGTAAGGGATGAGGAGGCCAGACAGGGGTGGCATTGTAGACCAGTGAGGGTGAGATGCAGTGGTAAGATAGCGTGGCTGGTCGGCGGTGGCAGACGCATGGCGCTGATCACCAATCAAGATATGTCATTGCCAACAGTCGGCACAGATCTTTGTTATGCCGGGGATTATCACATTGATGATTATGATGATAAATGATATAAGGAAGAAAGCTTATAATTTACGTTTATTAATTGTTAAATAGGTGTCAGTTATGGTCACATAGGTTCAGTAACATGAATGGGTGTTGTCACATGGCTACCTGGTATGTGTTCCAGTTGTATGACAGGTTCCTCTAAGGTTAATTAGCCTGCAAGCATTGAAGAACGGATATCAGAATGTAATATACTGTTAGTTACCTATTTTTCTTAATTGCTATGACTGTACGGTATACGCCCCAATGGTTGATAGCAAAAGTATAACATTTATATTAGCATCAGAATGTGTAGCCTGCGTGTGTGTTATATGGTATATCATGTGATATGACTTGTTTACCAATACTTTTATTGAAAGAAAATTACATTTTCTTTTGTCATAACATCTCCGTTATAACCAGACTGACCATAGGTTGTAGTCAGTTACGTGCTGTAGTTATGCATGAAATCTGGGCCTCTTGTCTTGTTTTGTTTACCTTCAGGCTTGACGTCATCAACATGGCCGACCACGCCCGGTAGCCCGCCTCCCTGCCTCCCTCCCCATCCCTATATGCAAAACGTTCTTGTCCCTCACCCACCGCCACACAACTGCTTCGTTAATTAGTTCTGGTGAGAATGGAGTTACCCGACGGGTGATTGCAGTCTCGTTACTAATGGTGCTGTTAAGTACGGTGGTTGGTAAGCTATCCCATTAGTTGAATAATGTGGTGTGAAGATACCAAGAATAAAACAAGAAGACGTTATCGGACATAATGGTTTAACTTAAGTACAGTGAAATCTTACATTGAAGAGACCTCTGGTAGTGATGAAGTTAATGGAAGCTGATACTAACCCCCTCACTCTGAGATGGTCTTTTGTAGGTTGAATAAAATCATGTGAGGATAGCTAGCATAAGAAAGAGACGTCCTAGGTTAGAAGGGTTTAAGTCCTTGTTGAGTGTCGTGGCCCAGTATTGACGTGTTATATGCAAATATAAGTGCTTGGGAGTTTCCTAAGCCAAAGGTAATATTTACTTGTATGTATCATGTGGGAAAGTAAACTGATAAGGATGAGGTGCTGTAGAGGTGACGAGAATACTAACCTGCCATTATATAGAAATAAATTAGTCATAAAGTGGTGCCGTAGACTCTTCTATCTGCAATAACAAAGTAGCAAGGAAGGAATGATAAGAGTCTCCTAAGCCAAGCAGAATATGGCCATTGTCGTTTGGGTGGTGTGATGTGGTGTGGTGTGGTGTGGTGTGGTGTGGTGTGGTTGTGGTGTGGTGTGGTATGGTGTGGTTGTGGTGTGGTGTGGTGGACAAGGAAGCCAAGGATCCACCCCGGGCCAGCTGCGGTCCTGTGGTTTTGGCGGAACTGATGTGGTGGTATTGTGGTCTGATAATGGAAGACGTACGAAGATATGACTGTGGATACTGCTGGTGGCTGAAAGAGAGAGAGAAACTCTAGCCTGGTAAAAGAAGTATGAGGATATCGCCTGAGGTTGGTGCCTTGGTGGATCTTCTTGGTGGTTGGTGTTGTGAGTGAATGAGGCTGAGGGATTGTTATTTTCCTGTTAAGCATTCTGTTAGCTGAATATAATCGATATAATCCTCTGTGTTAGTGTTTGTGCAGTAGTTAAAATGAAACTGTGTGTGTGTGTGTGTGTGTGTGTGTGTGTGTGTGTGTGTCAAGAAAATTGGTCTGGTTTTCGTGGGAGTAAAATCTGTAACCCAAGTCGTCAGCCGCCATTTCCGGTCCTACGGTACCCTTTTCTGTTTTAGGATTTCCGTTGCATGAAATCGTCTGGTGCTGGCTTGAACAAAACACGTGAATGTAAAAAATGGATTAATCAGTACATGTTTGGTATATATTTCCCCTCACTGTCACAGTTTCCCAGTCGAAGAAAGTCGCCTGGCGTTAGGCTAATTAAATGTATACTTGAATGAATAATAAACACAGGAAGGGATAAGGAAATAGCACTCCGATCGTTCATCTGTATTTCAGGACATCTTCACGCTTTACGAAATATAGACGAAAGCTCCGTATCCCATTTCTTTCATCTCATCCTGCGAGTATTAGTCATCGTATTTATCACGTGCTCAAGCGATAATTTCTCTACACACTTGAGTGTGACGAATGGGTTATTTAAATTAGGATATTTTATCATTTAACAAGTATTCTGATGTTAGCTTAATTAAAAACTACCTGTATATGAGGAATGGCTTAATCATTAGTCTAACAGACTACCAGACTATGAGGAATGGGTAGTCGAAATCATTATAACCCTTTGATTGATCAGATATCTCTCAGCCTTATAAAATCGTCTGGTCTTAGCCTGAATGAATACACGATTGAAACTGGTTAATCGAGATAGTATTTAACTCACTGTTGCGATTTCACTCACTAGAATAAAAT
Organism: Coenobita brevimanus; assembly: GCF_032717465.1. Taxonomy (NCBI): domain Eukaryota; kingdom Metazoa; phylum Arthropoda; class Malacostraca; order Decapoda; family Coenobitidae; genus Coenobita; species Coenobita brevimanus. The sequence continues at coordinate 6,885,764 of NC_137059.1, forward strand.
CGTCTTGAATTGGTCTGAATAAAATACTTAAGTGAATGGGCTAAAGAGTGATTAGAAATGCAAGGAATGACGAGTATTTTATAGGGAGAATGAAGTGTTATGCAAGGGTGTGAGGGAGAGAGGAAGGGAAGGAGTAGGTGGGCAGGCAGACAGGCAGGAAGTGGCATAACACGAGAAAATTTGGCCATAAAGGTCCTGGTCGGTGGTGAAGGTCGAACTGGTGTTGGTGGTATGAACGTGGCTGCAGGGTGGGATGGGGGTGGGGGAGGGAGAGGAGGACAAGGGTACGAGGGCGGGGGAGTAATGGTTGTAGGAGAACGGGTTGGAGGGATGGGGGTGACAGGGAAGGACCTGCGAAGTATTTTTAACCACCAAACTACGAGGATACATCTTTTACAACGTGTTCTTGTTATATTCAAACGATCTCATTCAGTTTAGGGGACTGAAGGGGTTAATGAAGGATATAGCTAACTGTTCCATTTCGTAGGAACTTCAGAGGTTATTAAAATTGTCTGGAGATTGCCAGAAAAATAATGCGTCCTCGGGCTGAAGGAACCAGATAATTATAACAGACTTTTCAGTAAACAAGAATCCATGAAGATAATAAATATTTTTGGTTGTACTTGTAAACTCGTAATATTCTTTCTAGTTCGGTCTTTCTTGGGATGAGCCAAGCTGGAGGGTGGAATTGGGTAGGAGGAGAAGAGGAGGGAAGGGCAGGGAAAGGGAGGGGAATGGCAAGGGGCAAGTGGCCAGGGTCCGAGGGCGGGGCAGTAATGATTGCAAGAGAATGAAGGAAGGGGTGGGCGTGGTGCAGGGAAGGACCAGGGCCGAGATGCACAAAAACTTATGATCATTTCCCTGCCGTAACTATCATTTGTTTTTGCAGGAAGAACGTGAGACGCGGGATGATTATGCACACTTGTCCTTCCTGCACAAAAAAAATGTTAGTTGTGACAGGGAATTAATCGCAAGGGAGGAAAGGGGGTGGGAGGGGCTGAGTGAGGAAAGTAAGGTTGAAGTGCATAAACTGAGAGAGGAATAGGGTGCATGGGTAAGGGAGTGAGGGTGAGGGGGTTGGGGGAGACTCGGAGAGGAGAGTAGGATTTAGGTGAGTAAGACAAAGGAGGAAGGAAAGGGGCTTGAGGAGACTGAGGAAGGAGGGTAGAATAGTAAGGTAAGGAAGGAAGGAAAGGGGTGGGGGTTGGCTGAGTAAGGAGGGTAAGATATAAGTGAGTAGGGTAAAGGAGGAAGGAAAAAAGGTAGGACGAGACTCAGAAAAGAGGATAGGATTTAGGTAAGTTAATGGAGGAGTATAGGGTGAGAAGGGTACGTGGGTAAGGGAGAAAGGAGAGAGGGAAAGGAAGGTGAAAGAATTGAGGGAGGAGAGCAGGATTTAGGTGGAGGAGAGAAAGAAGTTGGAATTGGCCAAGTGCAAAAAGTAGGATTGAAGACTAATGTGAGAGAGGAGTAGGATGCATGGATGAGGGTGGAAGGATTGAGATAAGTCGAGAGAGGAGTGGCGTGCATGGGTAAGGAGGGAATGAGGATAAGGGAGGGGTGGGGGTGGGGTGAGGTGTGCATGTACTCCCCTATTCATCCAGTTCACCTTGGTAGTGAAATGGGTGGTGGTCGTCGCCGCTCCAGGGGTCGTGTCTCAAAACCTGCACAGTAATGTTGCTCACTTGGCTCAAATGCACCTCTTCCTGCAGTATGACAAACCTGACAGACCTTAACACTGCTTTTAACCACTCCGGCGTGTGGGGTTGCATCAAGTTTTTGTAGTCTCCTGTGACTTTTTAACCCCGTGTTTTCAGTTGGCCTCAAAAATTGATAGAGGGTTGCAAGAGTAAAGTACAACTGTCATTGTAGTAAAGGGATTAATATATGTTTGTTTACATTATTTTATTTTTAATTTCTCCTTTTATGAATCATGGAAATCGCGCAACTGTTTACGTTTGAGTTTGCCAACATTCTATTTTTTACTTCAACTAATGGTTTGATTAAGTTGCTGTCTTATGCGACCTGTGTTTTCCATCAAACGTATTTCTTTGTACCTCTTGTTCTGATGTGCGATTAAGCTGTTGGAATCGGCTACGACTTGAGTATCTTTGCCCACCAACACTATATTGTTTTAGCCTATCATTTATGAAAATCGGTAACGTCGGAGATATCCCTTTATTTTTTATGTTCATCCGTTAATACCTCTTACTTATACAACTTGTTTATAATACATCCACCAAACAATTCCTGTGTTTAGCCAGTTTTTAATATTCTCCAAACATATACTGCTTTGTCTTTAGGAAGAGGTTGATGAACTCTTTGTAACACAGAAGCAGTTTTATGTGAGACTCCTGTGAATGTTGAGATGTCATTATGTAAATTGGCAGAGAGGGGGAGAGAGAGAGAGAGAGAGAGAAAGAGAATGCTGGTATGTTTGTGTTTGTATGTGTACATGAGTGTTCGATAATGCGTACATACTCGTATGTGTATGCGTTTGTGTGCATACGTAAGGTGTTAGAGAGAGAGAGAGAGAGAGAGAGAGAGAGAGAGAGTTATTGTGTGTGTGAGAAGATATCGTACGTGTATGTATATGTGTGTATGTATATGTATGTATATAACAATGTGTTGATGTGAATGTGTGTATAAATGTATATACAGCATAACTGTGTGTGTGGTACAGGAGTGGTGTAGCCTGATGCCCCTGCCACTCCTGGCTTCACCTCAGGGGCGTCTCCAGCATAGGACTGGCGGGGGGGTGGGGGGTGAAATGGAAGCCAGATAGGGAAGGAAGATAGGGAGAGAAGTGAGGAGACGAGAGGCGGGAAGAAAGAGGGGGAGGGGAAGAAGGAGAGCCTGTGGAAGGGACGAGCTCAGAGAGAGAGAGAGAGATTAGTCGTTTGTGGTGAAGAATGAGGAGGGAGTCTTTATAATGGAGTGCAGTTTTTATCATTACTTGGTATTATGGCATATTGTGCTGGGTAATTAAAGACGGGATACCCCCAAATGCAATGTAACTTAAACTGTATGGGTTATAGTTTTGAGTGTGTGTGTGTGTGTGTGTGTGTGTGTGTGTGTGTGTGTGTGTGTGTGTGTGTGTGTGTGTATGATATTTTGCCCTGCCTCTGTGTCATATTTACGGCCATTCCGACATGATGCAGGTACGGGGTCGACCTGTACTCCTGTTTTGTGTATTTGTGTTTGTGTACTCGTATGTGCATAAATGTGTATATTCTGTGCGTGTATGCCCCACCCTTCTTCATCTTACACTCCATAATGTGTGGATCCCTTCAAAACGGTACAGTGACTCAGTGAGAATGAGCGAGCGGGAAACGTACCATACTATTTGTTTGTCAATGTGCAAGCGGCAATGGGTATAAAGAATAATTTATTAATAAATGAAAAATTGTGATGGAATTCACTCATTTGTCTTCAGTTAGCCTCTTAGTTCGCTGCAGCTAAGTTTTTATATCGTAACTCGCACCGGGCCTTCCTCTCCCCCTCTCCCTGACAATAATGATGACTTTGGCTGCCATAGTTCACCTAAATTGTACCATAAATAGAAAGAAGAAATACGTCATCGTAGTGAAGGGATGTGAAGTGTCCCTATTATATTTTACTCCCCCTCCCCCTGCCCCCAATCTCCCCCCTTCCTGTCCCCGTACCTTGCTGGTAATTCATTCCCTGGCCAGACAACCACGGCCTTGAGTGGCGTAATTCAGGCTAATGTGGCAGTGGTAAGAGCCACAGTGTGTGGCCCCAGGGGAAAGAGGAGGGACCACCTTAGTTGTACATAACTGGCCATGTGTTGTCATCCCACGTTCGCTGATTGTCATTGTTACGTACTGGTCTCTGCCGAATAAGTATGGTCCTGTGGGCTGTAGAGATCATTATTTAGACCAAAGATCGAGAAGAACACTGCAATATGGTTGTAACTGAATTATAAGTACGTGCATTGTGTTGTCATCCCACATTTACAGATCATCATGGTTACACTGTCTACTCTTGTGTCGTGGAAACACAATATGAAGTATAGCACTGCTATATGTTGTATATATTTGAACTTTGTGTTGTCACGGCTGTGAATTATGGTGGCTGTGTGCTCGTCACTGTTGTATAATAGGCCATTCGTATATTCCATATAGGCACTGCCATTGTGTCGTCATTGCACATTCTCAGATCGTCCTGGCTACACTCACCGCACCATTCCTGGGTTCTCTGGAGGCAGAAGTTGAGATAATGTTTGATACAGAACGTTGTACCGAGTCCTGTACAATTATTGAATTGAGTATGCACAATTGAACGTTGTGCTGTCGTAGCTTGCCTTGTACGAGTAAGTCTGGTCCCCTGTGATGGGGTATATAACTTAGGCCGACGTTTTAAAATTAAATTTCATAATAAGTAACATCAGTGAAAATCTAATTAACTGAACATCTAGTAGGCGCCTTGTAGAATGACTGATTGCAATACACCATCAGGTCGATTAAATACCTCTGTAAGAGAGGCCTTGTAGCCACCTCGCCACTATGGGTCTAAAACATGCCAGACCACCACAGTGTGTGATGTTTCCATACTGTTTCCCACGCCCTGACCCACTGCAATATGGCTGCAGTGAATTGATTTCGTGTGGCCACTGTGGTTGATAAAAATATGCGGAATGACAGATGTACAGGATATTTTGTCAACTCTCGTGGATGAAACACTTGAACTCACTGCTTCCCCCACAGCAATGGGTCGGGGTGTGGGAATCTGAAAGGAAACATCACGGTATGTGGTGGTCTCGCATTTTTACTCACAGTGGCGAGGTGGTTACGAGGCCCCGCTGTTTGAGGTGTACGAGTATAATCGATTTGATGGTATACTGCATAGTAGGCGCTGTTTATCGCTCGCTTATCCTTATGGTATTCTCTGCCTTATGTGTCTAAGCCCGTATAGAGATTGGAGCTTAAATTGATACAACGAGTAACTAAGTACGCGCATTACAGTATATTCTGTTCCCTGGAGTATGTAGTCCTGTGTGGTTAGCTATACAAACCAAAGTTAAAATTGAACTTTGGTTAGTTATGTCAGTTCTTGTTTTGTGGCGCCAAGCTCATGTGGATGTGAACTCAGTGAATACAGACTGATGTTGCCCTTCTTTTGTAGTACACCATCCTCCTTTCGTGGACAGGGAGGGAATTGAGGGACATTTGTATAACTGGGCAGTAGAGCAACCCGTTTGCGTCGGTGCCATCACGTGAACGCGTCGCTCCCTAACACCTGTTATATCAGCAAAGTTGTTTTGTAAATGAACAGTGAATACTTGCACTGTGTTGTTACAGCTCGTTTGTTCTTGTTGTCTCCTATCCTGTGCCTAATATGTCTAGCCCTCTGATATAGAACCCGTAATTGATGTGATACTCTGCTAAATAGTAAACACTACGTATTTAAATATATATATATTTTTTTTACGCAAGGGAGAAGGAACCAAAGGCCAGAAGCCCGCAAGTTGTTCCCTCCAAGAAAAAATATAAACAAGAAAGCAGAGAGCCAGGGTCAAGCCCATTGTTACTGTCATATTCAAACATCCTAATGGTTACACTCAGTGTATTTTCAGCCGAAGATGTCTGTTACTGTCAGGTAAAGAGACAGAAACTGATACGAAACCTTTGTTACCTGATGTATATACCTAATCACATCCATAAAGGTTGTGGAGTATAAATAGTTGTAATAATTTAATAGTAAACACGCTAATTGCCCTGGGTAATTTGGATTAGCCTACACTGTATTCTCTGCCAATTAGTCGATGTGTAGTAATGAGTGATGTAGAGACTGTACGGGAATCCTAATGCTTTTCTCAGCCCTGTACTACACTCTTGTTTGTCTGTGTGTGTGTGTGTGTGGCGTTCGTCATTGGTCGAGTAATTACAGTAGTTTCCTCTGTAGTTTTGCCTTGGCTGATATTTTTTTACGCTTTTTCCTTTTCTTCTATAGGGTAGTCTTGGAGTGTGTTTGTTCGCGTTGAGTGTATGAGCGCGTTTTTATTCCTTCGTTGTTTACATGGGGGATGTTGGCATGAGTGTGCATTTTAGAGGTTTTCTGTGAAGCATATTATTTGTGTGTGTGTGTGTGTGTGTGATGAAATTTGCACGAGTTGACCATTATACAGTTTTCGTGTTTGTGTGTGCGTGCGTTCGTGCCGGGATGTTGACTGTTGGGTGGATGTGTGTGATGCAGAAATGTGGGAAATTAACCTGTACCGGTGTGTACTTTTTGTGCGTACAGTAATTTGTACAGGAATGCATGAATGACCGTATGTGGGTGGGTGGGTGGAGGGGATAGAGGGGCATGAATGATTGTGTGGGCTTGAGAGAGAAGTGCATGAGTGTGCGCGTAGAGGGGTGAGTGCATGAATGACTGTGTGTGTGTGTGTGTGTGTGTGTGTGTGTGTGTGTGTGAACAGTTGTAATGTAGTAACTATCGAAGTGATTGTTATCGATAATACCAGCCCTCCATCCTACTGTATCAGTGGAAAACAATGCTTACCAAGCCACATTATTTGTTCAGGAACTGAACCACGGTGTTGTAGAGAAAACCACATCACTGATGAAGTGTCATGTACATTACACAAAGTTTAATTTGGAAAAATATCATATTGCGACTCCACTCAGAGAATGTGCGCACGAGTACGAGATTCATGTAAAATCAAATACGTCAGTTATTATCAGACACAGTACTTTCTGACAAAATGAAAGAAAGATGGGGGGGGGAGAGAAAAAAAGTAAGAAAGTGAGGGAAAAAACGAGGTTGGGAAAAGCATAGGTTTGAAACGATCGAGAAGTTTTGGTCATAATATTTAGAGGTAGGTGTTGGGAGGAAAGAAGGTGGGACACATTGGTAGTAGGAAGGCCGAGGTGGAAGTTGTGATGGATATACGGCTCCTTCCTTAACAGGGTCTGGGATGTTACACGCAGAACATACACCCAGTCTTATAAGGCCCAGCACAGTAGGCGGAAAACTGGGTGGTAAATAAGAATAACCTCGTGGGGTCACTTGGGACTAACACCACCACCACCTTGACTCGTAAACACACTTGGGATAAAGCCTCTGTCGCAGCTAAGATTTGTTTTGGCGGGAAGGAGGAGGAGACGGCAGTGCAAGATCTTCCGGTGTGTTTTTTTTTTTCCCCCTTCTCACAAATACAAATCTTTGTTACGAAAGAAAATTATAATGTGTTTGCCTATAGTCAGACGCTTCAGTCCCGGAATGAGTGGCCACATGCCAAACTCCACGTCGCCCTTTCGTCGGCCATCAGTATGCCCTTCCTCATCCAACACCAGTGTCATTCATATGCCTCTCCCCTCCGTCCTTACATCATATCTTCGGTCTTGCTTTTCCCCTCTCTTCTCTCTCCTCATTCCTGTATGCTCTCCTAGTCAATCTCTCATTATCCATACGTTCCATAAGACCAAACCATTACAGGGTACTCTTCTCAATACTTTTCATCACATCTACATCAGCATAACAACGTTTCCAAACATCCTTATTTGCATGTCTGGCCTGGCGTTAAGATCGTCGTTACCACCACCACCAGTAAACTTACGTTATCATCATCTCCCTAAGAACATCAGTAATTATCAGCAGCCTATAGTAGATGCATTCCATTAACACTAATTCATAGAACTTTCCAACGACCATTATTAGAATAAGAAAGCAAGTATCACAAAGGTCAGTTTATCACGGGTTCAGTAATATCACCGGCCAATAAACCCTGGGCGATATTGTTGCAAAGATAGGCCGGCTATATATAGTAAAAGTAACGTTAGAAACTGTCTTCATTAACTTCCTGAATACCGTATTATATTCTCTTACTTCCGCCAGATAACTACTGTATATCCAGCATATGAACTGAATTTTACGAGTCTCAAATTGAGCGTACATTAGCCCACTCATTCTGAAAGATGTTCACTAACCTGTGGTAAATAATATCGTTTATAGTAACTGAAGAATAATCGCTATACTTTGTGAGTTACTAAAAACATCATTCTCATTATCATAGTCGTCGTCGTCATCCTATTAACAGAGAGCCTAATATGCATGGATGTAAACAAAAACAAATGAAATTTTAAAATACGTCATATCTAAAAGATAAAAGAATAAACTGATTTGGTTTAAAAAAAACTAAATACCTTACAATATAGAGGCAGGTATCCTTCACTGCCTCACTTTCACCAGTACATCACAGAACGTAATCCACCCGGTTAGATACCAATTGTTAATGTTTTACTTTTTCACTCCACTGAACCATATCGGGCCCATTATGTTTAATAAACGTCCATTTGTACGCATTGCCTTGGTCGTCGCTTTAATCTACATTGTAGTGTGTCTTTCAAGTCGTTACCTGCGGCACTTGTTTCGTAATTTAAGGGTATGTGCAGTTGCTACCTGGTGAAGTTTCCCGGTTTTTACTGCCACCCGACTGCCACTTATTGTTTAACTTTTATTCTTGCCTCGTCCAAACATTTCTTCCGTAGGAGGAAGATCGTCGTCAGTGAGTTGATGATGCATTTTCAACGCATTTTCTTTATAGAAAAGGTACGTTTGCGCATTTTAACGTCTTCTTTCGTATATTGGTGAGAGTGATGCACAATATATCGTTTCGCGTTGTGTGTAGCCCGAGATATATGTACTTACAAGGATTTTAAACCTTCTTGTGTTCTTATGACACAAACATTGGGAGATTTAGAGAATGGAGCGAAGTGATGCAAGGAGAGAATAACATAAAGGAAGTTAAAGAGAGAGACAATAAGAGAAGGAAGAAACAGGAGGAAGAAAATGAACAAGGGAGGAAGTAAACGAATCAAAAGAAAAAATGAAGGAGGGAGGGGAATGAAGGATGGGAAAGAGAAAGAAATAAAGCATGCAGTGATAGGAAGAAAGCAGCGAGAGAGAAACCTTCAAACGTGCTCCAGAGAAGAACAAGAAGAAAATGAGTAATGGGAGGAAGAAAAACTGAGATATGGAAGGAAGAGAGAGAGAGAGAGAGAGAGACATTATGGGAAAGAGCGAGAGAAAATACGAGAGATAGGAGATGTACAATAAGAAGAGAGAAGGAATGAAAGGAAGAAAACCGTGATGGGAAAGAGGAGGAGAAAACAGGAGAGAATGAAAAAGCTACACAGGTCCTTTCACCTTTCCTCTCGTGACCTGGGTGTAGTCTGTTTAATTATTGCCCTCCTAGTTCGGTGCCGCTTGATGTACTGCAGACAAAGAGGCATGATATATGGACCTGCTGGCTTGATGGTGCGGCCTCTTAGAGAGAGAGAGAATTTGTAATACAGACAGATTCCAAACTTTAGAGCCAATAAAACGTGTAAAAAATTATTGTATAAACGTAGCAGTTTATCAGTTTACAAGTCATTCTGCTTATCCATCTGATTATCCCAATACCTCATCAGGGTAGTCGCGACAAAGACATAAACCACTACTGACTCTCTGTCGGCCCGTCTGTCTGTGTATCTACCTACCAGTATATCCGTTTATCTATTTATCTTTCTATCTATCCATTCCTCTATCCGCTAATCCTCCCACCTCATCCAGGGTGGTCGTGACGGGAATTGCCTCGGCGCATATAGTTTGTCTAGCTGTCTGCCTACCTATCACCATATAAGTTTATCAGCCTAGCAGTGTCCCTCTGTTTATCTGTCTGCCTGTCATCCAGGATGGTCGTGACAGGAAACACCTCGACGCAGGTAGTTTGTCTGTCTACAGTATATCTGCCTCCACATTTAAAAAAAAAATAAATAAAAATAAATAAAAATAAAAAAGGGGTGTGGGTGGGGTTAGGGTGACCAAATTAAAGGCGTGTGGTGCTTGAATAATACAGCATCATTCTGACACCGACTCGTGTCTAACAATGCGTATCATGAATATTTAAATGTGTGTGTGTGTGACGAAGGCACTGCTGAGAGAGAGAGAGAGAGAAAGAGAGAGAGAGAGAGAATTATTATAGGACGTGGAGAGATCTTTGACGTTCACCCACCACCACAACCACTCCACCCCAGATGCAATGCTGGGGCTCAATTTGGCTACGTCATTAACCCTCCCAAAGTCAGAACATCAGCACTGTTTATTTCTAGCTAACGCCAGACGATTTTACTCAGCTGAAATCGAGACATAATAACTTGATAGTTAGTTTATTCATCATTATCCCGTTAACAATCTGAACAGGTCAAATGTTGTTAGTGTTAGACGATTTTATTTGCCTCTGACTGAGTCATGGAGTCTAAATGAGTTAATACTGTCACCATTAACCCTCTCATAATCGGAACAACTCTCGTACAGTGTTCCAGGCAACGCCACATGTATTCAGCTGAGTAAAGGTAACTCTGATATGGAGATGTTTTCTTGTAGTTTTTCTCGCTGCTACCAAATGATTATATTTTGGTTTGGGAAGACCTTCATTAATGAAAGGGTTAGTTTATTGAATGCTTAATGGAGCTCGTCCAGTTGGTAAATCTTTTTGTGAATTATTTTTGCTATCTATCTATCTATATACCTAGGCTGCTTCCCCTAAGGAAAGGGAGGTAGCCGAGACAGGACGACACACTCCCCATTTACTCATCCATTCAAACACATTCATTCGCATCTTAGCCCCAAAGGGGAGAACGGACAGATCCTCACCGCACCACACCGCACAAGGGTCAATTGCGCAATGCAATCAGTGACATCCGCAGCAGGGCCCGACAGCAGAGCTGGTTTACCCCTGCCACATCATAACAGACTCTTCCCCTTACCCGCACCTGACCTGAAATAGCCGATCAGACCAAATGCGGGAGAATATCCCCTCAGAGCTGCGTCATCACTTATTCATTCACAATTTCTCTCCATTTATTTCTGTCACGCACAGCCACTCTTCCTTGCTCAACAGACATCCCTCTCGCATCCAGCGCTCTCTTCACACTGTCCATCCATCCTATTCGTGGTCTTCCTCTCAGCCTTACACCTCTCACATCAGATCTAGTTATCTTTTTCACCAATCGCTCATTATCCATTCTCTCCATATGCCCAAACCATCGCAACACCCTCTGCTCAACTCTACCAGCCATCTCCCGAACAACTCCAGTTCTCCTTCGCACTTCATCATTTCGCACTCAATCCATACGCGTCACTCCACACATACTCCTCAGACACCTCATCTCCATTACATTGAAACTTTTCCTCTCTGCTACACCCATATTCCATGTTTCAGCCCCATATAATGCAGTCGGTACCACAACACCCTCATACAGCCTTCTCTTTACATCCATTCTAAGCGAACGACATCTAAACACTTTTTTCATTCCTCCCAGCACCTTTCCTACTTCATTTATTCTAAACTTCACTTCTGCATCTATTCTTCCATCCACAGCAACATGTGACCCTAGATATTTAAAACACTCTACCTCCTCAAGCAACTCGCCATTCAAAACTATATTCATCCCCCTACCATCTACCTCGTACACTTCATCACTTTACTCTTATTCTCATTTACTTTCAATTTCCTCCTTTCACACACCCGTCCAAACTCCTCTACCAACTGTCTCAATCTCTCCTCTGAATCAGCCACCAGTGCAGTATCATCTGCAAACAGCAGCTGCTTCAGATTCCACTCTCCATCATCAACATTCACCAGACTCAGACCTCCACCTAAAACTCTTGCATTCACCTCCCTTACAACACCATCCATGTAAATATTAAACAACCAATGCGACATCACACATCCCTGTCGCAGCCCTACTCTCACAGGAAACCAATCACTCACAGCATTTCCCACTCTTACACACGCTCTACTATTTACATAAAAACTTTTCACCCCTCTTAGTAACCTACCATCAAGTCCATACAATCTTAAAACAGTCCACAAAGCCTCCCTATCAATTCTATCATACGCTTTCTCTAAATCATAAATGCCCAAAACACATCCTTGCCTTTCGCTAAATACTTTTCACACACTTGTCTCGCCGCAAACACCTGATCCACGCATCCCCTCCCTCTCCTAAAGCCACACTGCTCATCACCAATCACTCCCTCTGTACCCTCTCTAACTCTCATAATTAACACTCTACCATACACCTTACCTACAACACTCAACAGACTTATACCCCTAAAGCTACCTCCACATTATTATATTCAGTTTGGAAGAGCGTCTTGCACTGAATGAATTGATGAAAGTTGTGTCTATCATCTTCAGTTGGAAAAGATTACCTTAAGATGAGAAAATTATATCGTCAGGAGATAGAACAAGATAAATAAGTCATGAGACTGAAGGAGTTAACTCCACCACCTGCTTTTCTTCGTCCTTTCACATTTCGCTTCTTTTTACTAATATTTCTTACATCCTCCGTGGTAAAAGAGTATTCGGAGCTCAGAAAAAAATACTGTTTACAGATTTCTTTCTGTTGTCTCTTTTTACCTCGTGGCACAACTGTACCTCCTCCTCAGTCTGAATGCTAAGTAGCCTTGTGTGGTTGCATGAAATCCGTTGAACCCTAGTATGGGGTAGGAATGAGTCTCCTTGATTACAAGTCTTATCTTCCCTCCAGTCTGCCTTACTTGGTCGTTAACTGATCTGAAAGGGTTAGGGGTCATATGTTAGAAAAAATTGCGCTGTATACGTGTTGTTGTTGGTATATCAGCATTAAAGAAAAGCGTTGATGTCCAAGGTTTAGGTTAGGTCCGGTTAGGTTAGGTGTTTAGCCGAGAATTGTCTTAAACTTTCAAGCCCTCCTAGACTCTGACAGTTAAAGAAAATCCTCCAGTGCTGACTTAAATAAATAAATAAATAAATTTTCCAACCGGAGTGAAAGGGTATTGGTCACTAATAGTTGATTTGTCTTTTGCAGGTGAGTGGACTGTGTTACCTGAGAAGGGAGCTGGAGGCTGCAATGCAGGTATTGTACACTCGATTAAAATATATATATATATATCTTAACAATTTTCCGTCGTCCATTATGAAACAGTGAACGAAAGGTATAAAAATTTTCTCCAGTAACTACTCATAATTGTACATAGCCGGTAATTTAGTCAGTACGACATGAAGAAAGAACCTTATGCAATATGTGAAGTAAACAGTTCATTCAGAAATATTTGCCTGAAGGGAAAACGCGATAACAACAGCGGTCAGTGTGAAACCATCGGTCACCTGTGTGCAGATGTTCTGTTGTTCGTGTACAGGAGTCTCTCTCTCTCTCTCTCTCTCTCTCTCTCTCTCTCTCTCTCTCTCTCTCTCTCTCTCTATACATAGATAGATAGACGGACAGACAGACACATTTTTTTTTTAACGCTGTAGCCTGGAATCATCATGGGTCCACTTCTCAACCGTTGAGCCACAGTTACTGATGTTTTTACAAATTAATTATTCATGGGTAAATGGTAAACTATAATTTCTCGTGATGGCGTCTTCTCCCGCATTTCATTCCGGCCGACACCAGATTATTTTATTTAGCTGAGAGTAAGTAGTAAGGGTGTGGGAGTGTTTATACTGTCACCATTAAATGTCATGATCGGCACAACGCCAGTATTTAGTTCCAGCTAACTCCAGACCATTATATTCATCCGAGAATGAGTCAAAGTAGCCTGAATATTAATGCTGTCACCATTAACTCTCTCTTGGTTGGGACACTTGTAGTATTCTATTCCATTTAACACCAGACGATTTTGTTTGGGCAAGCAAAACTGCAGTCCAACTCCACAGCAGGAAACTGTGAAACCTTGAGGCTCACGGCAAGTGCAGTTAATACCATAGTTAGCCTTTAAAATATTTCCGTAACAGTACCATAGTTGGGCCTAAAAGTAGTTGTCATCAACGCTCCTGATTGCCAGGCAACGTTTTCGCGTCGAACCTTTTATCCTCCTCCTCCGTCATCACCATTCTTGTAGAAAGAAAGTGTTTTGCTAACTGTGTGGAGTGGAAAAGGACGTCATTGTACTGATGGGGTCAACATCTACTCTGGCTTTTGTCTGTTTATGTTTCAGCTGCTTTATTTATGCTAAGTTTCCTCATCCTGTCTTTAATAATTCCTTCTTGATTGTTTCCTGTTATTTCCCATTCATGTAGTATCCTTCCCTTAATTGACTTCATTATTTTCCACCTTGTTCCTCCCTCTCAAACATTTCAGTATCGTGATGTCTTATTTTGGTCTTGCCTTTTTCAGTCGATTACCCGTATACTTGGTTTAGGAAAGACCTAGAAGGGGTTAGTGAAGGCTGTCTAATCCCTCCAGTCTGAAAAGTGTCTGTAAGCTGAAGCAAATCGTCTGGAGGTAGCAATAGAATAAGACATGGAGTGGTTATCAAGTGCTCAGGCCTCATCCCTCGCTGCTTCTGGCGTCGTTCTTTTCTCATTTGTCGGTGTTTTGTCAGTCCTTCTGTTTTACACTTGACGTTTTTCCGTTCCTCTTGTTCCCATTAATTTCGCTGTTGTCCTTTTCTTTTTTATCTCCTTTTCTTCATCCTTATCGCAATCGACTCACCTTTTGCACCCTCTTCTTTTGTTGCACTCAGTCTGTTTTCGTTCACTTCCCTTTCCCTTTTAATCTGTTATGTTTCCTTCCTTGCCTGGTGTTCCTTTTTTCTGTCTTCTTTCGTTTTTTTCCCCTAATGTATCGTCCATTTATGCTGTTGTTCCATTGTAACTTGTTTTCTTGTACGTTATGTTTTTCCTTTTTTTATAATCCGTACGTGTTGTGCATTCATTTTCTCGTGTGTCGCTTCCTTCATACGGTACTTCTCAACCCTCCCACCTGTCGCTCCCCCATCGCCTTTTACGCCCATCTCATTTGTCGTTCTCTGCACTTTTTTTTTTTTTTCCTTCTCTCCTTACCTGTTTTGCTGTCATTAATTTCTCATTTTTCACCGCTTATCGCTTTCGTCTCACCTGTTGCTCTTCTCATTTGTCGTCATTTCCTTTTTTTCTTTCTTTCTTTCTTTTTTACCTGTCTTGTTCGTTTCACGTGTTTTCAATATTGTCTCATTTCGCTGCTCGTTTCCCGTGTCATTATCTAATCGTCTTAATCTGGTCGATTCTCATTATTTATTTTTATTTTTTTTTTTTTTTTGGCATTCTACTTCCTCCATTTTGTCCCTTCACCTATCGTTACATTTTCGTTTAGCTCACTTCTCACTCATTTTTTTCCTTTTCCGTAATCGGGTTCTCCATCTCTCATCTGTATTAACCTTCTCTCTACGTTCGTCATTACGTGTCAGTCCTGCACTCACATTCACCTCCATCCATCCATCCACACTCTTTTCCATACTTATCTGTGTCTGTCATCTGCACTGTATAGTTTCAACGAAGAAGAAATGATAGTAGAGGAATTTTATGTTAAAAGAATAACTATAGGTGAAGAATATGAGGAAAATTATAGGGAAGGGAAAACATGAAGTTGAGAGTTAAAGGTTATTGACCAAAAATCTTGTGAAAGGAGTGGAAATTTGATGTTCAATCAGTTGCTGGGAATGTGTTGAATATTTTACCTTCAGTCAGTGTGTTGGGGTTCGGGTCATGGGAAGCAATTTAATTTCAGGTTCCTATTTACCAGTCACTCCTCCATCCTCCTCAGTAACGCTCCTCTCCTCATCCCCTCTGCCCCGCCACACCCTGGGATGTGCCAACCAAACCCGCGCCGCCATGGGCCTCATGCTGCTGCCGGTGCCGTGGTTGTTTTGGCGAGGGGTGGCGGCGGGTCACTTATGGAGGGGTAAGGCTATCGGGCAGGAGGATCCGTCGTGTCTGCTATCGGTTCATTATCAAAGCTGTTGCATCGGCCGAGGGTGATCAGCCACGTCCCAGTGTTCCTCTGATTGACCCGGGTTCCTCTGTGGCTCTAAGTAAGGAGATGCTGGACTGCGTTGTTGGTTGATTGTGACTGTGTGGCGTGAGTGTTATATCAGAAGTTCTCCTCTAAGTTTGTTAACCCTTTGAGTGGTAGGATTTCTTTCAGCTGAACAAAGTAGTCTAGTGTTAGCTGCATGCTTTTCGTCTCATTAACTCTCCTCCTCTTACATACTGGCTGCCTTCAACCTCTGTCTCTTTGCCGCATTGTTGTATCTTTATCTCTTTTCTGTCGCTACTTCAGTGGTCACTGCTCCTCTGAACTGTCTGCTTGCATCCCTCCACCTCTACGACGGGTGCGAAGCACTCGCGTAGCAACAAACTCTAATCCCTGTTCTGTCCTGCTCTCTAATGCATGAGTTAACCGTTACTCCCAGTCCTTAATTTATGCAACAGGTCAACTCTGGAACTGTCTCCCTCTGTATTTCCCACTTCTTATGATCTCCAGTCTTTCAAACGCAGTGTTTCCAGGCATCTCAAAATGAACTGATCTTGAATTTGGCTCTCCTTTGTATTGTTTTTGTTTTTTTCTTGGAAGGAACTGTTTGTGGTCTCCTAGCCTTTGGTTTCTTCTTCCTCGTATAAAAAAAAATGCAGCTCAAGGGCTCTAAGTAAGGAGATAGTGACTTGTGTTTTTTCTTGGTTCTGGCTACTCATCACGAAACTTAGTTCAAACATTCTCCTCCAGTCGTGTGATACTGAGAATTTTGAATTAAGATTAATATTTTGTTTCTTTTAACCTTGTTCCTTGAGTGCTAAGTAAGGAGATGGACTACGTTTTTAGTTTATTTAGAGTGTGTCTCTTGAAAGTTATAAACAAAAATACCGTGTTAACTCCTTTGACTGGTAGCATTTCTCTCGGCTGAACAAAATAGTAAAGAATTAACCAGGATACAGTTAACTTATGGTTGAGTAAGAAAACGGTGGATTGCGTTGTTGGTTTAGTCTAACTGCGTGTCAATAGTTGTATATGTCAATAGTTGTATGACTGTTCTCGTCGAGCCCGTGGATCTCGCGTGGTTTCCCAGTGACGAGGGAAATCGTGTGGGTGTAGCAAGAATTAAACAGACACCGTTAAGTCGTCCGGCGAGGTGTGGAGGTTAATGAGAAACTGGAATCTTCTTGGTGTTGTGAGTCTTTATACTCATAAATGCAAGGAAAAGTGCGTGACCACATGTATATAATAATCCAAGGTGGTGCGTCACACAGCTGCCGGGTCGGTACATGAAATTGCCATTAAACTGCTTAATTCTCCAGACTTGACGTTCAGCTGAGGTGTCACAAAGGTGAATATTATATTGTCTGGTATCGATCCTTGACTGGACCGCCAGACTGTTTTAGGAGAGAGAGAGAGAGAGAGTTGAGAGGTCAGCAGGGGTCAGCAAGGCCTGGTGTTATTGTTGGCATTGTCGCACCTTCGTCGTGAGTCTGTTGTCAGGTGAAAAGGCAGAGTGTGGGTGAGTGGTAGCACGAGTGGAGTAGTTAGGGTGGAGTGGCAGTGGAGGTGTAATGGCAGTGGAGTGGTGACGATAGAGTGGTGGTGGAATGGTGGGTATTGTACGGGTATTGGTGAAGGTCAAGTGGTGGGGGTGGCAGGCATATCGCTGGTGACTGAGTGGTAAGAGACACATCGAGTATATATTATCTGCTGCCACTGCTCAGTAATAACTCCTTGTGGATGACGATGGGCAGGAAGTGTGGGGAACCTATTTTGAGTTTAAGAGATTTTTAGTAACGAAAGAATTCAGATGAAATAATTAATGGTGTATATATATGAACTAGAATACTTGAAAAACTCTCCGACAGTGAAAATGATCGTTTGGGGGTCAGCAAGTTAAAAAAAAAAAAAAAAAGTAGGATTCATGGGTTCAAGTGTCCTCAGTAATAAATGACTGTAGCCAAAGGATGAATCTCTCGTTTTGCCGATGAAACCTGTGTGTCTGTGAGGTTAGGGTGTCAGGCGTACGTCAGGGGTAATGGTGGGGTGTGTGGGATCCATTAAGCCAGTAAATAGCCGCGGTGAAGTGGCCGCCTGGCGGCCAGAACAAAGAGTTGATTTGTGCTTCACGCTGCTTTATGGCGGAAAGAACGATGTTGACTCGAAACAACCAGTTTCACCGTCCGTTATCCTAACTGCCTCCAATACTCCACTGTTATCACCGATGATTTGTGCCCGCCTCTGTCACTGGAACCCTGATGGCACAGTAGGTATTTATATATATATCAGAATTACGTCGGGATTTTCGGGAACTTCATTGGAGCCACAGGAATACTATACTTGAAACTTTGTATTTTCAGAAGAACATGCATAGAGTACGATCACAGTGGCTTTCCGGTAAAGAAAATGGAGAGTAAATAAATGACAGGTTAGGACATCATAAGAGATCCAGGAATAATAACGATTGGGTGTATTGGTGTTAGGTAGTGTGTGGATGACAGGGTTGACTAATTGGAGAGAGAGAGAGAGAGAGAGAGAGAAAGAGAGAGAGAGAGAGAGTCTGAGTGGGAAGTATGAGGCTGATGAAGGTAGTGGTCAAGAATGATGTCAGTGGTGGGCAGTGTAGGGATGTTGGGGGAGGCGGTGGCTCAATCGGTAGAGAGTTGGCCTGCAGTCCTAATGGACCCAGGTTCAAATCCCGCTGGGGCAGGGAACAGTTTAAGGATTTGAATTTCATAAATATCAGATTTTACTGTTGTACCAGAAGACCCGCCGACATGTAAAAATACCCCCGTTAATACCAATACACCAGTCCTGTATGAGACAGCCCTAGCATGTATTCAGTATGGACGGTGGGTGTTAGCGTCGAAGTGGTGACATGTAGAGGTGTGCGGTACGTAGGAGGACTACTGGGCCTTGAAAGCAGGCTGTGAAGCCGATGCCCAGAGTCGAGCACATTAAAAAAAAAAAAAAAATGGCCAGAGATGTGTGGTGCATGATGGTGGGGTCATGGTGAGGCACAAGTCGTGTTTCCATGGCCACTCCCACCTTCCCTATATGGTCTGCTTCCGCCTTTCCCTCAACCTCTTCGAAAGAAACGTTTATGATGTTACCCTGTTTATGATTGGGATAACTTTATTATTTTATTCCGACTAACGTCAGACGTTTTCAGTCACCTGAGAGTGAGTTAGTTGTCACCATACACATTTATGATTGGGACTGCTCTTGTATATTGTTCTGGCTAACACATTATCATTTTATTCAGCTGAAAGTGAGTCATAAGAGACTGAGGGTGTTAAAGTACCACATTTACAAAGGGATGTGGGAATGTAGTATATGTCATTGCTGCCTTGCGGTTGCAACTTTGTTCTGCCATTAACACTTCCACTGTCACTAATTCCATACCCGTTAAACTTCCTCCTGCGAATCTGTGAAGTTGAATATTAATCAAAGTACAACAGTTATAAAAGGATGTGGAAATGTAGTGTATGCCACGACTGCCTGGAACTGCAGTCAGGTAGATACAGTTTTCAACACACCTTGCTGCTGCTATTATTACCATCACCTAAAAATTCTCTTTAAGAAACTTTTACATTTGATATTAAAAGTGGTGCGGTTATCAAGGGTAATGGGAATGTATTGTATATCAAGACTGCCTGAAGCTGTAACCCCGTTCAGTCTCTTATTCACCTTCCACCGCCACTAATCCCAGTCCCTAATCTATTTTCGTAAGAAACATTAGAGTATCACAATTATCAAGGGATATGGGAATGCATTGCTTATCATGACCGCCCCGCGTTACAACTTCACTCTGTCTTTTCATATTTTGCCACTCCCATCAGTTATATTTACACAAATCTCCTCATATTTTTTAAAATGTGATATCAAATAATAATCGTCATCGTCGTCGTCATATTCTGCAGACACATGAACACAGAGGCCAGAGATGAGAGGCGTGGGATATGAGGTGTAAACACGACATGATAACGTGGTGAATGAAATAAGCGGACCGAGAAAGGGAGTGGCTGGGTTGAGAGAAAGTGGAGATAAACGGGAAAGTAAGTGTGTGTGTGTGTGTGTGTGTGTGTGTGTGTGTGTGTGTGTGTGTTGTGAGAGAGAGAGAGAGAGAGATACGAAATTGACATTAGTAAGTGTGAGAGTAAAATAGGCAAGAAAGAGAAAGATACGAGTGTTAAGGTGAGCGAGGATGTATGTGAGGTGGAGGGCAGGGCAGGGCAGGTTTGAGAATGAAGACAAGGGAGGTGTGAGGGCGGGGATAGGGCACGGAGAACAAGGCAGGGCAGAGCAGGTGTGAAGGGGAGAGAGGGCAAGTTGGGCAGCGCTGGTATGAGAAGGAAGATGACGTAGGTAAAGCAGAATTTGAGAGATGGAAGACAGGGCAGGCCAGGTGTGAGAGGGAAAGGGAGGACGAAGTAGGAGGGCAGAAAAGGGCTGGTATGAAAGTGAAGCTGGAGTAGAGAGAGCAGTGTTTGGGAGATGCAGGACAACTAGGGTAAGGCAGGTGTGATGAGGAAACAAGGTATGGCAATGCTGATATGAGAGTGATGATGAAGTAGAGAAAGCATAATATGGGAGGTGCAAGACAGGGTAGATAGGTAGGGCAGGATAGATGTGAGTGAAGACAGGCCATTAGAGGACATGGGGTTGTTGTGAAAAGGATCAGGGCAGCGCAGGGTAAGGCGGTATAGTAGAGTACAGGGTAAGGCAGGACAGGCATGCGTGTTGAGAAAAGTGAAAGCTAAGATGTCATAACAGGTACGAGAATAAAGAACCGGGCAGAACAGGTTTGAGAATGAAGTTGGGTATGACGGGGTGTGGCATGACAGGCTAGGACAGGTTAGGTCAGGCCAAGGAGACATGCGGGGTGCGATTGTGCAGGACCGGACAGGGCAGGTGTGAGAATTGAACAAGGCAAGGAAGGGTAGGGCAGGGCATGTATTGGCAGGGAAGGGGAAGCAGGGCAGGTGTGGTTCCGATGTTAGGGTGGAGGAGCACAAAGAGAGGGTCAGCCGAAAGGTGTAGGGGTGATCTGATTGGTGTGGCTGTATTACCTGAACCTGGACTGGACTGGCGTCTCTCTGTACCGGGAGTGCCGGCCGAGACGTGAATGAAATGTTTGAAAGAGGACCTGCCTGTACAAGATCACTAGAGTTATACCAACAGTATTTACGGGCTTATTATAATAATAGCAGAGGCCAAGGTGTGTGCAAGCCTCAAATTTCTGACGCCTTGATAGAACAGTGGTTGAGCTGTGGTCTTGCAATGCACCATGGCGCAAATTATTTTTATTGTGTAGCCAAGCCTCGGACCTTCCTACATCACGGGTCCTATGGGGCCCCTAAGATGTGAAAAGAAAGTTTAACTCATCGCTTGTTGTCTTCATTTATAAAACAGTTATAAGCACTGGATATGGTCAGGGTGCATGCCGTATTACAGGACGCTTTCAGCAGTGAGATAAACTTATGCTTTACTCTCAGCAGTGGTTTCACAAATGACTCAGGAATTTGGTGCTGCCTGGCCCGCACCTTCCTTCTCAAAGTTTTAATATTATTGACAGCTTGTTCCCCATTACCGGTTGGAAGGGTGGGAGAGAGAGAGAGAGAGAGAGAGAGAGAGAGAGAGAGAGGGAGAGAATTCTGAGGGGAGGAGGAAGGAGCAGGGTGGTGAAGCAAGAGGAGGAGGAGTTGGAGGAGGAGGAGACCGCACAGGTGCACAGTAGTGGAACATCAGAATGCGCAATGAAGTATAACAGAGGGGAGGGGAGGGCAGAAAGACGCGGTAAATAAGGGCAGGACAGAAGAGTATTTGAGATGTAAGAGGGAGAGGAATGGCGAAGTGTGAGGTGATGTAAGCTGTTTTGCTGAGAAAAAAAAAATGTGAAAAGGGAGAAGAAAAGAAAAGAATATAGTGTCACGGTCGGAGAGAAAAGAATAGTTGGGAGCAGAGGGTGAGGTGTGTGTGTGGGGGGGGGAGGGGGAGGTTTTCTTTTGTCGTGGGTCACTTCAGTCCACGGAGAACCCCAAGATAAACAGTAGCATGACCTTGTACGCGGACAATGCCTTATGCACGCCAGATAATGATGCAAAATAATTAGGGAAAGACGATAAGTTAATATTAGGCTGGGATATAAGGGGTACTACAAGCATTTACTTTTTGCTAGAGAAACACTAACCAAAAGTCGTACTTTTTTAATATTATGTTGATGTAGATCAATACAGCTATTTATAGTTGTTCAATGCTAGTATTATTTGAGACTTTTGCTGACCAGCTAAGTAACGACTTTGCTTGTGCGTTGTGGTTCTAGTCTCATACAGGTGAATGGGGGTTTTCGATCTGAGGCGTATGATAAAACTGTCCTACCCATCAGTGTCCTGCACTGCGGTAGTCTAGCCTGTGGCCCTTACGCCTGAAGGGAATAAATTGGGACTGACATTTTTCTCTTAGAAAAAATTATAAGTAAACTTTCTTACTTTTTTAAATTATGTTCAGTAGCAAATCAAAGACCCATAATGTAATTTCTCCAACTCGTGTATGTTCAATAAATCTTATGATGATGATGATGATGATGATGATGATGATAGGAGTCTCCAACACAGCTTATGGTAGAGTAGAATCAGGAGTTTCATGATACAGAAGTGTTGAATAACTGTATAGAAACGAAGGTAACCACAATTAGAATATTTTCATGCACTTATGGAAGGAAAAAAAATATCTTTAATGTAAACTGTTTCGGTTACTGAGTAAATATCAGGACCTAATGCATCTCAGTTGAACTAAGGTGATCATATGGACAGGTGTTTTTGATGTGGAAGTTTTTGAAGAGTAAAAATAAGTGTTAGGTGTAATGTTAGAATAATTATACTTACCACCTTGTGTCAGGATATAGATGTAATGTTAGTCAGAATAATTATACTTACCACCTTGTGTCAGGATATAGATGTAATGTTAGTGAGCATAATTATACTTACCACCTTGTGCCAGGATATGTTTCTTGTTAACCCTTTTTTTGTGTGTTCGACTCAGGGCATCGGCTTCATAGTCGTTTCCAGCCCCTCTACATGTCACCACTTCGGCGCTAACCTCCACCATCCATACTGAATACATGCCAGGGCTGTCACGTACTGAACTGGTGTATTGGTATTAGTGTGGGTGTTTTTACATGTCATCGGGTCTTTTGGTAGATCAGTAAAGTCTTGCTGTGGAGAGGTTTCAAAACCTAACAGTTATCGAGAAGTAAAGGGAAAACAAACACTGCTATTCTGTCTTAGGGGGAGAGGGAGAGGGAGGAAGAATCGAGGGAGGGCATAGAAATGGAAATAATGGAGAGAGAGAGAGAGAGAGAGAGAGAGAGAGAGAGAGAGAGGCGTGTGTGTATGAACTCCAGCAGCCGTGTGACCCTCCTGGTTTTACGTTCATTCAGCCAAGCAAATTTGCACACATACCAACGTGCACAACTCCTTTGTGTGTTGTGTGGATCTGTGTTCATTTCGTTAACATCACTGCCCGTTGGTGTGTGTGTGTGTGTGTGTGTGTGTGTGTGTGTGTGTGTGTGTGTGTGTGTGAGAGAGAGAGAGAGACTGGACATTGACTTGATAGTCCTTTTCCAGTGGAAAATCAATCCTACATGCTCACTGTCTATATTGAATACATGACAGGGCTGTGTCGTTCAGGACTGGTGTGATGGTATTAGCGGAGGTGTTTTTATGACATGTCGGTGGGTCTTGTGGAAAATACCAGTGTCAGTTTTAACCAAACTATTCCCAGTCCCAGCCTGGGATCCATATCCCGTCCTTTGACCCCTTGAATCCCGTCCTCACTGTATTGGTGTAGTGGTTTGGTCCTGCTGTCTCCAAATGATTTTATCCGACTTAGGACAGACCTCTGTTAGTGAAAGGGTTAATGTCAAGCTCCTTCAGTTTGGAGTCTTCAATATAAAGAAAATCGTCTGGTAATAACGACCGTGAACTAAATCATATATTACATGATTGAATATCTTTAAGGCGACATCGTGGGTCGTATTTATGAAAATTCCTAGCAAATTTTTACGTTGAGCAGATATTTGGAACAACAGCTCTTATCATATTTTTTGTTATTGTTGCTTTAATACTTAGGGTGATATGATTGTGAAGTATGTGGTAGCCGTAGGAATGAAGGTAAAAGTAATAAGCACCTATATACAACTTACCTTAGTAGGGTTTATAAATACGGCATCAGTTTACTTCTCTACCCACTTGACCGCCACCTCGGCTGACCCCTGGCTCTGGTCAGTTGTGTGGTGGTGGTGAGAGTGGTGTGGGTGCAGGGGTCCTCAGCCACGCTATCCTTATCTCATTCTAGTAGTTCAGTTACTCTTCTAGGAGCTGCCTAGCATGGGCCAACCGGCCTACTGCAGTTATCCCCTCTTCTTATATTCTTATGTTCTGAAGCCCTGATACTGCGTGACGGACGTGAGTGTGTGCCGGGCTGACGTGCCGTGGGGAGGAGGGTGGGGGGAGTCTGAGGAAGTGTGGTTGTGTGGGGTAGGGGACGAACCTGGTAGGAATGGGGAGGGGTGAGGGGGAGTCTGAGGAAGTGTAGTCGGGTGGGGTAGGGAACGAACCTGGTAGGAATGGGGAAGGGTGAAGGGGAGTCTGAGGAAGTGTAGTCGGGTGGGGTAGGGAACGGTCCTGGTAAAGTGGGGATACGAACAAAATTATTAGGAAATGAGGTTTGGGTGGCAGGAAGTCTGGTGTCTGGGGAAGTGTGACTGCTTTGGGAAGAAGAACGATATTGGCGAGGAGTGTGGTTTGAGTGAGTCTGGTGTTTGAGGTGTGGTTAGTTTAGGTGAGGAACAAAATTGGTAGGGGTGTGGATGAGGTGGTAGATGGGAAAGAATGTGGTGTTTGAGGTGTGGCTGGGGTGAGGAAAGGGGTGTGATTTGGTGTGGTGGGGTATGGGACGAAATTAGTAAGAGAGTGGTTGTGGCATGGATGAAGTTGGCAGCGAAGGATCGAACTTATTAGAATTTTGGTTGAAGAGCCAAGGAAGTGTTAATTGGTGTGTTTGGGAGGGACCAAACTGGAATTGGTTGTTGTTGAGGAGGGATTGGCAGATTGGCGGGGGTGTCGTTGGTGGAGAGAGAGAACAGTGTGGTAGGGGGAGGTTATGATAAGGAAGGTTTAATATGGGGAGAGGTCAGGGAAAGTGTGGTTGGAGAGAGAGGTTAGGGAGAGTGTGGTGGAGTAGGTGGGTGTGAGAAGGCAAGGTAAGTCAGGGGATTTGGTGGGATTACTGGATTTTGTGGAATGATGATGGAGCAAAAGTTTATATGGAGAGCCAAGGTTGATCTGGGACATTGAAGGACGGACGGAGGATGGATGAGGCTGAGGAGTAGGGGGTGTGAGGGAAGGGGTAAGAAAATAGAGGGAAGGCTTGACGTGTTGGTGTTAAGGCTTGTGGGTGGTAGTATTTCTGGACGTACTTACCTGTGTCTGAGAGAGAGAGAGAGAGAGAGAGAGAGAGAGAGAGAGAGAGAGAGACAGACAGACAGAGAGAAACTCGGGATTAATTGTGGTCCAGTGGGTGTGATTGTTATATACGGAGAAGTAAATACCTTTAACTACAGCCAGTCAGGGACAAAAAAAAAAAAAAGAGAGAAAAAAAAAAGGGGGGGGGTAAATGGAATGGATAGAATGAGCCTTCTCATGGTTGAGACAACTCCAGCCAACGCCAGACGATTTTAAAACAGCTGAAAGTCAATGACAGAAGCCTGAGAGTGTTAATACTATCATCACCAACCCTCTCATGATTGGACGATTATATATTCCAACTATTGCCAGACGATTTAATTCACCTGAGTTAGCGTAGTAGCCTGAGATTATTAAAGCGAAGGATATAATCATTTGGCCCACTAATACACTTGTCATCTTTGTTTAGCCACCTTACCTATTTTTTTTTTTTTTATAATTCTGATTGTTATGCAAGAGCACAAAATTACCTTCAGCCACAACCAAGCAGAAAAATAAAATAGATGTTTGGGAAATATGCAGATTATTGCCACACTAATATATGTACCATCTTTCTTTGACTTCGTATGTTCTTTACTGTAAGTCTCTTTCTATGTGTTAAAAAAAAATGAGCATTTATTACGTTCTGTCTGATTTAAAAAAAAAAGTAACAGTTAAACATCAGTGGTAAAATTTATATCTCCATCAGTACACGTTAATTTAATTATTGTAGGTACCATTATTTTTTTTTTACCCCAAACCAATTTCTGGTGTATTTTTTAATGTACGCGGAAGTAATTGCCTTCACCCACAACCTTTCAGAGATAAAAAAAAAAAATGTTAAAGTCAGTGATAAAATTACTCATCCAGCTTAGCACGTCCGGTACCACATGTTTTATCGATTTTTTTTTTTTAATCCCGTGTCTGATTGTTATTTTGGTGTATTATGGACGAGAAAAGACCAAGGAAAAAAACTCAGCCATGACCCGTCAGAGATTAAGCAAGCGTTAAGAACAAGGCTGTACTTAATTTCTTCCCAGATAAACTTGTCATTATTTTTATGCCTATCTTTTCATCTCAAGTTTATGTCAGATCTTTGTTATGTTTTTTGCTACAAATGGATTAGCTTTTACCACGACAAAGATAATAAAGACTAGGAAGGAATAAATATGTAATTATTTCCTCCCTAATTTCACGTAGCATCATTCTTTAGGTGCCTATCTTTTCATCGTATGGTAAGTCGGTCGTAAGTCTGATGGTTGTGTAAGAGGAAATAACTGCCTTCAGCCATGTAGGGAGAGAGAGAGAGAGAGTACACGATGAACAGGTAATAGATATAATTGCCTGGCTAATATACGTACCATCTTTCTCAACATGCCCATCATTTCACCGTAAGTTAATCTTAAGACCGGTGTTGTATAAGAGCAGATAATTAGCTGGAACTTCGGCCAGAACAATAGAGTGGGAGGCAAACGTTAAGAAGATAAAGTATATATAGTATTTAATAACCTTGCTGATACACCTGCCATCTTTTTTTAGCTGCTTATTTTTCATCGTAAGCATGACTATTATGTACGAAAAATAAATTAATCGTAAGTGCGACCAGCCAGGTACAAGGTTAGGGTTAATAAAAAAGGATGTACTTAATTGCTTGGCTAATACACGTAGCATCTTTCTTTGGGTGTTTATCCTTTTATCCTAATACACGTAGCATCTTTCTTTGGCTGTTTATCCTTTTATCATAATACACGTAGCATCTTTCTTTGGGTGTTTATCCTTTTATCATAATACACGTAGCATCTTTCTGTGGGTGTTTATCCTTTTATCATAATACACGTAGCATCTTTCTTTGGGTGTTTATCCTTTTATCATAATACACGTAGCATCTTTCTTTGGGTGTTTATCCTTTTATCCTAATACACATAGCATCTTTCTTTGGGTGTTTATCCTTTTATCCTAAGTATCAGCTTGTCAGAGATGGTTTTGCTGTAAGAGTATAACATTAAGGATAACGACAGCTTAAGGAGTGCTGGCAGCCCACCTGTTGTTATACCCCAGTGTTTTGCTTGTCAGAGGTTGGCTTGTGTTAATGGATAGGCTCTTGAGAATAAAAGGAAGATACAAGGTTACTGGAGAGCACGTTTATCTCTCTCTCTCTCTCTCTCTCTCTCTCTCTCTCTCTCTCTCTCTCTCTCTCTCACACACACACACACACACACACACACACACACACACACACACACACACACACACACACACACACACACACACACACACACACACACACACACACACACACACACACACACACACACACACACACACACACACACACACACACACACACACACACCAGAGAGCAATTCTTGGCTAATGTCTCCCCAAACACCCTATTCCCTCCTCGTCAGCCACCATCCTGGCCCCGTACACGCGTGCTCAATTATCCTTATACTGGCAGCCCTAACCACCTTCACTCCTACGCAATTACCTTCTCTAATTATCCTCTGCCCTCTATACCCTCAACCCCCAACCCCCTTAACCACCACCCTCTCCCCCCTTTCTCCAGACCACCTTCTCCCCATCACACGGCCGTCTGCACCCCGCCACACGACCCTTTTCACCCCACCACACAACCCTTTTCACCCCACCACACAACCCTTATCTTCCCACCACCCTTATCTTCCCACCACACAACCCTTATCTTCCCACCACACTACCCTTATCTTCCCACCACACTACCCTTATCTTCCCACCACACTACCCTTATCTTCCCACCACACTACCCTTATCTTCCCACCACACTACCCTTATCTTCCCACCACACTACCCTCTTCTCTCGACCACAGGACCGTCTTCTCTCGACCACAGGACCGTCTTCTCCCCACCACTGGACCGTCTTCTCCCCACCACTGGACCGTCTTCTCCCCACCACACGACTCTCTTCTCCCCACCGCACTACTCTCCTCCCCACCACACAACTCTCTTCTCCCCACCACAGAACCCTCTTCGCCCCATCTCCGCCCCTTCGCCGCACTCCAGAATACAACTTTTCTAGCCCACATACTCACAGTCCTTCTCTTCGTTCACACCCAGTCACTTCTTCACCCTCCTTCCCCACTTTTTCTTCCACCTGTCTTCATCCCGCACCCACCCACCCACCCATTCTATACGCTCCTTTTCCTCGTTTACACCCACCTACATCTTCACCCTCCCACCCAGTCTCTTTTCCACCTGACTGCACCACAGCCAGACACCCACCCACCATCCCACTAATACACACACTTTCTATAACCTCACACCAACTACATCCTCGCACACTCACGCACAACATCCTTACTCTTTTATCCACATGCTCTTCCACTTCCTTGCATCCACACCTGACCATCAACCCACCTACCCATACTACCGGATCCCTTTCCTTATCCGGACCCACCCTTCCACCTCCACCCTTCCACCTCCTTTATTCCACATCCACCCATCCACCGATAGATTTTTTTCTGTGTATTGTGGCCCTCACCTATCCATTAATCATCATCATCATCATCATCATAGAAAAATCATAACTACAATCCGTGTGTAATGTGAGGCTATACCTGTAGCAATTTCGCCCCAACTTGGAGCTGGACCTTCTTCAGTTATCTTATCAATAAACACACTTTCAGGATGTGGACAGGGCTCTTTCACTCGAGTTTGAAGTTAAGGGATCTTAATCTTCATCGTCATTATTATAGATCTGTTTCCTAATGATAAATGTGTTGGGTAGGACGCAAATACAGGAACAGGAAAGCATAACAACAGAACTGCCCACTCTCCTCCATTACCTTATCCCTTTTTCCTGTTCATTTACTGATCCCTCTCACCTACTCATCCCCATTCCATCCCCTATCCAGTCTGTTCACACTTTACCTTATTAATTTTTACCCATTCCTTAGCCGCTTATGCCCATCTTCGCCCCTATTCTACCTCTTTACACCTTACCTTACTCATTCTCACTAATCCTCACCTACCCATATCCATTCCCGTACCCTACCTTACCCTTCCCATTTCTACCATAACCTATCCTACCTTACTCTCCCATTCCCGTCCCAGTCTTACCATAATGTACCCTGCCATACCATACCGTTCTCAATCCTACCATACCATACCCTACCCCGTCCTACCCATCCCCTCCCCTGCCTATTCCTACTCTGCTCATTCACATCTTCACTTATTAACACACTTGCTTCATCTTTCCCGTACCCATCCCCGTCCCTACTACACCCTACCATACTTGTTCACACTCTGCCTCGGTCACACTGCCTCACTTAATCATTGTGTAATTCACATATCTACCTCCACCACTCACGAATCCCCCTCACCTTTGTACCCTCATTCGCTTTCATCCTTTACCTTTCTTCCCACTCAGTCCTCACCTGCTCTTTCTGTGCATACTACCCCTTCGTACCACTCACCTGTATATTCCCAAACATAAATCCCTCTGCCCCACCCACTTTTGTTTTTCTCCATCCACACATCCCAAGCTCATTCTCACCCTCACCCACCCACTTTCACCCTTTCCTTCCCCAGCCTTGATCCCTCTCTCCATACTCCCACATCCCTCCCTCATTCCCCTCCCCCCCACTCTCCTCCCCACACCCTGCCTCACCTGCCTCGCCCCTGTGCCACGCTAGGGTAATTAAGGGAAAGCCAATCGTGCCGCCTCTGCCACCGCCACGCCAATTAGAGAGAGAGGGGGAGGGAGGGAAGAGACAGGGAGAAAGAAAGGTACATGAAAGAGATGGAGAAAGACTAGGATAAGGAGTGAGAATGTGGAAGAGGATGTGATAGAGAGGGAGCGAAGGAAGAAGAGAAGATAGAGAGGAGAAGATTATGGAAAAAGGTGAGAAGAAATGGAAAAATGTGGCAATGGCTGGGATAAGGAGAGGGAAAGAGGAGTAAGGGAGAAAGTAGGGAGAGGACAGGATAGGGAAGGAGGGAGGGATAGGGGATGCAGGGCAGCCTCAAGGCCACGAGTTCTCACACAGATCACCCGAGCAGAGAGAGAGAGAGAGAGAGATTATGTGAATACTCTCCTTTCAGCTGTTCCTTCGCTCTTTCACTTTTTCCCTTCTTACTAAACGCCTCATAAGGCAAAACAAACATGAAGGAGGGAGGGACTAGGGATCGTGAGGGAGGGGGAGTGAAGTATAAATTAATAAGGGCGCCAGAATTTGATAAAAAGTGAGGGAGAGAAAATAGAGAAGAGTAACTTGATGACAGCGAGGGAAGAAAGTGAAGTGAAAAAATATATATATATATATATATATATATATATATATATATATATATATATATATATATATATATATATATATATATCTCTCTCTCTCTCTCTCTCTCTCTCTCTCTCTCTCTCGTAGTGAAGGTAGGATGCAAGGGTACAAATACAATGGCATGGATACTTCAGAATACAAGATGTTTTTCGTATTTATAGGATAAGACTTAACTTGGGTTTAGGCGAGTTTGATACCATAAAAACAAAGAACCGGGTATTTCTTCTCATTCTTCTCCCCCTTCTCCTTCCCCTTCATTTCTTGTCTTAGTCCTCTTGCCTCCCCTTCTTCTCTTCACTTCGTAGTCTTCTTCCTCCTCCTCCTCTTCCCTTCCTAGTCCTCCTGATTCGCCTTCTTTTTCCTCCTCCTCCTCCTTCCCTCTTCTTCCTCCTCCTCCTCCTCCTTCCCTCTTCCTCCTCCTCCTCATCATCATCATCATCGTCGTCGTCGTCGTCGTCGTCATCGTCATCATCATCGTCATCATCATCATCGTCATCATCATAAATCATCACCATTACCATCACCATCAGTCATCGTCATCATAATCTGTCTATCTATCTATCTATTGCCAGACGCCTCAATCCCATTCGGGGTGGCCACAAACAAATCGCCTCCACGTCACCCTGTCCCCCGCCATTTCACTGCCCCGCTCCCAACTCACACCCCCCTCTCTCATATACCTCTCCACCCCATCCCTCCATCTCATCCTCGGCCTCCCCCTCCCTCTTCCCCCCTCCACCTCACTCACATACACTCCCTTCGTCAGTCATCATAATCATTTTTCCATAATTGATAATTGACAGGATTTAGGTATACAACAGTTTATAAATGGATAGAGATTGGGTGAATTAAGGTTTGCGTGAGATGTGAATGAGATGGGCCTATGCGTTATGTGAGGTGTGCGTGATATGTGAGTTAGGATTGCGTGATATATGAATGATACCTGTGTGGGCAGTGTATGAAGTTTGCGTGAACAGTTAGTGAGGGTTGTGACTGAGGTTGCGCGAGCTGTGAGTGAAATCATAGTACTGTGTGATGAGATCTACTTGATGTGTGAGTGAGGAAGGTGTACATGTGCGAGATTTGCGTGGTTGAGTTTTGCGCGTGTGAGGTTTGCATGAGGGAGGGAGGGTGTGGAGAAGTACGTGGGGTGGGAGGGTGTGGAGAAGTACGTGGGGTGGGAGAGGTCCTTGGAAGCTGGAAAGAAATGGGATACGTTACCTGGCGAAATTTTTAAGAGAGAGAGGGAGAGTAGTGTGTGTGTGTGTGTGTGTGTGTGTTAATAATCAGCACCCGTATCCCCGTATCCCTGGGGTGGTTTGGTAGCTGGCCTCATCTCGGCTAACCAGACTGCAATTGTCGCCGAGATGTTGCCTGTGTCACAGCTTTCATTGGGCTGGAGGGTAGTGGTGGTGGTGGTGAAGTTGGAGGTGGAGTTGGTAGTAGTGGTGATGAAGGGGGGGTTGTAGCAGCAACAGTAGTAGTAGTAGTAGTAGTGGTGGTGGTGGTGGTGGTGAAGTTAGAGGTGGAGTTGGCAGCAGAGGTGATGAAGGGGGGGTAGTAGTAGTAGTTATAGTAGTAGTAGTAGTAGTAGTAGTAGTGGCAGCAGCAGCAGTAGCTGTAGTAGTAGTAGTAGTTGTGGTGGTGGTGGTGGTGCAAGTGATTGTCATGAATGTCGTGATGGTTGCGGTGGTGATAGTGAATGTGGTGGTAATAGTAGTAGTAGTAGTAGTAGTAATAGTAGCAGCAGCAGCAGCAACAGCAACAACAACAGCAGCAGCAGTAGTAGTAGTAGTAGTAGTGGTGGTGGTGGTGGTGGTGGTGGTGGTTATGGTAATAGTAGTAGTAGTACTTGTGGTGGTGTTTATTGTCATGGATGTTGTGATGGTTGCGGTGGTGGTAGTGAATGTGGTGGTGATAGTGGTAGTAGTAGTAATGATGGTGGTGGTGGTGATGGTGGCAATACTGGTAGTTGTACGACTCTGCATGGTGGTGATTGTTGCAACGATGAAAGAAGTAGTGGTAGTTGGTGGTAAGTGTGGTAGGGGAAGTGGCGCTGGTAGGAGAGGTACCGGTAGCGGAAGTGGTAGTGATTTTCGTGGTGGAAGTGTAGCTGGAAATGGTGGTGGTAGGGGTGCTGGTGGTAGGACAGAGTGACGAGGTCAAACATAAGACAGTGTGGTGGCCGGGGTAGTGTTGACTTTGCTCAGTAAATATTCCCTTACACTGTACAGTATATATAAACCCCGTCCCCCACCCCCACCATTGTCTTGTGCCCCCTCCAGCCCCGTTAGGGAGGCTCAATGTGTTTTTGTTACACTTTTTATTGTTTTATTTTCAAAGCCACAGCTGTTTAGGAAGATCACGCACTTATCATAATGTTTTTACGACGTTTGTTTCAAAGCCGCAGCTGTTTATAATGACTATCGCTGCTTACTGATAATCCAATGCTGCTGTTATCGCATGTGTAGTAAGTAGGTAATGCTTTTTATTACGGCTGTGAGTTTCTATATATGTGTGGTTTCTAACCCTTGGAAGACTTAGTTTTGAAACCTAATGTTTTGTAGGATGGTAGCTGTTTTGTGTACGTGATTCTCAAATATCGGTATGAAGGTAATGGGGCAGACGTTAACGTCACTGTAGAGAAAACCCAGGCGAGCGGTTGGCCATTGCTTCCGGGATTTTCTGTTTAATATGTTGTGTGTGTGTGTGTGTGTGTTTTCTTGAGTTGAATGTAGCTGCCATTCATTGCTCCCGAATATACTGCATTGTGCTTTGATATTATCCTACTGTGAATTGACTTCCATAGGAATAGTGAGCCTTATGTCGCCGAAGATGTGTAAGATGGCTGTAGGTAAGAATTTGCCAGTATTTTATAACACCTGACACCAAACGATTTTATTCAACTGAGTAATAGGAGAATTTGAGTACTACTGCTGTTGCCATAGCCTCCTCATGAGCGGAACAACTCTAGTATTCTAGCCCTGGTAGCAACTGAGGGAAGACTGGGGAAGGCAAGGGATAAAGGATGGAGGGAGTGAGACAGAAGGATAGGTACTGTATACAAGGGCGGTGACAGTGATCCAGGTAAACAGAGGCAGGTTGTTAGTCACCGTGTACGTGACACAAGGCTTCTGCTGTGCACCGGGCACCGGGTGGTATAGTGGTAGGCTCAGTACGGGGGACCGGGTGGTATAGTGGTAGGCACAGTACGGGGCACCGGGTGGTATAGTGGTAGGCTCAGTACGGGGCACCGGGTGGTATAGTGGTAGGCTCAGTACGGGGCACCGGGTGGTATAGTGGTAGGCTCAGTACGGGGCACCGGGTGGTATAGTGGTAGGCTCAGTACGGGGCACCGGGTGGTATAGTGGTAGGCTCAGTACGGGGCACCGGGTGGTATAGTGGTAGGCTCAGTACGGGGCACCGGGTGGTATAGTGGTAGGCTCAGTACGGGGCACCGGGTGGTATAGTGGTAGGCTCAGTACGGGGCACCGGGTGGTATAGTGGTAGGCTCAGTACGGGGCACCGGGTGGTATAGTGGTAGGCTCAGTACGGGGCA
>NC_137059.1:6924931-6964931 GCF_032717465.1 Coenobita brevimanus
GATATACTAAGGTGTGATGCGGCAGTCTGAGTTATGTGTGGTGTGGGTGTGTGATGTGTACAATTAGTGCGATGTGATAGTGTCTTTACTGCACAGTGATTAACTAATGTCCCGTATGATGAACTGAATCGACGTAATATATACAGCACAGTATTGTGCAGCAGACAGGTTTGCTTCCTTGGTGGTCCGTATGCGATGAGTATTAATGTGTACGTCATGAATTGGTGTCAGAGTGGATACATTATACCAGAGTGTGCGTTGGAAATGGTGTGACTGGTTGGTGGAGTTGGGGTGGTGGGGATGGAGGGGGAAGGGTACAGAGGAATGGGAATGACAGGGAGGGGGAGGGGCAGTGTGATGGGTGAAGCTAGTGCGGTGAGGGTCAGGATGACGATGTAAGAAGTGGGGTGCAGGTGGTGATAGGTAAGGTTAGGAGGTGGGTAAGGATGGTGAGGGGCAGGGTAAGGGTAATGAGGGGTGGATAGGGGATGTTGAGTGGTAGAGTGAGGATGATAAGGGACTCTGGGTGAGATCGGTGAGGGGAGGAATGGGGATGGTGAGGGGATGGATGAGGATGGTGGGGGCAGTAAGGGATCGTAAGGGGTAGGGTAAAGGTGTGGGGGAGGGAGGGTCGTTCTCATGGGAAATTGGTGCCCAGAGCCAACACTGCCCGGAGGAGAGGAAGAGGTGGTGGCGGAGGAGGAGGATATGCCCGTAGATGGAAAGGTGTAGTTTGGGTGACGAGCGAGAGGCAAGTGTAATGACGTCTTTGTTTTTCTTGCTGTCACCAGACCTTTTTTTTGTTTGTTTGTTTTTGGTTAGGAGAGACTTTTCGGACTGGAGAGATTAACCTTAGCCTTCCATAGGTGTGCCCTAAACTGAATTAAATCGTCTGGAGGCAGTAAAATAAGTTGATAAAAGTCCTCGAAATAGTTAAACCCTTCACTCCACGGACGTACCTGTTCCTGTTATTCTGGCTGCCACACGACAATTTTATTCAGCTTTTGGGAGGCGTCATGCCGTGAAGGGGTTAATGTAGGCCATAGCTAACTCCTCTGTGTAAAAAAAAAAAATATTATCGTAAATATAACTGGAGATAAGAACAAAAAAAAAAAAAAAGTCACCGGACTGAAGGGGTTAAGAGATTACGTTTGAGATGAGAGTTCAGTGAAGAGGGAGGTGACAGCTGCGTTCAATAGTTCCTTTACACTGTCTCAAAACCACATCTGACGAAATCTTGCTAATCAGCGGTAATGAAATGGGTTGAAATCTCACTGCAGGACCTTGGAACCCCAGACTTGTAAAGGGATTATTGACCGGCACTGTACATAACGAGGGAAAAGGAGGAATGTACTCCTGAAGTAAAGAAGGGGAATAGGAGAGGATGAGTACTAAGAATGGGAATGATAGGGACACGAGAGGATGACTGTGCTGCAAGTAGAAGTGTATTGTAATGGCCGGCTTGCACATGCCCGTCAAGTAGGTGAGAGAGGGAATGAATACAAAGCTAATATTGTTGTAAGAAATGAGGTAGGTAATGAAGACAAAAGAGTGGAGTGAATATGTAGAGGGTTTTTGATAGATTGCGAAAGGGGGATACTGCCTGAAGTCAGTGAAGTTGAAGCTGCTGAAGGGATTTATACAGTAGGCTATAAACGGATGTTGGACAGAGTTAGAGCTTCCAAAAGACTGAGGAAATTTCCAGAATTCTCGGTAATATTTTATGTCTGGTGAAAGTTGCGAGAAATGAATTGATTTATGGAGGGGTGACTCATCGTCAGCGATGAAAAAACGGCAACTGGGAAAACCCCGAGTGATCATCGGGTCCAGGCTGTGGCTATTTCAGACTTGCTGTGGTGTACACCACTGCATACCACAGCTGGGTGACTGAATATGAGTGAGAGACGTTGTTTTGTCCTACTTTCGGATGCCACGCCGCTGGAACGGATATGGGCATGGAGGTATGAAAATGGTATTCTTAAAATAATAAAGAACAACACTTAATATGAGTACGGTTCTGTTATAAAAAAAAAAAAAAAAGTTCTTGAATATGGATATACATGGAACCATAAGGAGTTGTTGTAGAGACGTGCACGTTCTTACCAACACAGGTTACCTTGAAATTACAGATATTATCAGAGCCTCATCACTACAACGGCAAGGACACAACGCGTTTCATGTGATATTTATCAGTGGTATGTGACCAGGAAAAACAAAATCTTCCCTCACTTCCACTAATCCTCGTCAGAAACTTTTTGTGAGACTGAAGAACAGGATGGAAAATGTCGAGTGAGATGAACGTTAATAGAGAGACGGTAATGTTTGGGATTATGAGGGAGATGAGAGGGAGGTGGGAATAGAAGGTGAAGGAGAGGTGGGGAGGAGAGGAAGAGATGGTGGTGAGAGGAAGACGGAGGTAGGGAGGAGAGCAGATGGAGAGGGAATAGGAAGATGGGAGAAGAGGGGAGTGAAGTAGAGGTAAGGAAAGGATGGGAGAGAAAAGTATGAAGAAGAGAAGGTAGGAAGGGATTAGGGTGAGGAAGAGATGGAGGTAAAGGAGACTGTGTTAGAAAGAGGAAGGTAGGGAGAAGGGAAGGTGGGAGAGGCATAGGGGAGTAAGGAGAATAGAAGGTAAGCGGGAAAGTGGTGGGGAGATGATTGGGAAGGTAGTTGGGAAAGATAGAAGATTGTAAGGGAACAGGGATGTTTGGGAAATAGAAAGTGAGAGGGAAAGTAATTGGGCTGTGATGGGAAAGGACATTAATGGGAGGGAAAGGTGAGAGAGAAAAGAAAAGGGAAGTGGGGATGAAGTATAGAGGCGGTACTATAGGAGAGGAAGGAAAATGGAAAGACGGGAAAGTGCGGGTTTGATGAGGAGGTGGAAGTAAAATAGAATTAGAGGCAAGGCAGAGAGAGAGGAGGGGTAAGATGGCGGAAGAGCGCGTGCGCGCGCCTGTGTGTGTGTGTGTGTGTGTGTGTGTGTGTGTGTGTGTGTGTGTGTGGAGAGAGGGAGATAAAGAAGAGGAAAGCAAATTTGGTTAAGAAAGTGAGAGTGGTAGAGGGGAAGAGGTCACGGAGGAGTTAACGCAGAAAAAGGAGAGATGAACTGCAGGTAAGACTGGAGGAGGGAGGGAAGTGTTGGGGGGAGGGAGAAGAGTGGCAAGGGAGGGAGAGAAGTGTTGGAGGGAGAGAGAGAGAAGAGTGTCAAGTGAGGGAGAAAAATAATGGTTGAAATGAGGAAGAGCAGGATTGTGAAGGGTTTTCTCCCCATTTACCGGAGGACGTCTGTGGTTTTATTCTTGCTTCAACCATAACACATTATTGTATGTAGAAAACACCTCTCATAGCAAAGCGGTTTGAAACACTGTTATAGATTATTCAGTACATTGACGTCTGATTTGTTGATACAGTCTCTTACGCCTAGACCCATACTTAGCTTCGGAAAACCCCTCGTAGCAAAGGAGTTATAATGCCAGTAGATTATCCACTGGTTTTGTTTTTTATATATATTTTAATAATTAATTGACTCTGGACATAAGGAAGGAAGCCCGTGTCTGAGGTCCAGTAGTCCACCCACGATACATCAACATAGGGCTGATCCTCTACAGCCCTCACACTTCACCTGGCACTTGGACAGCAATAACCACAATCTGGCTTGTGGCTCGCTGGAGATACCGCATGCAGGTCTGGTGTGTGTGTGTGTGTGTGTGTGTGTTTTACCTGGCAGTGGATCAAAGTAGAAAGTAGTGACCATTATGAAATTCATATTCACAATTGTTCTGTACAACATCCAGGATCAAACCAGCCACCACATCCACCGCCCACCGCTTTACCCACTCAACCACTGAGTAATTTTCTGTGCCATTTAACAATTTATCCGCTTAAGCGATCCGTTGTGCAGAAAAATCAAAGCTGCCGTTAATACCTTATTGTTTGTCTGATATTATACTTGTTATTTTATTCACACAGTCAGTTAATTATTATCATTCTTCGTCTTTACTATTTATTTCCAGTTATTATCTTTACTTTTACCTTTGCCCTTTGTTTCCTTGATGGACCCGCTCTGTTATGGTTCTTTGCTTCTTTTCTGTCTTCATTTTTAATCCACTGTATTAACAATCTCAGACTCCTTAACTGCTTGTCACCCGAATAAAATCATACGGCATTTGTGGAAGTAGAATATGAGTTGTCCCGACCGTGAGGGTGTTATCCTGGTAGTAAATTATTTATCTTCACTCTTTATTTTATGGACCCTTTCTGCTCTAGTTTTCTTTCCGTGTCTTTTTCTGCTCACATTTGTACACAGCTGCTCCACTTTTCACTTTCTCACACACACTCTTTTCCTCTGTCCTCCCTGTGCTTCCCTATCCTCACTTTTTTCTCCTCCACGGCGGCCATATTGATTCCTCAAGGGTTCTCCACTTCCCGCTTTACCTACACACGCTCTGACATTTTTCCTCTTCCTTCTTTGTCCCGTTATTCACACACGCTTTTTTTTTTAAATCTTCATGTTCATTTTTGTTAAACCTTTTCCTTTTACTTTTTGTCTCTTCTTTTCCAGTAGTCACCTGCTCTCACTCTCTCTTTCTCATACGTCTTCCTTTTTCTCCCCGGAGTGTCACTTGAGTTCCTTGGTCTCTGCTTCACCTTCTTTCTTTCTCCGTCTTCATTCTTCTCCGTTATACAGCTACTCTCCCTCTGTCTCTTGTTCTCACGTTTCTTCTTCTTTTCTGAGTGCCACTTGAGTTTCTTGGTCTCCCTCACCTTTCAGTCTTTTTCTTCCTTTCTTCCCCGTTATCCCCCCCCCTCTGTGTGTGTGTGTGTGTGTGTGTGTGTGTTTATCGAGTTCCATGGTGTGTTTTGAACTTTTTTCTTATTTTTTTTTATCTCATCTTTCTCGTTATCCAACCAGTCTTTTCTCTTTCTCCAGCACCGTCTCTTATCTCTTTCTGTCTCTTGGGTGTTGTTTCTTGGGAGGACAGAAGGGTGGAAGGGAGAGGTATTTTTCCCCAGGTCCCCCTGTCACGTTGTCTCGTTTTTCGTGTTGTTTTTTGAGCATTTATTTTCTTCCTGCGGGATGTTGTCAGTGTACGGGATGCCTTGGGTTTTTATACTGACATCCTCGTTTATTTTGTCAGGTATTTTTATTTGCCTTAACCTCTGACTCTTATTTCCTTCCCTTAGTTGAATAAAATGTCTGGTTGAGATCACAGTGAAATACGATATCATCATCGTGAACCCAGATCGGTGATTGGTAGCTACTGTCAGGCATAAAAATACTTGGTCTACTTCACACTTGGAGCTTGTGCGATATATTCCCTCCTGACGCATCATAGCAGACTAATTTGTGGGCAGAGGAACATACCAAACCTGCATCAGTTTAGGTATTTCAGCCAGCAGAGGAAAGTGAGAAACAGGAGATATGTTCCAAGATATCAGTCAGAAAAAGATAATTATAATGAAAATAATGTATTTGATGGAGTTGTGGTGATTCGGTGGCATCATTTCCTCCTCACGATCTTCTTGTACCCCCTTCTTTAGGTTCGAAACTCAGTCTATGTTGGACGTAACTTTGGTGGGGGTAGTGTGTCCTTTCATGTGCTTGATTACCGGAATGTTTGCACCTGTGATTCATACTTTATCGTTACTTTGACCCCCACACAAACACAGCTGTTTCAGCAGCTCAACTTGACATACATTACAGCCACTATAGACACCCTTTCCCTTTTCATACTTCGCCAGTATGGGTAAGGGTTAAATTTGGCTACAGCACTTTCAATGAGGTCCTGTTCTTTAGTGAATCCCGTATGGACTGTTAGAACACTAGTCAACCTCAGTATTTTTGCAGCTGGAAATGTTAACTCCTGTAAATATTGTTGTTTGTAGTGTTAATGGTGTGAGTAATTTGTGCAGAATGCGACAACGTACTCGGGTGAGTGAATACAGTGATAGGTGGATGGTGGGCCGGGTGGGTGAGTCACTGAGGCTGGATTGTTTAGTGCTGGCAGGGTGAGGTGAAGTAGTGGCCAGGCAATACAGCCACACAGGAAGTGATTGTTACTTCACTATGAGAGGCCTACCCTAAGCTGAATAAGGTCATTTGGCGGTGGTATCAAGAATACAGAAAACCCATCATCTTATTGGAGAGGCTAATTGAGATTGATTGTATTCTCCTCCCTGCCAGTGGTCCCTCCTTAGCTGGATAACTTTAATAAGATAATGTGGCGATAACATAATATAGGAGAGGCATCATATTGATTGGGTAAACAGGAAGATAGGGTGAGATCTGTGTTGAGTGAGATGTTGAGTAGGTGGATGTTGATTGGTAGATGGGACGGAGAGACACGAGTGGAAAAAAGAGGTAGATATGTTGGTAATTAAGGGATAATAAGTATCTGAATAGAGACAGTGAGATTCTGCGTGAGATAGGTAGATGGGATGGTGAAAGGGTTGGATAATTCAAGAATAGGCAGATAGTAATTGATATTAGAGAATAGTAGTGAAACGATATTGGGAAATATGGTGCGATTCTAGGTAATGAAGAGATGAATTTGGTGGATGAGGTGGCGAGAGGGTTAAGCAGGAAGTAAGTAGGCAGAATATATAAATGATAGATAGGGGAAGGTGGTAGGTGAGCAGGAAATTGTTAACACTTTCCATCCAATGACGTCTTTACTATGTTCTTAACTCTGTCAGACAAGGTTATCTAGAGGAGGCTTTGCGTTGGAGGGGTCAGGTAGCCTATATAGTCTTCATTAACCCCTTCGATAAGACAGCCTTTTCCTAGATTAAATATATATGTTTGGCGATGGCAAAAATAGAAAGTATATTCAGGTAAGGTTGTGTGCTGGTTGTAGGATTGGCATTTCTTGTACGTTGGTGGAGTAATTAGTGAGTAATTTATCACTGGTTTTAACACATTATTTCATTCCTCCAGTACCAAGGCAATTTTATTCAGTTTGGAAAAGAGCCTTAGTAGTGAAGGGGTTAGTGAGGCAATATCTAACCCGGCCAGATGGAGAAATATCTTCTAAGCTGACTAACATCATCTGCAAATAGCAAGAATAGAATATTAGTACGTTATCAGAGTAAAGGAGTTAACTGAAGGTTGATTAAGTTGGTGGCTGATGTGGTTGAGAAAGGTGTGGATGGATGTGTGAGTGGGTGGGGTGAGGGGTGGGTGTGTGTGGGTGGGCGAGCTAGTGGCGTCATTTGGGCCGGCCACTCTTTTTATCATGGGTGAAATCTGACCTGTGCTCTTCCTGCCGAGCTGTGTGTGTGTGTGTGTGTGTGTGAGAGAGAGAGAGAGAGAGAGAGAGGGGGGGGGACAACTAATTTTTCCCCTAGCTGAATAAATACTCGGGTGGCAGCGGGAACTGTTTAATGATTGGTGACCTCAGTGGTGACAGGGCCAAAGAGAGAGAAGCAACAGTGGCTGGGGAGATGGAACTGAGGTGGGGCGAGGCAGGGAGGGAAAGATACTGGGGGAAGGAGAGAAGTGCCAAGAGAAGAGAGAAAGTTGTGTGAGTGTAATATAGAGTGAGGGAGAAAGTCCAGTGGAGAAAAGGAAGGTAAGGAGAGAAAGTGCAATGAAGATAAAGGGGAGTGGGAAGGATAGTCCAGTGGAGATAAAGAATGGAGGGAGAGAGAGTCCAATGAAGATAAAAGGGAGAGGGAAGGAAAGGCCAATGGAGATGAAGAAGGGAGGGGAAGAAAGTCTAGTAAAGATAAAGGGGAGAGGGAGGGAAAGTCCAGTGGAGATAAAGGAGACGAGGGGGGGAGGGGGAAGTGCCAAGAGAAGAAAGTTCAGTGGTGAGAAAGAATCAGAGGCAATTAGATTATTTGCCAGGTAGGGTAGGGAGAATCTTTCTGTAAGGAAAGGATGATGTGGAAAAATTATATTCGTCGTCGTCATCATCATCATCATCATCATCATCGTTGTGGTTGTCGTTGTTGTCATCTACGGAAACGTTGTGTATTGACAAGTTACAACAGTTTCATTCCTTCATTCCTTGTGTGGGTATAATAATATTTCTTGCTTTTGAACAAGTCACGGCGCTGCTAAATCAGTACACAAAGACAGGGGTGTTTATAGCAGGGAAAGAGGGGAAATGGGATCACCCTGAGAAGTGGAAGGCTTTAGTGAGGTGTCTGGGGAACCAGGGAGAAAGGGAGACCCTCGGCAGGGTGGTGCGACGGGGGACGGGACGGGGGAGGGGGGGAAGGAAAGGGAGTTTGAAAACCAGGGTGAGGAAAAGAGGGAGAGGAGAGAAAAGGAAAGGAAGGAGTCGGGGGGGGGGTGTAAGAGGGAAGGAACGACAAGGAGTCAGTGGTGCCTCTCTGACACTTAACCAGCTGTCACCTGCCGTCCCAGCCAGCCACTTGCGTGATCCGGGTGGCGACAAGCATCACGGGTGGCAAGAGAGAGGTGAGAGAGAGAGAGGGGGGGGGGATTAAAATGTCAGTTACAGAACTAAGCCTTTTCTGCACTACGCGATAAAATTTCTCTCTCCAAGATGATCAGGTTTACCCTTTACTTAACCCTAGACTAACATAACGCTAACAGACTAACCCGACTTAGACTAACCTTTAACAGCGTAGCCTAGCTTAACTATATAAACCTTGACAGTTTAAGAAGACCCAAGCATAGCATACTATTCGTAATTAACAACCAAGGCGTTGAGATCTGGGGTGGGTGAGTGTGAAGGAGGCGGGGTGAGGAGAGGGGAGTTGGTGAGAGGTGGGGGAGGAGGCGGGGAGAGAAGAGGGGAGGCGGTGAGAGGTGGGGGAGGAGGAGTGGAGGTTGTGAGAGTTGGAGGAAGGGGACGATGAGAGAAAAAGAGATGATTAGGTGTTAGGGGAAGGGAAGAGAAAGCAAGGTGGTGACTCTGAAAAGTGGAGGGAAGTTGAAAGGTAGGGAGACAGTGAAGGTGGGAGGATGGGGAGAGAACGAGAGGTGGTAAGAGGAGGGGGAGGGGGATAGAAGGAGGGGAGAGAGTTGGGGAGGGGAAGAGAATTTGAGGTGGAGAAAGGTTGGGAGTGAGGGGAAGAGAAGGGGAGGTGGAGAGAGGTTGGAGGGGAGGGGAAGAAAATGGGAGGTGGAGGGAGGTTGGGAGGGAGGGGATGAGAAGGGGAGGTGAGGGGTTGGGTCGGGGGAAGGGGGAGAGGTCTTGATAAGAGGTTGAGTAGGCGTGAAGAGAGATGGTCGAAGTGGCAGTGAAGAGGAACGTGATAATAAGAGTGACATAATTGATTTAATTTCCTGGTATATGTGTACGTTCACTATTATTTGACTTTTCATTTTGCATTCGTTTAATGAGATAATAACGATGGTGTAGGTGGTTTGTAAATGTACAGGACGTTCATGCTTGTCGTACACTTGAGTTGACTTTTTTTTTTTTTTTTTTTTTTTTCAGCCTTGAACTTAACCAGCACGATGATGTCTTTTACATTCCATGCTTATTACTAACACAAGAATTCTATTTTTCTTACCGCTCGTAGTGAAGTGTTAATGGGAGTTCATTTCTGACCCCTTCACTACTGGAATTCGTTCCTAAGGTGGATAAATCCGTTGGGTGGCGACAAGAAATAAGACGTCACCGTACTGAAGGGGTTAATAGTCCGATGGTTTGATATATCTGGTATAGTAAGAAGCTTCATTAATGTCGCATCACGTTTCAGCTTCGTTATAATGGAAATGCATTTATCTGTAATTCTTAATCCTTTCGCTTAGTCGTTAGTTTATTGTTACTACTTTTTGTCGATTATATTGAAATCAGGATATCCCTCTCGTATTGCAGGGGTTAATGAAGGCTGCCTCCAAACCCTCCCTTAAAAAAAAAGTTTCCCAAGCTGAATACAATCGTAGTGAGATAGCCAGACTAAACTAAAGTACTTCCATGGTTGAAGAAGCAAGATTGCTTTATATGAAGTCGTTGATATTTCTTGACTCATTCTCTACTGTGACGTCATATATATATTATCTTTGCTACCTGGAGACGATCTTATTAATCTTGGGAGAAACTTTTGGGACTGGAGGGGTTAGAAGCAGCCTTCATTAACCTTTTCTCTTTACAGTGTCTCTCCGAAGTTGAATAAAAGCGTTGAGGTGGCAAGTATGAACCAAGGAAAAACTTCAGCGAATTGAAAGATTAAAACATAATTGCATTCTGTTTAGAAGAGATTTTTCGAACCAGAGGGGTTAAGTGTAGCCTCAGACAATCGATTCGCTTTTGCAGTTGAATAAAATAGTTTTGTTATTGTTTAGCGTGACTAGACTAAAAGAGAAGAAAAAAAATCATGTGATGGGTTACATTTGGCGTACTACAGACGTGATGTGATTTGTGACCGTATTCACAAAGCTTCTTGGCCTGTAATCATCTATAAGTTGCTTGTTTTTACTTGTATTTTGACTCGTACAGCCACCAAACACTTCGCAACCAAACCAGAATGAAAATTAAAGTGAAAAAAATGCAACCAGCAAAATAAG
This sequence comes from Coenobita brevimanus, assembly GCF_032717465.1. Taxonomy (NCBI): domain Eukaryota; kingdom Metazoa; phylum Arthropoda; class Malacostraca; order Decapoda; family Coenobitidae; genus Coenobita; species Coenobita brevimanus. The sequence goes on from NC_137059.1 coordinate 6,935,421, forward strand.
GTCCGAAAGTTTTCTGTAATTATCTGTATTGGAAACTCGTTTATCGTAAATATTGGGTATGATCCTTTGTGAACAGCTACTTACTGTGATCTGGTGACATTGGCTGACAGCGTTGATCTGACAGCCACCAGCGCCATGTCAGAGTGCGTCATGACACAAGACGAACGGATGTGACAGGCAGGAGCGGACAAATGGATGTGTTTACGCCTTTTTTTTTTTTTTTTTTTTCCCTCGCCTTTCGTCACTCCATCTGCTTCTTCAACTCCCCCTCAGTAACCTACCGTCTTGGCAGACTGGGCGCAGTCATGAAGAGTTTGATGTGTGTTTATTCTGATATACATTCAAGTACAGTCTGTTTTTAGCCATTATACCTGTATAAGGTTTCCCCAGGGGAGTGAAATCGTCTAATGTCAGCCAGAATACAAGTGATAAGTCGTCAGCTGAAGGTGAAGAGGTAAATTTTTTTTTTTTTTCCTATAGTCCTTGGGAGGTTTCGTAGTAGCCAGTCAAATCATCTGGAGTTTCGCAGAATGCAGTAGCTTAGTCATCAGCCCAGGTCTAAAGGTTACTATTTGATGTGTGGCTTGTAGGTGGACTGGTGGACCTCAGGGAACGGACTGATTAGTTTAGGCGCGGATATCGCACCTACAAAAAAGAAAAAAAATCCATTAAATTGGTTTCTTAGGTTTACATGCGAGTATTATGTAGAGTTTCATAAAATATATAATTATGGAGACGTACAGTTGAAGACATAAGTATCATTTCATGACGATAAACAACGAGACAATGACTATTTAAACACAGTAATATGATCCTCGGAGCATAATGCTGTATAAGGGTTTCATAAGTCCTCGACTAGAAAGTGGAGCGATATGCTTGTCCGCAACTGTACGTGACAAGGGTTGCATCCATTTTATTTTTTTCATTTTTTAACGTGGCGGTCATCAAAATGATTGATATTAACGTCCATTATGAAGCACTGTGTGTGTGTGTGTGTGTGTGTGTGTGTGTGTTTGTCATGTGAGGTGAAGCCAAGAATTTCATAGGCGTGAATGATGTTTGAATAATGAAATGCCCATGTCACTGAAAATTGTTAATAGTTCTACTTCTGTGCTCTCCTTTGCCTGTTTCTGGATGCAGTTCAGCAGAAGCGTTCACCAGCCTTTCTCGTTCTGCATTGCTTCTTCCTTTCTCCCTTTCCCCCACCCATTCGATTGGTCTGTGCCTTCCCTCCCCCACCCCCACCTTCTCTTGACCTCCTGCGTTGCCTTGTCCTTTCTGGTGCATGGCGCCCGACCTTGATAACTTGTCTAGTGTTGGGTGGAGGAACACACCTCACTTAATCCACCACACCCTTACTATCACACCCACGCCACACACACCACACCACACCTGTACACACCATACCACACCTTTACACACCATACCAGACCACACCCTTACACACCATACCACACCACACCCTTGCACATTCCCTTCAGACCATATCACACCTTTATATCTCCTCATTGCATCCACCACACCACGTCGTATCTCACCGTCACTCATCACATCCACCACACAACACCCTTTTCCCACCCATCCCCTCTCTCCAGGGAGCCACACTCACAAGTCACGCAGTTCACAACCTTACTCTCACCCCGCCACACCACACCCTCACGACATCGCGGTGACGTTTTTTGTTTTCTCCTTGCTGTCTCCAGTTATTTTATTCATTTTAGGAGACACTTTCTGTAATGGAATGGTTAGAAATAGCCTTCATTCACCCTTTCGCTACTGGAGATCCTCCTTGCTGTCTCCAGTTATTTTATTCATTTTAGGAGACACTTTCTGAAATGGAATGGTTAGAAATAGCCTTCATTCACCCTTTCGCTACTGGAGATCCTCCGCAAATTAAATAAAACAGTCTGGTGATATTGTGAATCGGATGAAGAATATTCCTTTATATCCAATTTGAATCTGTGTATTACACACTTAGCTGACATCAGTAACTTACCAGAGGATATTACCCCTGTCGCCTTCTACGAACGCATAGGCCTATTTATATTATTGTTGCAACATCAAGACAATTTTCGTTCGGCTGAGGGTATGTCTATAGTTCATTCACCTTAACTTGGCTCAGATTTTTGTCCTTTTGCAGCTTATGTTAGGTAGGTCAGTGACAAAAAGACTACTTCAGCTGTACATCCTTTACATAGCGATGGTAGTTTTTAGGTCAAATTACTGTAGAGTAAAAAGAGTATAGAAGTTAGAAGGATGAATACCATCTGAGTTAACCCTTGAACTGCTACAATTCCCTCTAGTAACTAAAATGGCATGGATTTAGCATCGAATAAAGTACCCATCTGCGTCTGTGGCAACGAAAAGATTAAATTGTGGCATTAGTCCTCCCTACACTTCTTTTTTTTTTTTTTTTTTTTTTTTTTTTTACATAGGGTGCTTTTCAGCATTAAATCCACAGTTACATAAAGAGTGCTTTAGAAGGTATTATTGCTACCTGTAACGCTGAACTGATGATCCTGCCAATTTACAGCATCGGCTGTTTGGAGAAAGTTGTGGTGTTATGGTCTGCTTTCGCAGAGGTATGGGAGGCTTCGTAGCATCTATTCCGTAGTGGCTTATTTTGCATACACCATCAGAGTATCCTCTTGCATGTTTTTGTAGTAGATTGAAGTGGTATTAAAACGAATTAATTAAGATAAAAGAGTTTGGTAGGGTGTAATATGGAAACAAAGTAGCAGCGGAAGAGTTTTAGGAAGATTTTCTATACTTATAACGAGAGACTGATAAATCGCGAAGGAAGAGGTGTTAGGAAACCTACCAAAGCACTGAGAACAGGAGCCCTCATCATCGTCATTACCTCTACACTGATGTTCACTCTTACCCCTCATTACTGTTGTAACCACCACCATATTACTATTATTACTATTACAGCCAATTACAGCGCTGAGAGAGAGAGAGAGAGAGAGAGAGAGAGAGAGAGAGAGAGAGAGAGAGAGAGAGAGAGAGAGAGAGAGACAGAGTCGGGGGGAGGTGGGGAGGGTAGTAATCACCAAATAAGGAAACACTGCTAAATATATATAATGGTACCTGACAAATACGAAAAAGCTTATTACGGTAATTAAATTTTGAAGCCACGTGTTATATTGCAGATTTCCAGGATGTTTACAGTTTTTTGTACTCTCTAATCCGCCATGTTGGTCAGTTTGATCACCAGATATATGATAAATTATCAAAGGTTACGACTAGAGAAATGCTTACCTGTTTTCAAGAATTGTTTGTCATATTTGGCATTTTATTATCCAGTTAGCCGTTGGTTCCTCAGTGTGATTAGATGTTTAGGCTTCCCAAAGAGGTAATAGTTAAGGGTCGGTATTCTGGCCAGTTTATGAGGCTGTGGATCACCTCTCGCCACATCGTAGTGAAGGGGTTAACCTTTGACTCCACCATGTGTTCCTCACACTGATGATGTTGACATAAGAGTCACACATAGACAAGGAGGGGAAAGCGTGGCGAACATCACCTTTTTACACCTTCACCACGACGGCATTGTTTTTGTTGTTGTTAGTATTATTAATTATTATCATTATTATTACTTTCGCCTACGGAGTTGGAGAATGTTGTGTTTTTTTGCCATTTTTCTGGTTTATGGGTCGTGCCACACTCCACCCTGAGGTAGGGAAAAAAAAAAAAAAGTTGTATTGGTGATTTGCTTTATATGCTTTTTGTTCTCCCACTTTCGTGTTTTCTCTTTCCTTGTTTTTGGACCATACCTCTCCCTGGCCAGGTGGGAAAAAGAGGTGAGAATAATGATGATGGTGACAATAATAGTAATTAAGGTGGTCATGACTCTTTCACAGTTCTCCCACCCCGTGTGTTTTATTTCCGTATTTTCTATCTCTGCTTCTGGATCCCTCTTCACCCCTTCCTTAGGTGTTAAAAAAAAAAAAAAAATATTATTTTTTCCTTCGTTTTCGTGTTTTCTCTTTCACTGTTTCTGGATCCTGCCTCGCCTCATAATTCAGAAAAAAAAAAAAAAAAAAAAGTTTCCCTATTTCTGCTCCATCATCCCAGTACATCGGAAAAAAGGTCAGGGCGATGATGATTTTTTTTTCCTGCGCTTTCCATTCTGCCATATGTTCGACATGTTTTGTTCGACATGTTTGATTATACAGTGTTTGCCAGAGAGGTGACTCGGCAACAACAAGGGAGGTGGAAGAGGTGAAAGTGTTGTGGTGTGTTGATGATGATGCACCAAATAGGTCGGCACCACAAAAACGTTGCCAGTTTAGCGGGGAGACGAAGTGACCTCTGACCCCGTACCCACACCCTTACCTGTTATGGCACACCGTGAGTTTGTGTGGTGATGGGTGATGTAGGAGTGACGAGGTGATTGGGAAGTGATGATTGTTTAGCAGGTGTCAAGCTAAGGCCTCTATGTATTCTATGTTCCTTAATGCCGTACGATATTTTGAAGGTATGTGAAGATGTAACATGCAAAATAACTTAAAAAAACAGAAGCTACGAAGTCCCCTGTTCCACCTAGAATGCGGCCTAATTTTACCCCCTCTAGTTTGACAAGTCTCCCCTAAGCTGAATAATTGCCTAAATGGCTCACTTGGTAAGCTGCTGTACTCACGCAGTTGCAAACGCTGGTTCGAATCCCCGCAATATTTAATTTATTTTATCCCTACGTGTCAAGTGGGGTTGGTGGAGGATTAGTGCCCCTCCCTGTAAAACAATTAACTCTAAGCCCTTGACCACCCCGTTTGGGATACATGGCGTCTGGCAATGAATGAATGAAGATATGAACAATAAAATGAAAAGCCATTTTAATGAAGAGGTTAAGAACATGTTGTAAGGCGGTGAAAAACACTGAAAGTACTATAAAATATTATCTTACAATAGATTGTATACATCACCGTATATTATTCCAAGAACTGTTTTAAAAGCTGGCAGTATACAAGGAAATATGAAAAGGTACAAAAAAGTGAAAGCGCGTATGTGTGGGTTTACAAACCAGGAGATGCCAGCTTACGTAACAAGTAGAGTGAGGCAACGTGATAGAGGGCAGGAACGCTGACAGGCACACAGGCGGGATGGATGCAAGCGGGGCTGAAGGGAGTAAAAACTAGGCGCCTGGTGGGAAAGGTGTAGTAGTTAGATCTGTAGGAGGGGGTAAAAGTTTAAAAAAAGATTGATGTTTGGTGTTGAAGGTATCAGTATTAAGGACTGTTGTGGTCTGGGGGAAGGGTTGCCAGAGGGTAGTAGTAGTAGTTGTATTCCCAGGTTAATCATAAATGTTAACTTCGTGGACTGCAGAATGAAGTTGCCTTTCTTCTGCAGCCCAGCATCCTCCTGCTGGGGAATAGGGAGGGGACTGAAGGAAGTTTGTTTAACCATGCAGCTCTACCACCCGGTCATATCGGTGCCACCGCGTGAAGGCGTCCCTCACCAACACCTTGCTAGAGGATGAGAAGCATGGATATGTGATGAATCGAATCCTCCTGTGGTAGAAGGAAGACATTAAAACATCAATATATATACAAAGCATAGAAGAGAACCCAGTTTATTAAACAAGGGAAGTGTGTCACCGTGAGGAAGGACAGGAACACTGACAGGCAGGCTCTGGCAGACAGAGAGACACGCAGAGGTGGAGGACAGATTGTGTCTGGTGTAAAAGGTGTTGTAGATGGTTGTGTGTTGGAGGTGAATAGATGAAAAGTCGTGTCTGATGTACCTGTGTTGCAGATATTAAGGGATGTAATGGTGTTTGGTGTAAAAGGTGTTTTAGTTAGGTGTATATTTGGGAGTGAATAGATAAAAAAATTGAGTGTGTGGTAAAAAGTTGTTGAGATATCTTTATTGGAGGGTGAACTGAACATAAACTGTGTGGCTTGTGTAAAAGGTGTTGTAGATGAATCTGAATAAAGGAGTAATGAGGGCTGGATGGGATCAGAGCTGGAAGAGGCGGATAAGTATAAATAGAAAACTAACAACAACCAGTTCCATATTACGCCGAGGCAAGGCTACCTTAGTTCAGATGATTTAAGCCGTAGCAGACCACCCTACGTCCCCGGCAGTATTTACATGACTGAGAAGCCTTCCTTCATCTCTTGGATTCGAACCGTAGCGCGTTAATGCACGGCCGCCTCCCATCCGACGTATCCACCACCAGACCACCAAGGATATGCAGTGTATTAACCCCTCTGATCAACTCTGGAACTGTCTTCCTCATTCTGTATATCTGCCTGTTACCTCCAGTCTTTAAAACTCATTATGTCCAGGCATCTCGAAATGAACGAATTTTTATTTAAGCTCTTATTGTCTTTACAAAAAATCCTGGAAAGAGCAACTTTTTAGTGTAGTTTTAATATTTGGCCCATTTTCCGTTAACAAACTAAGGAGGTAGGAAGAATAAAACGAAATACTAGCATTTAGTGGGTAATTATTGCGCTCCAGCGGATTGAGCCGGTGAAGGTTTATATCCAAGGGATGGTTGGGGTTGATTGCTCATGTAATGCCACTCAGGGATGAGTGAGGCTGGTCACTCTCATCTTAAATGTCGAGACCAACTGCCTAGCCCCGGGCTTCTACGCTCCTCTTGGGGCAATGTAGGATTGGATGATGGATGGATGGATGGACTAGCATATTAAATGATAAGGGGAGCCAGCACCTTGTCCTGTTAGTCGGGGTCGAGTTTCGCGTTTGTGATAGAATTAGTCGCTCCATATTGAAAGAAAACTAATGCCCAGAAGATAATAGGACATGGAGGGAAGAGAAGTAAAGAAATAAAGATCTGCTTGATATATAGGGCATCCAGCACTATATTCTGAGGGCAGAGTCGAGTTTGGCGTTTGTGTGTGAGTTTTGGACGCACCTAATCGAAAAGAAAAGGACGCTTAGATGAAAATTAAATATATGAAAGGAAGTGGTAAGGAGTTTTCTGATTATGAGAAAGAAGGGGAACCAGTGCTTTATCTCCCTTCAGTATGATGATGTATTACACATGATATTCCTGGTACACCTAGAAGAGTGTATTCATCTTTGGAAGGACATCTCGTAGTTAAGAGGTGAGAAGCTGTCTCCATAAACCCTGTCAGTACCATGACGCATTTTTAAAACATTAATTTAGTGTATTTCGTCAAGCCCTTCACTTCAAGACATCTCCCCAAAGTTAAATAAATTTGTCTGGTAATGGTCAGAATAATATAAGAAATACATGATCTGGTTGACGGGGTTAATTACTGCCCTGCCTCACCGACCTGCACTGACGAACGGGGTGAAAGGGTGCGATAGTTACGAGATGGACGGCTGAGAGAGAGAGAGAGAGAGAATTTATAGCCAATGGAAGTTGTTTTTGTATGGGTGGGAATAAATCTCTGGTCGTGGGAGGAAGTAGTAGTCTTATAGTGGATATATTTGGGTACGGGTGTGTTGAGCCAGACTTTATGCCTCTCACAATCTACTCTCACTTTGCTTCTTCGATACATTTTTTTTTATATATATTTAGCTTTTTCAGTCCCATGACGAATATTTCATTTTAATCCACCACTAATCGATTTTATTAAACTAAGGAAGGATGTTTGGTAGTGAGAGGGGTAATGAAGGCTGTATTGAATCCCTCCTGTTGGAAAAGTGTCTTGTAAGCTGAGTAATATAATCTGACGGTAGGGAGATTATACTGACGTCCTCTTATTATAGGGGTTAAGTGTGTGTTATTATAGGGGTTAAGTGTGTGTTATTATAGGGGTTAAGTGTGTGTTATTATAGGGGTTAAGTGTGTGTTGTTATAGGGGTTAAGTCGTGTTATTATAGGGGTTAAGTCTGTGTTATTATAGGGGTTAAGTCTGTGTTATTATAGAGGTTAAGTCTGTGTTATTATAGGGGTTAAGTCTGTGTTATTATAGGGGTTAAGTCTGTGTTATTATAGGGGTTAAGTGTGTGTTATTATAGAGGTTAAGTCTGTGTTGTTATAGGGGTTAAGTCTGTGTTATTATAGGGGTTAAGTCTGTGTTATAATAGGGGTTAAGTCTGTGTTATTATAGGAGTTAAATCTGTTATTATAGGGGTTAAGTCTGTGTGGAGTTAGTCTCTCCTGGTGAGTATAATTGGCCTGTGTTTGTGAATGGGTTACCAGTCGAGGGAGATTTATGCTTATCACAGTCTGTCCGCATTTATCTTCATTTCTTTCTTATTTTCTCTCTCCTTTAGCCTGAACACGTCCTTCTTACCACCACTGGATGATTTTAGCTTCAGGAGACACCTCTTGTACTGAAGGGGTTAAGGCTGAATTTAACCCTTCCAGTTTGAAAAGTCTCTCCTAAGCTAACTGAAGTCGCCTGGCGCTAGGAACTTGATTACAAATGCGTCCTCGGATTTAAGGTGTTAAGTCCTGGCTGGCTATAATTTATTGTGCAGACTTGGTCAATAGTTCCTTTACGCTGCCTGGAACCTGTGTCAAAACGCAGTTATATTTTTTCTAAACTGAACACTAATATTTAGTTGCAGGTTTATAATCTCAATTCGTCAGTTCGGAATCATGTACATGTGAAAGGATAAATAACCGTAGCCGTACTTAGCTAAGATTAACTTGTCTTTGTATGTTAAGAGTAAGTTGGGTGGAATGAAGACTTATTTGTCAGGCGAGATTAGTTTGGAGTGGGACAAAGATAAAGTACGATTGTAGACCTAACTGTATCGTTTTATCTTTTTAGTATCCAGTTAATTATATAGGTACATTTACGTAGGGGAAAAAAAAGGTAAGGATGGTGATGATGATGATGACGATGGTTGTGGTAGTGATGATAGTGACGACTGTATATATAATCTGCAGTATAGTAAAGTAATAGTATATATCGTATTACAAATGAAGGACTTATCAGGCAGCCTCATTAGCTCCACCACCACCTCCCTCTATACAGTGATGGTGTGGTAAGATGGCCGCCCCCTTGCTTGGTGATGTCTCTGCCCTGACATTTGCATACACCTCACCCACACCCTTATCCTGCTTTATTGCTTAGTTTTAATGTGTGCGTGTGTGCGTGTGCGTGTGTGTGTGTGTGTGTGTGTGTGTGTGTGTGTGTGTGTGTGTGTGTGTGTGTGTGTGTGTGTGTGTGTGAGAGAGAGAGAGAGAGAGAGAGAGAGAGACCTTGTATGCGTGATGGTGGAGGATATCTCAGTAGGGTGTCGTGAGTGATGGTAGATTCGGTGTTTTTATTTATTACTGTACGCTCCCTTCCACCCACATGCCCCAGTCCCCTCACCCACCTGCTCTAACACCACGCCCACATCACTATCACCGTAGTTACAGTGCATCACCCCTGCCCACCGACACACCCCTACCATAACATCACACCCCCATCATAACACCACACCCTCAGCACTATCACCACTCTTACACCACTGCCCACCCACTCACTCGTTCCTGCCCAGACATGACACCCACTCCATTATTACCCCACTTCCACCTACCCACCCATCCCTGCCCTAACATCACTCCCACACTCATATCACCACACTTCCACCCACCCACATACCTATTCCTACCCTAACAGTACACCCACATTACTGTTACAACACTTACACCACCACCACATACCGGTACACCCTTCCCTGCCCTAACGCACACCCACGCCACTATCACCACTATTGCATTACTTAAATCTCAAAGTGAAGCTGTTGAGAAGAGTGTCTTGACTTCACACAGACTTGAACTGTTCAAGTTGAAAATACTATACACACATCAAAAAACTGTGTTTATGGATAATGTGAAGATACAACAGTCCAGCCCGACTTGGACATTTATAACAAATGTGCTGCTGACCGAAAAACCATGAGATCGATCCATTCTCACGCCTCCGACCTTAACATCACTCTCACGCCGTATCACCATTCGTACATTACTTATCCCTCTCTGTCAGACGACATTCATAAGTGAACTGCCGACCAGCAGAACGCGAGCTGCATCCCAGGCAGTGGTAGGGAACAGTTTAAGGAATTGAAAATTTCGTTAAAAGTCTTTACTGATATTCCACAAGACCCACCGTTATATCATAAAAGCACATCTGTTAATAGCGTTACACCAGTACTGAGTAAGACTGACGTAGTGTGTATTACGTTTGAGTGTTGAGTGTTAGCACCCAGGCAGTGACATGAGAAGGTGTGTGACAACCTTTGACCTGATGCGTCGTCCCAGTGAACCACACCAAATACCACACCACATCCCAGCAAGCTACATATTTAGCAAAGCACTGGAAACATGACGCAGACGGGTTGTACAGCCGACCATGCACATAAACCCCTTGTCTGTACCACATTTGTAACTTCATTACACCCAACACCATCCGATACCATGTTAACAGAAGGGAAAAATGGCCTGTCTGCCACATCAGTCCCTCTGCTTAGCCACACAGACATACATTACTGCTTGCATATTTATCTCCTCACACTTCCACATCACAGCACCACAGCATTACATCACTGTACCTTGGTACTTCATCACCACCTGCAAATATTTTTCACTGCATTCTTCCACAGCACCATACCGTAACATCACATCACTACACTGAGTTCCATATCACCACAAGACTTCCATATCAGCGAATCCATTCCCCACCAAGCTATCTGTAGGAGGTACGTAAGGAAGGTAGAGGGAAAACAACGTAGACAGTGATTATACAGCTCCGGCATTTAACTCCTTGCTCTGAAAAGTATACAAGTGCATAGCGAGCATGCAGACAGACGAACTGCTGACGAATGAAGGTTGTTATAGCAAACAGACCCAAGATGTTATCATTGACAAGGAGAAGCATGCCTGTCTAGTACAACACTGTTATGCGGGGTGTGGTGCAAGATGGTGTTAGGATGTGTTAAGTGTGTTAGGGTGTTTAGTGTGTGTTGCATGGTGGTGTGTTAGTACATGAGTGTGTTAGTGTGTGTGTGTGTGTGTGTGTGTGTGTGTGTGTGTGTGTGTGTTCATGCATACATACTTATAAACACTCATATTCTCACTTTCCCTTTCCCATCTGTATCATTCACCGTAAATCTTTCCACTTTTCGGTCCACCTTCTCATCACCTCTCCTAATCTTCTCTTTCCCTTTCATTCTTCTATACTTCTTCCTTCACCTGCCAGTCCCTTCCCATACATCTGTCTTTCCTGCACCTCTTTCTGTTTCCTACCTCGTTTTATAATTTACCGTCTTCCTCCATTCTTCACTTTTCATCTTCCTCCCTCTCATCTACTGTATATTGCCTGCCATGCAATCCCTCCATTGGTGCTGCCTGCCTGCCTCCCCCGTGGCATCCCTCACACCACCTCCGCCTCACAATACCCAGGGATAAAAATCCACACTTCACGCCTCTGCCGCGTCTTCACAGATTAATTGGCTTCTCGCGAAGGCTGTTGTGAACAGCACACTTTTTGTACCACTTTTGTTGACAAAATCTCCAGCCGAAGCATATTTCCCTCTCTGACGTAATCAAGACAACTTCTTCAGACCAACTTATAACCAGCCAGGATCATTTTCCTTTGAATCTGACCTAAATAAATACGGTAAAAAAAGTTTACACGGATGATGGATGTTTCAGTATACACAGTCTTCCTAACCCTAAATTCAGTGTAATTCAGTGTAATGCAGAGTAGCGCTTGCTAGTGACATTTCTTCGCGTATTCACATTAGTCATTATGTGCACGTTCACATGGAAATACATTATTTAGTTAAGACATCGCAGTTGCTTTGTTCATAGAATATTATCCTACCCCTTTTGCGATTTTTTTTTTTTTACCCTTTGCACAGCGCTTATCCTGCCTAGTGCATTGTGGTTTGTTGGTTGGTCCTTTTAGCTGTGAGAGGCGCTTCAACTCCTACGCTGTAAAGTGACTGTGAATAATCCGTAAAATGAAAGATGTGTTAGGGAGATGGCCGTCACTCGGGTCCTTCACCGCGTTGTAAAAGTAAACACGGTAATTTATTGTGCATTGTGCCCTCGTCACTGTCTAAAGTAACTGTTTGGCTCCTTTACTGTGCACAGTCGGGGGCAGAAGGTTGTATGATATGCCACTGCGTCTGGTGGACACTTAAAACGTCCTCCACTTTCTCCCTGGCGTTTCATATTAATCACTTCTACTAGAGTACATAATTACCCGCCCCCGCCCCGGAGGGACTCTGGGACGGGTACTGTTTTCACTCGGTTTGTCAGTTTGTGTGTCTGCCTGTCTGTCTGTCTGTTAACAACTTTTCGCGAAAACTACTGGTGCAATTTTGACTAAAATAAAGGGATGATTGGCTGTGACCTTCTGATCACCTGATTAAATTTTGGTCCGAATTGGGCAAAGGCCCAGACTGTAGGGCCAAAAAATGTAAAAAAAAACGTGGACACGTAAATATTGTTATTTCGCCGTAACTCCTCTCAGATTCGTCATATTGACATGAAACCAAAACCTAAATGTGCATCTTTCAAATCTGCATCCTATAATTTGCCTCATTACATCAGGGGTGGTCACCCCAAGTGAGTGGCTGGGGGGTCAGTGTCAGGTGGGTCGGGCCTAAAATTTCAAATGGACATAATATCGTCAATTTTCACCCGATTTACTCCAAATTTGATATGTGACATCTTTGACTGGATATTCTGTTGTGTTTATACGTCAGCACTTTTAATGACTGTCGGGGACGGTTTGTTGTGCCCTGGCACCGCTTCTTGTTCTAAAAGTCTCTCTCTTAGCTGAACATGATAGTCAGAATACACCAAATACTAAATACAAATGACGTCCTCTGGCTGTAAGGTTAAAAGAAAATCATCTGGAAACAAAGCAACATACCCGGTATTAAACTTTTCTCAGCATAAAATTGTTAGCTAGCAGAGGAAAACTAACAGCAGAGGAGGGACAATACTAGGCAAACCTTTAAAAATCATCTACGTATGATCAGAGAAACTTACCAAAACTCCCTTATTAGTCAGTAGAGGATCAAAGGTAGAAGAGGAAATGTTAGGGGAAATTTAGACCCCCGGCTGTGGCTGTGGGTCTGTTTGTGTTCTGTAGTGGCGTCTGTAACGGAAGGGTTATGGTTTAACTAATCGTTGAGTCGCCGTAAATCACTGGTTTTTGTACTGTTTGCTGCGATATCACTTTGTTCTCGATAATCGCTAAAAGTTCATGTTTAGGAGGTTCAGGTTTGCGTTTTTATTCTCCGGTTCTTTATTAACACGTCTCTGTATCGATCATCCCATTCTTGTTAATCACTTTTTTTTTTTTTTTTTTTTTTTTTTTTTTTCTGCAAAATCGAGTAACTTTGTTGATAATCGCGAGAGTTGCTGTTTAGTAAATCGAGGTTTGTTTTTTTCATTCGTCCTCTCCTTGCTTCTCTCTCCATTCTTCATTCTGTTTCTTCTTTATTAATACACCTTTCCTTAACCTTCTGTAATTGCGAGGTTTCAGTTTTTTTTTTATTTCAAGGATAGTGTCTCATTCCCATGTTCTTTGTTTCCACCTGATTCTCCATTCTTTGTACCATTGTTGATGTTCCTGTCATATGTGCTCCTTTACCCAGCTGCTTTTCTTCTTTTCCCCCAATGCTTTGCTTCATTTTCCTCCATTTTCATTCTTTTCTTAGTGTGCCCATTTTTGGTTCTCCCTAGCCACTCCCCTCCTTTCTCACATTCTTTTCTTCTTCTCTCCAATTTTCCTCCCATTCGTATTATGCCATTCCTCACTATCCCTCTTTCTACTCACTATTTTTTTTTCCTCTGTCCCCATGACCTTTCCTCCTTAACCCACTTTCCCCTCCACTACCCCTCCTTTCCTCGTCCCTGTCCCTTCCCTCTGAACAGTCCTTCCCTTCCTCATTCCAGTATCTCTCCCCCAGCTCCTCCTTCACTTCGCCCTCCCCTCCACACCCTCACAGCCGCCATCTCCTCCTCACCCTCACTGCGGCCCTTCACTTCCTCACCCTCACTGCCGCCCTCCCCTCCATACTCTCACTGCCGCCCTCCCCTCCACACCCTCACTGCCGCCCTCCCCTCCACACCCTCACTGCCGCCCTCCCCTCCATACCCTGACTGCCGCCCTCCCCTCCTCACCCTCACTGCCGCCCTCCCCTCCTCACCCACACGGCCGCCCTCCTCTCCTCACCCTCACTGCGGCCCTTCACACACACACACACACACACACACACACTCTCTCTCTCTCTCTCTCTCTCTCTCTCTCTCTCCATCTTCTGCCTTCCTTTATACCGTCGTGCCTCCCTCTTATCCCATTCTTCTCCTCCTCACTTACCCCTCGCCTCACATCCTTCCTCCGTCTCTCACTTCAGTGCCTCCCTTGTTTACAAGTGTCCCTTTCACCCTCATCCGAACGAGTAGCCTATTCACGCTGGCCATTCTCTTCTCCCTTTCTCATCGATATACCTCTATTCCCTCATTCCTCCCTAATCCCCTAAATCCTTTCCTTCACCCTCTTTTTCTCTTTTCCTCCCCACCCCTACCCCCATTCCTCCCCACCCCTACCCCCATTCCTCCCCTCCCTCATCCCCACCCCTACCCCCATTCCTCCCCTCCCTCATCCCCACCCCTACCCCCATTCCTCCCCTCCCTCATCCCCACCCCTACCCCCATTCCTCCCCTCCCTCATCCCCACCCCTACCCCCATTCCTCCCCTCCCTCATCCACATTAGTAGTCTCCCATATCCACACTCCAGCCCATCCTTTCTTTACTCGTCCCTACACCACTACCTCTCACTTTACACTGATCCCTCACCTCCCTCCCCCTCCTTCCCTTGTGCTGTGCTATCCTGTTCTTAAACTCCTGTAGTCCTTCACCTTCAGTAATTTGATAGTAAGGCAATAATTTTTTTTAACGTTGGGCCACCTAGAAAGGAATATGTGGTTAGTAAATCAACGCAACTCCCTTTACTCTAACATTGCACACGCCACCACCACTGCATCATTATTTTCTGTTAAATCTTTCAGTACGTTGACATCTTTTATCTCTTGATTTTTCTTGTTACATTTAAGACAGTATTGTTCAGCTTAAGAAAGGACTCGTACTGAAGAAATTATACAGTTTATTTGTCTTCTTTTATATTCTTCATATCTCACCTTCTCTCCTTCCTTACTATGTTCCTCATTACCGTTTTTCCCCTCTTCCCTCCCTCTTTATTACCTTCTTCCTCCTTTATCCCACCATCCTTTTCTCCCTCTTTACCCCTTCGACTCATCCTTCCCCTTTATTTTTTTTTTTTACTCGTTTCGTAGTTTTTCCCCCACCCCCCACCCCGTACCCTTGTTTAATGAGCTACAGAGAGTCATTGCCACGTACCCATATCGGATGAGTCTTGTCCCACCCCTACCCACACCCCTCACCCTCTCCCTTGTGTGTCCTCCCTGCCCTGCCCTTCCTACCTGCCCCGCCCTTCCTACCTGCCCCTGCCCCTCCTGCCCCCTCCCCTGATTTCCTGCCATCCCCTACCCACATCCCAGTCCATCACCTTTTTCTTGTTACACCCCTGACCCTCGAATGTATCTCGTCCCTTCTCTGCCTCTGCCCGTCCTACCCTGTTCTGATGTCTTGCCACCTCTCCTACCCCGCCTACCCTTGCCCTGCTCTTTCCTGCCCTGCCTACCCCTACTCACAGCACTGTCCAGTCACCCTCCCATGTTGAACCTATCACCATTCTCTGGTGTCTCATCCCGTCCCTGCCCTTCCTAATGTTGCCCCCATCTTTTCTGCCCCTTGCCCTTCCTAACCTTATCCCCACCCTTCCTTCCTCGTTGCCCTTTCGTATCCCCTGTTTTGCTGTCCTGCAAGTTCACTTGTCATTCCCTGCTCGCACCCCTATACATCATCCCTCCCTTATTGCGCCTCTCACCCTTTCCTTTGTGTCTTGTCTCTACCTCTGCCAATATGCATCCTTCTATTCTCCCGTGTTCATATCCTTGTCCTTCATACCTCCAACCCTAACCTTTGTCTCCTGCCCCCCAGCCATGCACTTCCTACTCAGCCATTCTTACCTTGTCCCTTATCATCTTCCACCCAGTCCAACCTCCCCAATAGCCTTGGTCTAATACCTCTCTCTGTGTCTTTCCTGCCTCCTACCTTTCCCATTCTTACCATTAGTTCCCAATCTTCTGCTCCGTGCGAGTGCCTGGAGTGAGGGAAAGTCTGATGTACTGGTGACGGGGCCGGCAGGGGGTCTCCTCACCGGGTGGAGGCGGCACGGCGGCCTGGCATCCGGCTGTGTCTTCTGGCATGTTGGTGGGCCGGTAGCGATGTTGTGGGTGTTTGTGTTCAGCATGACCCTCGCAGACGGGGTGGTGGTGTTCATTAACCTGTTTCACTACGATGACGTCTTTTTATCATTTTTTTTAATACAGCCACACTTTTTTATTCAGCGGGGTTGAGACCTGCCGTAAGGAAGGGAATTGAAGAAACATTCTCCCTTAACCCATATTCCAAGAGGACCCTTCCATAGATGAGTAAAATTTCTGTTGAATGTAACGATAAATTAGAAAGAAAAAGCGTCATCGTATTTGGGGGGTTTGTAGCAGCTGTATGGACACGAACTCATTGACAAACCTTACTGTTTGTGGTGTTGGTTCATGTGTTTGTATTGATGGTGAACTGGTAGAAGTTTTGTGAGGTTGTGTGGGTCATCATTAATAACAGCTCTACGGGTACAATATCGCTGTCAGATCTTACTGTTGTCCTGTAGTTATAAGTGGTAGATCTTTATTGAATTTTATTATTATCCAATGTATTTCAATTGAAGGATTAATGTGTGTGTGTGTGTGTGTGTGTGTGTGTGTGTGTGTGTGTGTGTGTGTGAATCTGCAGTCATTGTATAAAATAGTAATGTGATAAATCTTGTGGCGGACCCTGATGTGTGTGTGTTTGTGTGTGAACCTGCAGTCATTGAATAAAATAGTAATGTGATAAATCTTGTGGCGGACCCTGACCCTGCCTGGCTCCTCCCCTCATTGATATTCCTAGCACCCGCCATGGTTGTCCGAGGTCTAGACGCACTGTATTTTTTTTTTTTTTTTTTTTTTTTTTTTTTTTACCACCACTGGATGATTTTATTCAACTTAGAGCAGATGTCTGGTAGTGAAAAGGATAGAACTTTCCTTAGCAATCCAAGGACACGACTTACCTTCACCTTGATCGTCTGTTCCACCAGTTATAGTTCGTCCACCTTAACTTGGCATGGATTTTCCTCCTTGTGCTGCTGTTTCCCGTAGGCCAGTGGCAGAAAAAGACAATATGACGGCTCTTCCACCCTGTCCTACGTTTCAGCATGACTAACAACATAATCTAGTTTTAAGCTCCTGTTACTACATAGCATTCAAGATGGAGAGATGGTAATTTTAGAGCAAGTTAAAGTGGACAGAAGATAATCCTGGTGTGTTCTTTGATGCCCCATGCACTGGCTCTGCCTGTGCTTCCCCAGCTACATTTTTCAGTACTCCACAGTTCGTTCATCTTCTTGAGTGTTGTGTACCTCGTTAAAAAGAAATACATTACTGAACTTTGAGTCTAAACTATTTACGTTTGAGTCAGCTTATGGTCACGCTGCTGGTGTGGCAGAGGTGGAGTATCCCATGTCAGATGTAGCCCGAGGGATGCGTAGGCACGACCTCCAAGGCTCAGCGCTTGAAGTAAAGATCAGGCGTCTCGCTCCCTTATGCTTACGCCTCACTCCTGCCTTAGGAAGAACTGGCTGTGTTGGCTGTCTTTAGTAGCGGCCATGATCAGCCAGTTGACCCCCTTAGGTTAGCACAGACCAGATTAAAGATTTGTAGATTTTCATACACTGGTTGTTTTGTATAAATGAACGTAAAATTTTAGGTTTATGTTTTTAACACACACACACACACACACACACACACACACACACACACACACACACACACACACACACACACACACACACACACACACACACACGTAACCCCACTCCTGTCCACCAACACGGGTATATTTAAGAGGGTGACAGTGTTACCAAACCCTGGACATAATTCCACTCTACCCAGCCGAGTCATTCAATATTAACCTCTTTTTACGTACCTAATGAGCAAACGCTACCCTTAAAATGTATTATAATGGTTATAATGATGACGGTTATTATTATTATTATTATTATTTAATTTTTAGTTTTTATATTTATTAGTAATTTAAATAATTTTACTCTTATAACTGATGTTTTTCTTGTCATAACACACATTTTACGTAGCGTCAGTACCGTTACCACAGATTATCCTTCCCTCCATGTTGTCTTATGACACACTGTAAAGAGCAAGATAAATAACCAAATAAATAAAAACCATAGCCTCTGACCTGTGCCTGTTTTCGTAGCGCCAGACAGAAAATTTGCTGATACTTTTATTATACCCAAGTGTGGCTAATATTTCTTTGTATATTGACACCGTGACTCGTGGTGTACCTGGAGTGTTGACGCCAGGTGCTTAGAGAGAGAGAGAGAGAGAGATGGGAAGGGATGGATGTAGAATGGATAGGTGTGTAGGTGTTTGTGGTAGTGTCTACCTGTCTGGCGTCACACATTAATTCTGGTGAGGCTCCCTGCCACCCGCCCTCACCCCACCCTCCACCCTGCATCACCTACCACAGCTACCCTACCACATCTGCCCCACCACATCTGCCCCACCACAGTTACGGGACAGCTACCACACACTGTCAGTGACAGACTCAGCTACCACCACACCTAATAGAAATACCACAACTACCTTACCACGGTTACGGGGAGAGTTCTTACACTATCACTGTGACAGACTCAAGTTACCACCACAACTACCACAACCACCACAGCTACCCTACCACAGCAACAGGGACAGCTTTTACACTATCTCTGTGATATACTCAGATACCACAAGTACCATTGCTACCTTACCATGGTTTCAGGGACAGCTCTTGTACCATCACTGTGACAAACTATACTACCACCACAACTACCCTACCACTGATACAGGGACAGCTCCAACACTGTCGCTGTGACAGATTCAACTACTACCACAACTACCACAGTTACCCTAACTTGGTTTCAGGGACATTTACTTTATCTCTCTGACAGACTCAACTATCACAACTACCACACCACGGTTACAGGAACAACTCTTACACCCTTTTTACAGACTCATTTACCACATCTGCCACACCTTCCCTCCCACTCTTACAGCCACAACTACCACTATCGGCCTTACAGACCCAACTACTACACTTAACAACTATTCGAGCACCGTTACGTGGACGACTATCAACATGTCACAGACTCGGCTACCACACCTACCACAGTTTCCGCATCACCACAATTACAGTCCAGACTACCACATCACAGTTAGGTTACAGCCATAACTACTGTGACACCGGGCGCAGGTACAACATGCATACTATTGCACGTTACACTCTTCCTTCTCTTTTACTCTGAGCTTTATTTTTACATCTTTTCCTCTCTCTCTCTCTCTCTCTCTCTCTCTCTCTCTCTCTCTCTCTCTCTCTCTCTCTCTCTCACACACACACACACACACACACACACACACACACACACCATCCATCGTCTCGTGTTATCATCATCATCATCAGTGCAATATTTATCAACCCTGGATTTATTTACACATTCTTATATATTTGCCCTTTTACTGACTGGATATAAATTTTAACTCTGATAAATAAGTCAGTCTCTTCAGCTCATTGACATTTTTATATATGATTGTACTCTCAATTGATTTTATTTATTTACTGGAACCTGTCTAGTAAAGGGGTTAAATGCAGTCTCCATCAACCCCTTCAGTAGTCGTTTTTATTTTCTCTCGCTACAATCAGACGGTTGTATTCGGCTCAGGGGTGATCTTCAGAGGGTTACAGTCAATCTCCTTGATCCAGTACAGGAATATTTTGTGTTTTCTCTGATACGACCAAGTAGTTTTATTTATGTCGTTGTTGTTGTGGCCCCAGGTTCATATGACGTTTGAACCTTTTGGACTGTTGGTTGAGTTTGTTCTCCTGAAACTCACCATCCTCCTGTTGGTGGATAGGGTTGGAGCTGAGGAACGTTTACATACCCGGGCAGCTGAGCCGTCTAGGTATATTGGTGCCACCCCTTGAAGGCGTCTCTCTGTCGTAGAAGGGATTATTTAATATATGATAAAACCTTTTGGACATTTGTAATTTCACTTCTTTAGAAACTACAAGCCTAGTTAACCAGATGATTGAATTTAGCATTGGGGAGCCCTTCGTGGTGCAGGGGTTAATGAAGGCTGTATCTAAGCCATGTAGTTCAGTCAGCATTTTCCAAGCTTAATCTAATCGTCAAGAGATAGTAAAAATAAAATATATAAATGACGTCCTCGTGCCGAAGAGATCGACCTCTACAAACGAAGTTTCTCGTCCTTGTAAAATCCTCTGCTTTGCGTGTGTGCTGGTGTGGTAGCGATAAAAAGCAGTTGTCACCTGATATTTGGCGGTAAAGGAGTGACGTCACATTTGCATACGAATGGCCAGATGGAAATTATCATATGATCTGCACAACTTGACTCTGACTCTCTTACTTCCAGTATGACAGGTAGTTCAGTGTGTGTGTGTGTGTGTGTGTGTGTGTGTGTGTGTGTGTGTGTGTGTGTGTGCACAGCTTGACTGATCCTCACACTTCCAGCTAGATAGGTAGTTCAGTGTGTGTGTGTGTGTGTGTGTGTGTGTTTTGTGTGCACAACTTGACTCTCACACTTCCAGCCAGACAGGTAGTTCATTGTGTGTGTGTGTGTGTGTGTGTGTGTGTGTGTGTGTGTGTGTTTTATGTGCGTGTGTATTATGTGCACAACTTGACTGATCCTCGCACTTCCAGCCAGACAGGTAGTTCAGTGTGTGTGTGTGTGTGTGTGTGTGTGTGTGTATTATCTGGACAACTTAATTCTGCCTCTTGCACTTCCTGGTAGACAGGTAGTTCAAGTTAGACTGGCGAGTCTTGGAGGTAACAAGGCTTCGTGGGTGGTGGTGGTGGTGATGGTGATGGTAGTGCTGGGATGTTGCGTAAACCGAAAGCTAACAGGACGGATGGGTGGAAGGCCAGAATGGACGAATTAAGGTGGTGGTGGAGTGGACAGAGCAGTGGGTTGCGGTGTGAAAGGATGTGAGATTGATACACGAGATCAGTGCAAGCAGGGAAGCAAGAAGAATAGAGGGAGAAAAAAATACATGAATGCGGACGAAGAATACAAGTAGAGACGATGATAGAGAAGGGCAAGGAAAGACGAGGAACACGAATAAGTATCAGTGTCTAAACTACATTGACGTTTCTTTGGAGGGACTTGTAATTGAGGAAGTGAAATTTACTGTAGCTTCATTAAATGTCAGTATGGATGAGGGGTATGTCAGTGTGGATGAGGGAAGGTTAGTGTGGATGACGGAAGATTAGTACGGATGAGTGAAAGTTTAGTATGGATGAGCAGATGGTGAAGGTGAATGAGAGGTTGGTTAATTAGGATGAGGGGAAGGTCAGTGAGGATGGATGATGAAGGTTAGTATGGATGAGGGGAAGGTCAGTAAGGGTGGATGAGGGGAAGGTTAGTATGAGTGAGGGAAAGGTTAGTACGGATGAGGGAAAAGTTAGGATGAATGAGGGAAAGGTTAGTATGGATGAGGGGAAGGTTAGTATAAATGAGGGGAAGGTTAGTATAAATGAGGGAAAGGTTAGTATGAATGAGGGAAAGGTTAGTATGAATGAGGGAAAGGTTAGTATGAATGAGGGAAAGGTTAGTATGAATGAGGGAAAGGTTAGTATGAATGAGGGGAAGGTTAGTATGAATGAGGGGAAGGTTAGTATGAATGAGGGAAAGGTTAGTGTGGATGAGGGGAAGGTTAGTATAAGTGAGGGAAAGGTTAGTATGGATGAGGGGAAGGTTAGTATAAATGAGGGAAAGGTTAGTATGGATGAGGGGAAGGTTAGTATGAATGAGGGAAAGGTTAGTATGGATGAGGGGAAGGTTAGTATAAATGAGGGAAAGGTTAGTGTGGATGAGGGGAAAGTTAGGATGAATGAGGGAAAGGTTAGTATGGATGAGGGGAAGATTAGTATGGATGGGGAAGGTTAAAACGGATGAGGGAAAGGTTAGTATGGATGAGGGGAAGGTTAGTAAGGACGGTGGAGGGTCAGGACAGATGGAGGAATAGTAAGACGGAGGGATGAATGTGTGGAGGGTGACATGCAGACAGCTTAGGGGAGACAGGTGGTGGTGGTGGCCGATGGGATCCGATTAGACAGGAAGGTAAATGCTACTTGGTTACACAGGAATGATCGTGGGTCTTGTACAGAAGTATAAGTGAAGAAGGAAAATGCAATTCGTACTATACAGACTAGTGACCATAAAGAAGAGCAGAATGATTAAATGAGAATGAGAGAAAAAATAAAACACATTGCAGATGGAAAGCAAGTAAATGAAACTGAAGAAAAGTGAAACGACACGAAGAAATAGCACAAAACTTGCACGAGCGCTACAGAGGGAAAAGTTTCAATAAAAAAGTAAAATACTATAGTTAATGGAGTGAGTTGGAGACAAAGACAGGAGGCAAACAGCGTGTGTGTGGGAGGGTAAACAGTTCCACCCTTGAGGATGAATAAAATGCGCTTCTGTTGTCTCTTGGTCGCCTGGGTCAGTATTTGCATTGTGTATAAGCCCCAGCCCGCCCAGTGGCATGCTTTATACACCTGCACCCCGACAGCGGATTTGGTGTTCTGTTATTGCTGCCACAAGACGATTTCTTCAACTTGGGAGAGACTTTTCAAACTGGACCATTTAGCTATAGCCTCCAGTAACTCCATATGAGAGATTCTTACTAAAATTGAATAGCATCTTGTGGAAGTTGTTGTTTGTGTTTAATCCCGGTCTCTGGCCGAGCACACCCGTCGACCGCAGGTATACAGTTGCTTCTGTGGGCTGTCTTACAGGCCTAGTACAGTACATGCACAGTGTAAAAATCTGGCTGTCCCCTTGAGGTAGATAACGTCTCATGAGAGTCGAACCAGGGTCCTTCTCACGACGAGCTTTGGCCCCCGGGTAGACGCCGCAGGTGCTCCACCCAGGGCACACAGCGCCACCACGTAGAGGCTTCTCGTCTGGAGGTAGCAAGAATAAACCAAATAAGACGTCATCTGGGTGAAGGGATTAACATCATCAGCCCGATGACCAATTTATTATTTTTTTTAGGTAGGGAGGGGGACGGCCACTAACCATTCACTCTGGTATGTTTTTCCTCCTTCCAAACACGACCGAAATGTAGAATAAACTGTTGTCTGTCCTGCATTGTTTTTCCTGCTGCTGCCTCGTTTATAAACCTCACTCCTACCCACCCGCCCATAACCCTTATTCCTTACCTTTAAATCTATCCTGTAATTTGCTGGTTTTGGTTCTCCTCCTTCCTTCCTTCTGAACCCCGTCACTACGGAAGGCTGGTGATCCCTCCTAAGGCGATGAAAGGTGTCACATGGTAATAAGAATAAAATATTGTTCCTACGGGGGGGGGGGAGTTACGCCTGGAAAAGATGAAGTATTAAAAAAAAATCATCGTCGTATCGCATTTCATTTTCAGTGAAACCTGGTGTATAGGTTGGTCAAGGAAGAGTTGATTAGTTTTTGAGGTGATTGTGGATCCGGATGCAGAAGTAAGCCATATAATTTGTTGGCGTTGGCGGAGGTATGCGCTCTCTGTGATTGTGTAACAAGACAGGCTAAGGCCGTAGATTGACTATGTCAGACCGTAAAATATTCTGCTAAAAAAAAAAAAAAAAATGCTGCAGTGAATCATAAATTTTATTGGCTATGGCAGTGGTATGCGCTCTCTGCATTCTAGGTTCTTCAGCTTTCCATTTGCTTTTCAGTCCCCTTTTTATTCTCGTTGCTTATTAACTTTGTTATTCCTCCCTAGAATTTGTCTCCTGCTTCTTTATCCTGTAATTTCTTTATTCAGTTATAATCTTTTTGTTCTTTTTTTATTCTCCCTCCTTCCCCCATTTCTGCTTTACACTTCATTTTTCTTCATATACTGTTCTTTATTTCTTCTTCCCAGTTTCCTTCTCTGTTCCTCCCCGTCCTTTCCATTTCTCTCTCGGTCTTGTTCATTCACGTCAGCCACAGTGCTAAACACTCTTTTATTCTTCGTATCCTCGTTCCCAACTCAAAGTTCAGATTACCTCTCATCTTAATTCTGTCTCTGCTCTTTTCCCCTCCTTTTCCTCCTATCTTCGTAATTTTGTTCATTCATTATTCATTCATTCACTCACTCACTTACTTATTCACTCACTCACTTATTCACTCATTCATTCATTTACATGCACCATAAAGGTTAGTGTAGATGCTCGTCCTTGCTACTGTCTTGTCCCACTTGCTACGCTTCATTCCATCTTATCGCTGTATCACCATGTGGTCAGCCCGATAAGGAACCGTACACGGTAAAAACTTTAACATGACAGCGTCCTTCATTTCCTGGGTACAGATTTAACAACCTAATGATCGGGAGAAGTATTGTATAAATGATCTTAACCAGTTTACAGGATACACAGGTTCCGTGAAAGTTATCCTCACAGATCGTTGCGTTTTTTAGTTTATTTTATTTTATCAACGTATTCTGATAATGTATCTCACAGGCTGCTGTTGCCACCACCAGGCCGTTATATTTAGTTTAGCTGATACCTTTGAAGTTGGAGAGAATTTATATTTACCTCTCAGTTACCACTTCTGTACGAAAAATCTCCCCTAAGCTGAACAAAATCATCTGGAGGTAGCAAGATAAAAAAAATACTTCATGGGATTAAAGAGGCTAATATATCCTGACATTTAATTGTTACGTGTTTGGCAGCTGTTTGAGTGGTGATAAAAGTATACTTAGTCAGTCTTATACACCTCATAAGCTTAGGAGAAATTATAAATACAGCACCAGTACTAAAATCCGTAAGTAGCAGAGTTTTTTCCTATTGATAGAGGGATATGAATTTCTCTTGTATTCTCATATATGGGTGGGTTTATGCGGCAGGCATGGTTGTACTGTTTTTCGTGTGTGTGTGTGTGTGTGTGTGTGTGTGTGTGAGAGAGAGAGAGAGAGAGAGGGAAGGGGGGGGGGAGGATAAGGGTGGGTGATTGTCAGTGTATGTATGTGAACACGACTTGCTACCAGCTTACCGTACACTTTGAATGCCTTACACTCCCTGCCATAACCTACACCTTGACACACAGACGAAACACCACTCCACACCTTGGCACACACAGCACTCACACATCACACCCTGATACACACAACACTCCCACACCACTCCCTGATACACGCAACTTTCCCACACCACTCCCTGATACACACAACACTTCCACACCACTCCCTGATACAAGCAACTTTCCCACACCACACTCTGACACACATCCCTACACCATGCCCGGACATACAGCACTCTCACACCACACCCTGACACAGACACAGTACTTCCATTCCACACCCTGACACACTTCACATTTCTGACGTGCACAGAACCCCAACTTCACCCCGTGACACACCCAACACCCTGATACACAACAGTCTTTTTCCACACTCCCTACCGATGCAATCAGAGAACGTCTTTATTATTTTATTACGGTTGCCGCCAAGACGATTTCAGTCAGCCATGGAAAGATCCTCACATTCAAGGGTTAGAAACATACTTCACCAATCGTTTCAGTCAGGGGTGTTTTTCTGCTTAAATTCCCACCCGCCAAGCATTTTAATTAATATACTTATCTGAGTGGTGAGTTTATGGTCCGCCCCACACATGCACTCCTTCAATAATAATAAGAGGTCCCCTGCATGTTCCTCCATTCTCACAGAACGACCACTTCCACAGCCGCTGGATTTATGTTAAGATGCTAAGCAATGTAACCTTCACCCCTCTTTGTCACTTCCTTCTCCTTTGGCGATGATGACTGCAGGCACGCGAAAGCAGTATTAGAAGTTACCAGGAAGTCCTTTAGTCTGCTTCAAATCTCCCCACGAAACCTAGCCCTGTTTGCGATTCTTTACGTGATGTTAAACACATGTACAGTAAGTGTATTTAATTTGGGTTGAAGGGGAGGAGGGGGGGAGGAGACTGTTCATAGATGACGTCACTCCTGCCGGTAACTTCAAGTCATGGATACAGTGTTCATTGTGGATATCATCATCATCATCATCATCAGCAGCAGCAGCAGCAACAGCAACAACAACAACAACAACAACAACAACAACAACAACAACAGCAGCAGCAGCAGCAGCACAGTGACACGCACCCAGGCAGCCACTCCTTCCTGTGACGTCAGCTAATTGTCCTGCACAGTGTACATAATGCCTTACCGGCGTGCTGGGGCGGGGGTGTAGGCCACGGGGTTGGACCTGGTCTTATTAGAAAAGTTACGAATCACTAAAGTTAGCACAGAGGTAGATAATGGAGGTGAGGGAAGGTTTGAGAGGGAGTACAAGTATTAAGTTATGTCTGCTTTAACCTAGCTTAAGAATACCATCTCTCCGTCTGGTATGCTAAGCTGTGACAGAAGATTAACACTGGAGTATGATGGTCTGGTCTTTTTCTGCCCTTGAACTGCGGAAAATAAGCCGCAAAAGGACGAAAATCTCGACCAAGGACGAACAGTAGCATGACCAATTCTTTTTGAGTATTACGGTGTTCAATATATATTAAGTGCTGCTGAAAGCTTTATACTTTTTTACGTAAGATGGGAGAGGGATACAGTAAACTTGCATCAAATTCATTTATTCTCTCTCTCTCTCTCTCTCTCTCTCTCTCTCTCTCTCTCTCTCTCTCTCTCTTCCAAAAGCTTTATGGGATGTATCATAAATCAAAACGTCTGTGTAGTATCATCACGACATGAATTGGAAAAAAATTACGAAATACAAAGATTGTTTTGACGAGTAGAGATTGTTGCCCCTCAGTTCGTATTTCGTGTGTTGATAAATTAATTTGGTTAGCCAGAGGAAGGATGTCGTTGGTATACTGTGCACACACGGAAGGAATGAGATGACGGTAGGGGTTAGTGACGGGATGGGAGAGAGAGTGAGAGAGAGAGAGAGAGAGAGATGGTCATCGTCCCTGCCAGGGGGAAAGAGGGATGCTGAGAGTGAGGGTGAGGGAGTATCAAGGGAGGAGTGAGGGTGTAGGCGACCTTGCAGTGACGCAGGTGATTGATGACTGGCAGGGACGTTGACCATTCTCTCTCTCTCTCTCTCTCTCTCTCTCTCTCTCTCTATCTATCTATCTCTCTCTCTCTCATCAATACTATTCTGATCACAGTTCTTTTGACCTGCGCTTGCATTTTTCCCGTCTAGCTGTACACACTCACTGCTTTATGTTCAACCCCCTAATGCGAGGGATAACAGAAACTGTCTTTCGTGTATACATTTTCCCTCAGTTTGTCTTTCTCACTGCCGGTGATCCATAGCCTTTTAAATTAAGTATATCCAGGCATTTAGAAATGATTAAATCTTCATTTTTTTTTTTTTTTTACTATTATCCTCGGAAAGAGTTAGTTGTGCAGGACCTAATCCTTGAGTTCGTTCTTTTCTCTTAAAAAACAACAACTTAGCTATATCTTCCTGGTGCATGAGATTACAGAAGCTTGGTGTGTTTGGCGCATGTCAGTACCCTGAGTCACTTCCCACACAGGCGGGGGTCAGAGACTGTGCCAGTCATGTCAGTACCCTGAGTCACTTCCCACACAGGCGGGGGTCAGTGACTGTGCCAATCATGTCAGTACCCTGAGTCACTTCCCACACAGGCGGGGGTCAGTGACTGTGCCAGTCATGTCAGTACCCTGAGTCACTTCCCACACAGGCGGGGGTCAGTGACTGTGCCAGCATCACCAGGCAACCAATTGGCTGCCTGCCACTGCCCGGCTTGGCCTTAATAACGGGACAGATCCGCCGTAAAAACTTGCAGCGATCATTTATAATATTACTGCTGCCTGGTTAACTGCACCAGCTTTGTATCACAGCGTCCTGATGGTTACAGCCATGTGGTACAGTTGTACTCCACTGCGTCTGATTAACACACTGGACATGATTGTTACGTTACTCCTTGGCCTATGGTACCAGGGAGAACATCTGTGGACAGGGAAACACACGAAACCTTTCTTCTACTGGAAGTACGTCATTAATTGGTTCAGGAAAGTGAGAGTAGAAGTTGTGGATTAATAAAGCATGTCTCCCTGATCGTAAAGCAATTTGTTCATTGGACTGTGTGTGTGTGTGTGTGTGTGTGTGTGTGTGTGTGTGTGTGTGTGTCTGTCTGTCTGTCTGTCTGTCTGTCTTCATATTACAGCATCGTAATTCACAGCAGCCTTGTTCAATAGTGGCCCGTTCACTACTGTCTACTTTTTTTTTTTTTTTTTTTTTTTGTATGTGGTGGTGGTTTTGATGTTGCCATTTATTATTATTGTTATTATTATTATTATTATTATTTCATATCGCCGCATCCATATTCTGCATTCACAGCCGTCGTGTCAACAGTACTCAGGTTACGGCTGTTTTTCGTGTCAGTTTGTTAACATGGAAATATCTATGACATTTTTCCCCCGAACCAAGGGAAAAGTCCTTTTGTCCGAGCGTCATGCAACACGAGAGGTGGAAGTGTGGTACACACACACACACACACACACACACACACACACACACACACACACACACACACACACACACACACACACACACACACACACACACACACACACACACACACACACACACACACACACACACACACACACACACACACACACACACACACACACACACACACACACACACACACACACACACACACACACACACACACACACACACACACACACACACACACACACACACACACACACACACACACACACACACACACACACACACACACACACACACACACACACACACACACACACACACACACACACACACACACACACACACACACACACACACACACACACACACACACACACACACACACACACACACACACACACACACACACACACACACACACACACACACACACACACACACACACACACACACACACACACACACACACACACACACACACACACACACACACACACACACACACACACACACACACACACACACACACCCCTTCCGCTCTCTCCCCTCACATTCGCTCACTGTCTCCATACATTCTGATTGTTACTCGCACTCCCTCACACTTATTCTCCTTTACACTCATCCCTCACACTCACTAATCCCTTACACTTAAGACTTACCTCCCTTGACACTTTCACTCTCAGAACTGCATTCATCCCCAAAGTTCCATCACACTTATTCCATTACAGTGCCTCATTTTCTCATGGGGGGGAGGGAGAGAGAGAGAGAGAGAGATCGGGTGGTTCTCGCCGCAGTGTAAATAAGAGGTAAATAAGGCAAGGTCCTGGTAGTAAGTATGTCATAAATGCAGACGGTACCGTAAGTGTCATCAATGGGGTGGGTGACC
>NC_137059.1:6967431-7179931 GCF_032717465.1 Coenobita brevimanus
AGTTTTTAATTCCTAATCAGAATGTTAATCGTTGTTATTTTCAACATTATTATTGGGCAATTTTAGTCTTAGTCATTTTAAAACCGTTTGAGGTTACCCGGAATAGAACGCAGAGGAGGTAGCTCGTAGCCAGAGTGGTAACCCTTGCCTGGCCTGTCTTCCCTGAGGCACATTACCCATACTCTAAGCCATTTCAGCCATGCTTACTAATTTCTCTCTTCCCAGCGTGATCGCTCTTGATTTACGAACAGTCCTAACCAACTAAACTAACTTAATCTGATATAATCTGATCCCTAACCCAACCCAACAAATTAACGTAGCCTAACCAATCGTATCGAGAAAGAATAAGTGTCAAAACGGGTTTCTGATCTGATCCTGTAACCCAACCCAACAATTTAACGTAGTTTAACCTATCTTATCGAGAAAGAATAAGTGTCGAAACAGGTTACAGTTTGGCAATATACCGACCTGAGACCCTCGAGTTTTGTATGTGTGCATTGCGTCACCGTGAGGCTCTCACCTGTGATTTACGGTGACGCTGAGTCGTATCATCCTTTCCTATAGAATATTTTACTGCCGCGTTTTTCAACTGTTTTAGTTGCCTATCACACCGTATTGCTGTTGTTTTTTCCTCAACTGAATAAAATTGTCTGGTGCTAACCTAAGTAAAATTTTTAGGTGTACTAGTAACAGAGAAAGGTTAACTCAAGATTTGCTTTTACTCCTCTAACTGCTAGGATTTCTCTCGATGGAAGGGAGGAGTTAGTATTGTCATAGCTTACATCAGAAATATAAAGCAGGGTAATGCTAAGCTGTAATGTGCAGAATATATCAGTGAGGCAGAGGTGTTGCCAAATCTAAGCCAAGGGGAATACTCGTAGGTCCTGTTATGCACAAAGGCAATGGTGTGGCGGTGTGGCCATAAAGTGTGAAATACCCGTCTGATGTTGTGTAATACTGGCTGTCCCCGACCCTTGCAGGACCAGTGTATTTTACTGCCAGCACCGAACGTAAACCCTTTGAAAGAAATTTACGTGTGTGTGTGTGTGTGTGTGTGTGTGTGTGTGTGTGTGTTTGAGAGAGAGAGAGAGAGAGAGGGGGGGGTTGTAATTAGGTATCTATGTATGTTTCCTTGTAGATTGTAGGGAAGGTTATCGTGAGTGGGAGTATGTTTGAAGCCTGCAGATGAGTAATGAAAATGGGGACATTTACAATATTAACGCCACGGCCTATGGAATATTTTCACTCTGGAGGAATTAGATACAGCCCTCACTAACTCCCATACTACTAGGATGCTCTTGTAACCTGAATCATGATGTGGCAGTAATGAAAATTAAATACAGGGAGTCGGTGTATATTAGTACATTTACCACAGTACTGGAGGTGCTCCTCTAACCTGAATTAATCGTGTGATAGAAGCAGGAATAAAATACCAGTACCGTGACTCTGATACAGCCTTCATTACTTGAATATTCTTGTAAGTTGAAAAAGTCGTCTGGTGGTAGCGAGAATGAAATCCAAATGACGTTCTCGAGCTGAAGGGTCAAGAAAAAGGTGTAGTTGTGTGTATGTGCAGTGTTGTGGGTGTTTGGTATGTGTGTGTGTGTGTGTGTGTGTGTGTGTGTGTGTGTGTGTGTGTGTGTGATAGCTGAAGAGTAGATGGTAGACGGGGAGAGGGACGGGTGGACACGAAGAAAGTCACTGTCAACTGAAAGACATTTTTCTTTTCACTGTACTCTTTACGGTCAGTTTCTCCAGCACGTCACAGTCCTCCCTTTTCAGACCATCAAAACCCTGACCGCGTCCACACCCACCACCGCCTTTCTTGCCTCATCTCTCCGCTGCTACGTCGCTTTCCACTTTTACGGTGTTGTGTTTTTCTGGTCCTTTTGGCGAGGCGTGTGGTGGTCAGGTTGTGGTGCTTATATCATGGTCAGGGCAGCATTGGCCTGGCCTCGCTGTCTCACGCCGACACCTGCATGGAAATCTTTAATTGGGGTTTATTACAATTTTCCACACTAGTTGATGTTGGCGATTACAGGTAAGTCTTCTTTTCCCACTTCGGTTATTTGTGCATTTCCAAATTTTCTCAAACTTTAACTAATCGGTTTGGACGATATTTGTAAATGGCCTTCCTAAATACAGTTTACGTGCCACAACCCTTTACCTCTCTGTCAGCTGTTCCCCTTTCAAACCCCAGTACCACAAAATAACGAACAAGTTTTTCTCAGACGATCACCAAACTCGGGTATCCTTAATATTGTATCCTTTCGATTACAAATCTGGTCATTCGTGTGCTACTGATAAGCCGCATGACGAACGAGTACACATAATTTTTCCCACCAGGTTATAGAAAAATACAAGTAGCAACTAGCAAACGAACTTAAGGAACTCGGATAACTTACCTTCATTACTTAAATGTATGACGGTGTTGTTGGGTAAAATTCTATATCTCCCCTACCCTCGCTCCCACACCTTTATAGACGATAACATGAAAAATATATAATGGTAATAAAACGACAAGAATTTTCATTTAATTAGGATGCCTTGACTATTATATTCTGCTCAAAATTCCTGTGAACTAACCACATACGTGACGCATGATCTGTTTGTTACATTTTGTTTCTTAGAAATTTGGCAGGTTTGTATGAATTACGGTGACTACATTCAGTACGAGAATTTTTCGAGTGTTGGAGCTTATAGAGTAGATGTGATGACTCCCCCCACTCCTCCCCCCCCCCCACCCAACACGCACCTCCACCTGGATTCATTTAAGCTGAAGAAGATTGTCAGGCAGTGGATAAAATAAACTACGAAGAAGACTTCTTGGTACTGAAGGAATTAAAGGACACGGGGTGTGAGGAGGACTGTGAAGTGCGAGAATGTGAGTCGAAAGGGTTTGCCTTGGAGCCTTGACCTGTGTGTTTGTGTATGAGAGAGAGAGAGAGAGAGAGAGAGAGAGAGAGAGAGAGAGAGAGAGAGATTATGTGTGTGTGTGTGTATGTGTGTGTGTGTGTAAGTGTAATAAAGGAAAGCATGGCAACCTTACACGCCCTTCGCTTTCGTAAAATATCCTGACTATATGAATGTCTCTCTCTCTCTCTCTCTCTCTCTCTCTCTCTCTCTCTCTCTCTCTCTCTCTCTCTCCACCATCGTGTCCTCCATCACCTCTCCTCAGTGACCCTCCTTACCTCCGTCAACACCCCTCACTCACCACCTCCTCCCTCTTCCATCATCTCCTTCTCCTCCCCTCTCCACCCAACACCCCGCCCCGTGGATGTTGACACTTAGGGTCAGTGGTTGACACTCCACACAAAGCCTCCATCCATCCCTATTTACCTGTGCTCTTTCTTCCGTTCCTCTTTGCCTCCACGCTTTCTTTCTTCTCTCTTTGCCTCCACTCATTCTTCCTTCTCTCTTTGCCTCCACCCTTTCTTCCTTCTCTCTCTACCTCCACTTTTCCTTCTTTCTTTGCCTCCACCCTTTCTTCCTTCTCTCTCTACCTCCACTTTCTCTTCCTTCTCTCTTTACCTTCACCCTTTCTTCCTCCTGTCTTAACTTCAACCCCTTCTTCCTTCTCTTTTTACCTCCACCCTTTCATCCATCCACTTTACTTCCCCTCTCTTCCTTCCCTCTTTACCCTCACCCTATCTTCCTTCCCACTTTACCTGCACCCTTCCTTCCATTCTTCTTTACTTCCACTCCTCCTTCCTTCCATCTTTACCTCCACTCTTTCTTAACTTCCACCCTTTCTTCCATCCCTCTTTATCCACCCTTTTCTTCCATCACTCCTTACTTTCCCCTTTCCTTCCTTCTTTACTTCCACCCATTCTTCCTCCCTTCATTATTTCCACCCTTTCTTCCATGCCTCTTTGTATGCTGTACAAGAGACTATTAAGTTGTAACATGCAAAGTAAATCGCTAACGAATAATTCCTACGAAGCGTCCCATGGCAACGAGGTAAGATGCGTGTGAGTGTTCTAGTGTGACCCGCTGACCCCCCAGGCCAAATGTAGGGCAGCAGCAAGTGTACGCGATGAGAACAAAGCGTGGCCTTAGCGTGAGTACCACAGGCCAGCAAACACGCTGGATGAGGAAGGGTGGGTGTAGGAGGGAAAGGAGGAAAGAGAGAAAGGTAGGGAGCGTGAAGGAAATGAGGACAGGAAGTCGTGGGGAGAAAGGGAAAGAGGGATGAAATGTGGGGAAAAAAGGCGAGATGGAAAAGAAAGGGACGGTGAGAGGGGAAAGAAAGAGAGGGTGATAGAGGGAAGAGGAAAGGAATTGTAGAGGGAGGAAGAAAGAAAGTGGTAAAGGGAGGAAAGAGGAGGGAGACAGAGGGAGGAAGAAAGGGAGGTTGTTAGAGAGAGAAAAAAGGGAGGATGGTAAAAGAAGGAAGGCAGCAGAGGAGGAAGAACTAGAAGGAAAGTGATGGAGGGAAGAAGAAAGGGGGATGATAGAGGGAGGGAAAAATGGGAGGATGATAGATGGAGGGAGAAAGGAAAGGATGAAATGGAAAATGAGGAAGAAAACGGGGTAAGAGTGAGCAAAAAGGTTGAAGTAAGATGGGGAATTTAAGGAAATGATCATAAAGGGAGGAAGTAAAGTAGAGATGATAGAGAGAGAAGTGAGAGGAAGGAAGAAGAGAAGTGTTATACGCATGAAGAAATAGAGGGTGAAAAGGAAGGGGTGATCGAAGAAGAAGAAAGGGAGAGAGATACAGGAATATAAGGAGGGGAGACAGAGGAAAGAAACAGATGGATGATTGAGGCAGGAAAGAGGTAAGAAGTCCTGTATGTGTGTGTGTGTGTGTGTGAGAGAGAGAGAGAGAGAGAGAGAGAGAGAGAGAGAGAGACGGTGACGTATGGAGTGGGAGAGAGTCTCAGTGAAAGAGGCGTTGTTGGCCGTAGTGAGGGAGGAAGTAGGAGGGAGTGGCTCCATTGTTTTATTGAATGAGTGAAACAGACCAGCAGTGTTGCGGGAAATCCGAGACACACAAAGATTAATGCACTGATAAGCACACATAGTTTACGGGAAAGAAAAGACATATTGTAAAAGACAAGTAGCGAGGGTGTTGATAAGAATGACGTCCTGCGATGATGGGGTGGTGAGCTGGCGTAATAACACCTTCCTGTTAATATACACACAGGATGTAGGTCAGGTGAGGTATCTGACACAACGGCACATTATTATCACAGTGACGGGAGACGCTGACGAAGATGAGAATACGTGTTTATACGTCGTGAGTGTGGATCAAGGTAATCAGATAAAAAGAACCGTTTATTAGTGGCAGGATAAGAGAATAATCATTACGATATTGACGAGAAAGGCGAAAAGAAATTACATTATCCTCTTTATGCCAAGTAAAATTAACCCTTTTGACAACAGGACGTTTTATGATGATGATGATGATAGTATTATTATTATTATTATTATTGTATGTGGCCAGCACCACAGACAATTCAAATAAACATCATAAAGTTAAAGAGTAAATGAATTTTTCAAGTATCAGTGAAAGCTGGGAATAGAGATGACGCCTGGAGGTTCTTTTGTAAAGGCCATATGCTCCTCTTACAGATAGATGGATAGATAGTGACCAAGAGCCGGACACGAGCAAGTAATCAGCTTGGTGACGGCAGAGGATGACTTACGAGGCCAGTGTTGTTTACCGCTATCCAGCTTTATGATGCCTTCAGTGTTTACAAAGATCAGAGTGGCGTCCTTGTGGAGGGGAAGGTCGGGGCGTCACTGCCTACATCAACACCTTCACTGCCATCACCATTTTAGAGTTTCTTGTTGTTTTCATATAATTTCATGCAGCTTCCGTATGACCTCCCACAGTAAAAGACTCGGCAACAATCTCCCACAACCCTTTACCATGATGGCGGTGTTTGTACCGTCATTTATCTCCCCAGACGGTTTTCTTCAGCGGTGTCTGTTTCACGAGTTCTCCAGTCATTTATCGGTATTTATCTTTTTACTCCCTTTCCTCACTTTCATCCCGCATTTCACTCAACCTCTTCAGAACGATGGCGTCTTTTATTGTTTATTCTTGCCGCTACCATAGCCGCCAAGGAGCAAAAAATTTAATGAAGGCTGCATCTAAACCTTTCATCTCAAAAACTTTCCCATGAATTGACAGAATTGTCTGAAGGTAGCAATAATATAATAACACTGACGCCCTGTGGCTGAAAGGGAAGGCAGAAGACAGCTAAATGAAATGTGTGTTGTGGAGTGGGTGTGGTAGGTGGGTGGAGATGGATTAGGTGTGTGTTGTGGAGTGGGTGTGGTAGGTGGGTGGAGATGGATTAGGTGTGTGTTGTGGAGTGGGTGTGGTAGGTGGGTGGAGATGGATTAGGTGTGTGTTGTGGAGTGGGTGTGGTAGGTGGGTGGAGATGGATTAGGTGTGTGTTGTGGAGTGGGTGTGGTAGGTGGGTGGAGATGGATTAGGTGTGTGTTGTGGAGTGGGTGTGGTAGGTGGGTGGAGATGGATTAGGTGTGTGTTGTGGATTGGGTGTGGTAGGTAGGTGGAGATGAATTAGGTGTGTGTTGTGGAGTGGGTGTGGTAGGTGGGTGGAGATGAATTAGGTCTGTGTTGTGGAGTGGGTGTGGTAGGTGGTTGGAGATGGATTAGGTGTGTGTTGTGGAGTGGGTGTGGTAGGTGGGTGGAGATGGATTAGGTGTGTGTTGTGGAGTGGGTGTGGTAGGTGGGTGGAGATGGATTAGGTGTGTGTTGTGGAGTGGGTGTGGTAGGTGGGTGGAGATGAATTAGGTGTGTGTTGTGGAGTGGGTGTGGTAGGTGGGTGGAGATGGATTAGGTGTGTGTTGTGGAGTGGGTGTGGTAGGTGGGTGGAGATGAATTAGGTTGGTCGTGTGTTTACATCAGGCGGGTGGCTGCACTTACACGTCTTCCTCCTGTCTCCTTAGGTTCATTTGTGTTGTTGAACCGTAGTCTTGTTGGCACAGCACACTTTGTTCCACCTCATCTGTAGCCAGATGTTTTATTTATTGCACCGTAACGTCTTCACTACGATCGTGTCCAATTTACCTGGTGCCAACTCGAGACGATTTAGTTCACCAAAGAAGAAACGGTTCAGACATGAAGGGTTACGTGTAGCCGTCATAAGCCCCTTTACTGTATACGGCGCTTTAATGACCTAATTGAAATCGTCTGGTAGCATCAAGAAGAAAACTAAAATGACTTCCTCGGGCTGAAAAGGTTTAGTTTGGTTTTGTGGCAGAGCTGTATTCTTATTGGCATAGGACTTTATCAGTATTAAGGAATTCTCGGACAGAATGGGTAACCAGCGTGGCCCAAGTAACCATATTCATTGATTTATTTTGTGTTGTCATGGGTCTGGAGTTGAAGATTGAGAATAATATCATATACCCACGTTTCCATTGCAACCATTGGCCATAACACTTTCAGTACAGAGACGTTCTGCTTTTACTTTGTTCTTCATGCCACGAGACGATTTCATTCGGATCAGACGGGGTGAGGGGATATTATTTTACTCTGATCCGAATTAAATCGCCAGTCGGTACCAGGATTAAAGGAAATTAGAGACAAAAAATTTACTTTCAGCTTTATACATTTTTATTTTACCATTTAAGTAAGCAGCGCATATATAGTGTTACTAAATAAAATGTGATAATATTGTGCATACCATTACTGTATATACTGCCTCACTTAACACCGCTTGACTGTCACCAAATATGACGGGAGGCCTGAGAGAGAGGGAGGGTTGATGGTGCATAATGAAAGTGAGTGAATTGGATGAGGAGTATGTGTGTAGGAGTGCATGAGAGAGAGAGAGAGAGAGAGAGAGAGAGAGAGAGAGAGAGAGAGAGAGTGCATAATGAAAGTGAATGAGTTAGATTAGGATTGTGTGAGTAAGGGTACATCAGAGAGAGAGAGAGAGAGAGAGAGAGAGAGAGTGTGTGTGTGTGTGTGTGTGTGTGTGTGTGTGTGTGTGTGTGTGTGTGTGTAAATCTTGAAGGCAGAGCAAGTCATGCAGGTGCCAGACGATCCAAATTAGTGAGGTTAGGGACACACAACTCGGCTTCTTCGTCCCTTTGTTTATACAGAGAGTTTCGTCCCTTTGTTTATACTGAGAGAGTGAGGGGGGGGGGAGATGAAGGATTGCTTTTGTGTTAGGGCGTAGACTTACGGACTTGCAATAATTTTTCCTCTCAGGTAGAATTTATTTTTGTCACAAGAACGGGTTGAAGTATGGGAAACCAGCACTCTTTTGCCCTTCTGCGATACAAATCATAGAAGAAAAGGAGAGTAACTAAACGCAGGTCATAGTTACAAGAGGAAAATTATAGTAATTAAGATAATTTTGTGCAGGAAGAACGACGACACATGGGAAGCCTGTGCTCTCTCCTTTCCTAATCCTTCCTTGAAAACAAAATTAGTTACGAGATAAAAGCTATAATAACTACCAAGGCAAGATTTGTCTCTGCAGGATGAACAAAACAAACGCGTGGCTTTTGTACTCTTGTGTCGTTGTCCTTCCTGCATAAAGCAGTGTTAGTTAGGAGAGGGTATTGGTGGTAAGTTATATGTTGGTGTGTTGATGATGGTGTGAGTTAGGATGCGGCTTGTTGCCTTATCTGACGTATCCTGCTGCTTGGGGTGTATTGTGCCTGACATTGTTACCGTGCCTACCTGGTGGCTTGTTTGACACTGGCTGATGGGTGCAAAGTGTTTGGAGGTGTGTGTGTGTGTGTGTGTGTGTGTGTGTGTGTGTGTGTGTGTGTGTGTGTGTGTGTGTTCTGCTGTCTTTTTCTTTCCCACGGAAACACATCTTAGTTAAGTCAGGGAAATGATCGTAAGTGTGTTTATGAATCCGGATCCTGATCTACTGAAACAGGCAATTTTAGGGACGTGTTCATTGCCAACCAGCAGTTTAACCCTTTCATGACCAGACGTATCTCCGAAACTGGATAAAATCGTTTGTGGATGGGAAGAATAAATAGCCTTCTTTCCATTCTCCCACACCTCATCTCAGCTTTCTTTGTCTCTCACCTTCCCTTCCCTTTCCATTCCCCAGCCTCGCTTTTCTACCATCCCCTCCCCTCTCTCCCCCGTCCCGTCCCTTTCATTCATCGTGCCCCACATCTGCATACTAAGGTGAGTGGGTGGGATGGCGTGCAGGCTGATTAAGTCGCCCCTTCTTTGTCTGCCTGGGGTACTTGGCCGTTTTGTGCCCCCCCCCCCCTCCACATGTGTCAGATGTGTGGAGTCACGTGTATCGGATCGTTTGTGGAGTGAGGTGTGTGTGTGTGTGTGTGTGTGTGTGTAAGGTAAGGTAAGGGCGTGCAGTGACCCACAGTGACCCTCCTTGTGACCCACCTGTCCCCCGGGTCGCCATTGACGTGCACCTTTTTTATGATAACTTGCTTCCCATTTCGTTCTTTGTCTCATGCAAATCACATTTCCTTTCTCAGCTTTCCCCTCCATCACCATCCATCACTGAGACCACTAGCACGAGGAGTAAAGACGCCAGTGGGAGAAAAAAATGAAAGTGGAAGAAAGGGTGAATGAAAGGAAAGAGGAAGGGAAAGTGAATAGCCGAAAGAAAGTAAAATGAAAGAGTGGGTGGGTGGAATGAGAAGGAAATGGGAAAGCGAGTAGAAGACAGGGAGAATGAAATGGAAGGTAGATGAAATGAGAGCAGAAAGGAGAAAAGAAATGGGTGAATGAGAAAGGGTGAACGAACTGAAAAAAAAAAAAAATGAAGGAAAAGATGTATGAAAGTAGAAGCTATAGGAGAGGAACGGATGGCTGAAATTCAACAGAAGGGGAATGTGAACAGAAGAAAGGAAGGAAAGGTAGATGAAATAAGAAGGAAAAGATAAAGCTAGCTAAGAGGTGGACTGATAATACTGCCGAGCATGGACGGAGGGAAGGATGGGACGGTGAAATTGGGTGGATCAGAGGCGACTGGTATGGGTGTGTGATGGATGAAGGAGCAGGGAAAGTTGATGTGTGGAAATGAACCCAGAATTATGTGAACCACTGGGCCGTTTGTAAGACCATAGTTCATTCTCTCTCTCTCTCTCTCTCTCTCTCTCTCTCATCTTTATTTCCTGATAACGGGAGAGGTGTACATCACAGTACTAGTGTAATGGCATTGGTGTAGGTACTCACTGACGCATTGGCAGGTATTTAGTATAACGCCTCAAACATATATACCTGTAATCAAACACCAATTCTGTCCATTATCACTGCCATAGGAATTCAAACCTGAGTCACTGATACCACCGACCCACTGGTGTAGTAAAGTGAGGCTAATTCCCTGCACTGTGATAGCAAGACACAATAAAGCAGATGGATGTCATAGTAATGCTTAGGATCAAATGTCCATGAGTCGTACACATCACAAGAGTCAACTATGATTACAGCTGCTCGGCGGGTGACAGAACCACCACAACAGCAGAAGGTGTTTAATCTGGGTTTATCATAGGATCTGCAGACCACACCTGCCTCCACGCGTTACCAACTCAGCACAAAGGCCGTAGATGCCCATGGTGTCTGTGCCAGCCTTATCTCCCACTCTGCACGCACTCCCCTAACTCCTGCCAGTCTTAGCCCTGCCAGTACCATGACGTCTTGGATATTTCATTCTTATTACCTCCACTTGATTTTGTTCAGTTGGGAGGAGACGTTTCCTATCGAAGGGATTTGATGCAACCTTCATTAATCCTTTCACTAATATAGAGGTCCTTCCTAGCTTGAGTTACATCTGGTGGTAGCCTGAGTGAAATGATACGTTATCGTAGTGATAGGGTTGAGGCAAAAAGAGAACAAGATAATTAACTGGGAGAGAGGAAAGGGGAAAGAAGATAAGAATGGAAGAGATGTGATATAGAAGAATGGGAGGAAGAGACAAAATGAGGGAGAGACAATGTTAGAGAGAAAAAAAAAAGAAAAGGAGAGAACATGAAAGAGAGAGAGAGGAAGGGGAGAAGAGATAAATGGGGGAATGGGATATAAAAATTAGATAAAACTGAGAGAGGAGGAGAAAAATGGGAGGGTGTGATAACGTAATGTAAGTTGTGATGGTGGTACATGAAGGATGCAAA
Organism: Coenobita brevimanus; assembly: GCF_032717465.1. Classification (NCBI taxonomy): domain Eukaryota; kingdom Metazoa; phylum Arthropoda; class Malacostraca; order Decapoda; family Coenobitidae; genus Coenobita; species Coenobita brevimanus. Next base: position 6,978,523 of record NC_137059.1, read on the forward strand.
TTTGTGCAGATTGGTTAGCGAGGCGATGGGCAAGGCAGTGAAAATGATGAGGGTATTTACCGTGGCCTGACTGACGATGATGGCGTTGATGGTAGCGATAATACATGACTAGGTTGGTGATGCTGATGATACGGACGATAAAAGAGGTAATATTGATGGCTAATGGTGAAGCGGACGATAGTGATGATGTTACCGATATTGGTGATTATACTGACGATACCGTATAAGATGATACGGAACTGATGACTCATTGCGATACTGACGATAATAGAGATAATACTGATGACTCATGGCGATGGTGACGATACGTGTGGTGATGCCGACGATAATAAAGCTAATACTAATGACGAATGGTGAAGTTGACGAAACTAATGATGATGTTACCGGTACTTGTAATGATGTTAGCGATATTGGAGATAATTCTGATGACGATGCTGAGGATACTTGTGATGATGCTGACGATGCAAGTGATGATAATGCTGATGATGCTGACGCTGCTGATGGTTACAATAGTACTGAGGAGGGTGAAGATGGGGAGGGGGTTCTTAGAAGTGGTTGTTCCAGTGAAACTAGATGTAGCACTTCACTATGACGGCGTGTTTTGTTATTAATTCTTTCAGACGATTGTATTCAGTTTAGGGAGGATCTCTTGTGAGGTACGGACGACACCTCTGTTTTACCGTGTATAGTTGAAAAGGTCTGTCTCCTAGGCTTTTAAAAAATCTGGTGGTAGCAAGAATAAAATCAAAGGTATGTCCTCAGGGTGAAAGAGTTAACTGTTTTGTACCAATTCCAGTGTGCAAAGTCTCTCCCCAGGTGTGTATTATCGCTTGGTGGCAGCAAAGTCTCTCCCCAGGTGTGTATAATCGCTTGGTGGCAGCAAAGTCTCTCCCCAGGTGTGTATAATCGCTTGGTGGCAGCAAAGTCTCTCCCCAGGTTTATATAATCGCTTGGTGGCAGCAAAGTCTTTCCCCAGGTGTGTATAATCGCTTGGTGGCAGCACAGTCTCTTTCCAGGTGTGTATAATCACTTGGTGGCAACAAAGCCTCTCCCCAGGTGTGTATAATCGTTTGGTGGCAGCACACTCTCCCCAGGTGTGTATAATCGCTTGGTGGCCGCAAAGTCTCTCCCCAGGTGTGTATAATCGCTTGGTGGCGGCAAAGTCTCTTCCCAGGTGTGTATAATCGCTTGGTGTCAGCAAAGTCTCTCCCCAGGTGTGTATAATCGCTTGGTGGCAGCAAAGTCTCTCCCCAGGTGTGTATAATCGCTTGGTGGCAGCAGGTATAAAAAATGTAAAATGGATGGTGGTGTTGAAAGGGTTAAGTGGTTTGTTTGTGTTGTTTGTCATGGGTTAATGGTGGTGTGTCTGGCTGCTCATCACAATGCAGGTTGACTGAGGCGGAACACAACTACCTCTTGACTGATATGGTGTGCTCTCTCTCTCTCTCTCTCTCTCTCTCTCTCTCTCTCTCTCTCTCTCTCTATGTATTTATGTATCTATCTATCGAACTGTCTCTTTCTGTTTATCTTAGTCTCTAATAGAAGGGGGACTCTCATCTACTTGTTAAATAATCTGTGGCACTGTTTGTTAATTTATCAAATCATCTTCCTTTTTCTAACTCTCTGCGTAGTGTTTCGTAACAACTGTCTCTAAAATTTTTCGCATTAACCCAATGATGATCATTATGCTCATCAATAGAAGTGGTGTGTGAGTAATGTATGCTGACAGATGAATACTGACACCAAGCCGAACCAGCAGCCCAGGACGCTAACCTGTAGGAAGCTGTTGTGGTGTAAGTAGCCCCTCACACCTCACTCTTCCTACCATTACGTACACACACCCAGGCAGGATCAGCTGTGTGATAAGAGTGGTCAGCTGTAACACGCATAGCTGCCTCTGAATAATGACAGTGATTAAGAACAGACTTAAAACCGTCACTACCAGTACGTTTTTATATATATATATATATATATATATATATATATATATATATATATATATATAATAATCTTACGATCACTAGATTATTTTCTTCAGCTTTAGAGGGACTTTTCGAACTGGAGAGGTTAAATAGAGTCTTCATTGGCCTCGTCTGCCATGATGTACAAAGTCCCTGGCCTGACCCAACTGCCTGATAAGAAGGGTCTGCTATAACCCTTTGTAAGTCGTGGATTTCCCTGTGTTGAACATATTCGTCAGGCGTTAGTCAGATTAAAATGTACCTTTTGACTACTTTGGCTTTATCTGTGCAGAGTAAAGTCATCAAGCAATAATGTTACTAATAATATGTTACTCTGTAATTCAGGTGCCTGTTTGAAGGATCGCATTTAACCTTGTGGATGCCATGAACGTCCTTCATTGGAATAAAATTGTCTAAATAAAAATGCAAATTACTTTATTCTAAACCACTACGGTATTGGAGGCAGTGTTTAACCTTTTTGCAATGATGTGTCAGAATTGAATAAAGTACACACGTTAGCTGGTACAAAATACAAACCTGGCGTGTTGCAACCAAAAGGTTAACGCGAGTGTCTGATTCTGGGATAATGAGAGGGAGTGACCAACACAGACTTAACAAGCAAAAACCCTCCTTGTCATTTGTAACCATTATTGTTTAAGACTGAGAGTGAGTACGTAAAAGCTATTGTGCCTGGCATCATTCCACTGTGCCGAATTGATCACGTGGAAGAAATAAACACACTGAAACTGAGTCTGTTATAATGAAGATGCAGCAATGCCTCCTGACTTGAACACTTCAGATATAAACAAATGAGGGTCCAGGTCCGGTCGAAAATGTTGCAGCCTCACAGTATACAAAACTACACTTTGTGTAGATAAATTCTTCCCAAATTACTGTACTATTCAGTGGCTGTATTTTCCTCCTAAGACACCGTTAGCTATAATTTTTTTTTTTAATTTATATTTTTTTAGTGGATGTAGTGGCCATTCACCTTTACCGCTTTCGCCGCGATGCGTTTAGGTATTCTGTTCTTGTTAACACCAGATGATTTTGTTCAGCTGAGCGAAATCCCAGCACTTAAAAGTTTGGCAAAAGTATCTTAAGTAACTTTTTCTGTCCTAGTCGTGGGATTATTATTATTATTATTAGTAGTAGTAGTAGTAGTAGTAATTTTTTTTCGTTAACATTTAACAATTTCGTTCAGTCAGGGGAATTCAGCCATCACAGGATTAACTGGAGCTCATTTGGTCGAGAAGGCTAGTCAAATTTTGCTGTCCATGGTTGAGGCAGTTTATGTGAGTCTTTGCCACCTCTTACCCCTAACATTGCTACTGGGATAGTAATCATATATACTGTTAACCAGTATTTACGATAAACAGATATATGTAGCAGTGAATTATCATGAAAAATAGTTTTGTTTTGTCTTCTTAGAACTTTAATATTTTTATGACGCAATATTGTAACATTAACATTGTTTAATATTGACAAATTATGATTTCAGCCATTCACGAACTTCCGAGATTTTGATCTAGCAGTAGCTTTGAAGCTGATGAGTTACCGTAAATATAATACTTGGAGAAAAAGTAAGACTATTGGTGTACAGTGTTTGGTTGATACAGATTAGAGCCGTAAACCCTTCACGACGAGGACTCATTTTTAATAATATTTTTTTATTGCCTTAAATCCAACTACATCATCTTGAGGTTGCCGAAGAAGTCACCATTTTGAAGGGGTTAAAATCAAAGAATGGTTGTACTGTAAAATATAGTTTTGGAAGCAAAGATCATATCCATAAATAAGTATAACAAGACAGGCAGCCGAGGACAGACACAAGATACAGGAGCCAGCACTGTGATTCATTGCTGGCACGGAAATACCCTTTCTCCTACACCACCAGGTTACCACTGGCCATTTACATCTAGGATTTACTGGCCATTCTGGCAAGGTGTGTGGGAAGCCGATGGAGTGTGGGGAAGTGTTTATAATTGTTCTTTAGATCAAATTGTGTTTAAGAATGACAATTAATGTTTTTATTTTCACCCCTGCTGATAATAGATACCGATACTTCAGAATGAAGAGAGTGAATAAAAAAAGTTAGTTATTTACATCTATAGTTTTTATTAATCTTAAGACTAAGCTGAGACTTTATAAATACAAGTATTTTCCCCTCACCTCCCCTTTGCCCTGCCCACCCCTTGCAACCTCATATCCTAATCTTCCTCCTGTATGGCCTCCCTTCTATCCCCTCTGTACCTCGTTGATCACTTCACTACTTTTTACTTATTACCTCCGCCAAGGAGGTTATGTTTTTGCCGGCGTTGGTTTGTTTATCTGCTTGTCTGTTAGCAGGATTACTTAAAAAGTTATGAACGGATATTGCTAAAATATTCTGGAAGGGTAGGGTATGACACAAGGAGGAATCAATTAGATTTTGATGGTGATCCGGATCATCATCTGGATCCAGCAATTTTTAAAGGATTCTGTACCATCGCGGGATATTGGAAATGTCAAAATTTGCTTCTAACTCGATAAATAATGCGTACGATGCTTGCCCAAAATTTACAAGATATCTCCGTAAGATCTACCACACACTCCGCCTTAGCGGAGGTTTGCGATATCGGATTGCTTCTGTTTATTTAGTTGTGTACACCTTCATATCCGTCTTCTGTGTCAGCCTTTCCTCGCCCGTCTGCTTCTTTCTTTTCTTTTTTTTCTTTCACCATTATGCCTTATTTCCAGCCTCACTTGTTCATCCTTCTGGTCTGGCCTCCCGATTTCCCAAGTACCTCTTTTCTCTTTGATGTATCTCTGTTTACCTTCATGTCCTTCTTCTCTTTAAATCCCTCGTCGATCCTCAATCATCTCTCTTTTTTGACATTAAGCTTCATCTTCAGTCTTATGCTGAAGTTGCAGCTAAAGTTACAGGAACTTTGTGTTCATTAATACAACTTACTTCTTCTTTTGCAGGTGAGTTGGTGCAGCGAGGGCGATGAACCTGAGGAAATAGTAAGTAAAATTTCTATTCCAGATATATAAAACTGCGTCCGTTGAACTTATTCAGGCCCATTTAGGCCACTTAGGTCCCGTCAGAAGATTTTAGACCTGATCAGGCCGAGCCCTTCACGTACATCATGTCCTGTTATTTTTAACGTCCATTTATGTCCAGACAAGTCAGTTTAGGCCCATTCAGTTTACTTAAGATTCCAATTAGCCAATTCAAGTCCATCAGGCGCCCAAATGAACCGGTATACTGGCGCCCAAATGCAACAATAGCAAATTGGATTTTGCGCCCAAATGAATTGCGGCCGAATAAAACATTACGTCAGGAAACTCAGGCGGGTTTTTTTTTTTCCCCGTATTTCTACGCATCTGCATCCACTCACTTGATGTAGTGCTACCTACCTGTTCCTTAGCCTTTATCATTCTTTTTCTGTGTCTGTCCTTCTCTCTTCCTATTTCTCCCATCTTTCCTGTCACTTCTTATTGCTTTTCTTTCCTTCACAGGTGGCTTTACATTGAGTGACAAGCCAAATGGTTTCCTGTAAGCCAAGAAACCATTTACAACGCTAGGTGGTTACCATATAACCAACCCTTACGTGCTCCCTACATGTCAACAAGTGGGTTGGTGGAGGGTTAGTGCCCCTCCCTGTAAAATAAGTAACTCAAAGTCAAGTGGCCACCCCTTACGGGATTATGGCGTCTGGCAATAGATAGATAGATAGATAGACGTTAAGAATCTATCAGAGTATTTGCAGATGGAGGTTTAATAATGAAGGTTTTATTCTTTTAACCCCCCAACCCCTACCCCGGTGCTTTAGGAGGGAGGCAGCCATGTTTGTTGTTGTTGGGGATTAAGTGGGATTACAGGGGCTTACATTGTGTGTGTGTGTGTGTGTGTGTGTGTGTGTGTGTGTGATTTTATTATTTTTGTGACTGTTGAGGATTATTATTATTATTCAACACGGGAGACTCACAAGAGCAAAATAAAATCATTTGGTGTTAGGAAGAAAATTATAACCGTAGTGGATGTGTTAGTGATGAATTTTCTCATATCGTCGCTACAGGGGGGTTTGCCCGTCAGCTGCGTAAAATCGTCCGGCGGTGGCAGGGACAAAACACCAAACTCATCATCGTAGTAAAAGGAATAAACCCCTTCACTCCAATGACGTGTTAGTGGATTCTTTTCATCTCCAGTCAGCTTTATTCAGCTTGGGAGACTTTACGAATTGGAGGACTTGTATACATCCTTCATTAATCTCTTCATAACCTGACGTCTGTTCCTAAGCGGAAAAGTATCGCATGAAGGTAGCAAGAATAAAATAATGTATACGTCATGGGAGTGAATTAATCATCTTCATCATGACTGTTAATGACCCAGTTGTGATATTTTCCCAGACTTGTTTAGAAGATAATAGTGGCCTGTTGTGCGGAAGTGAGGTAATTTGAAGGTTGAGAGAGAGAGAGAGAGAGAGAGAGAGCTGGGGGAGGAGGCTATGTTACTCATTAACCTTCCCCGGGAGTGTAACATGCTATCAAGGTTGGGTTACATCCCCGCTGATAATGTTGGCTGGGTCTTTGTGTGGCGTAATGGTTGAGTTAGTTTTAAGTTTGGTGTTTTTGTGATAATTTAGCGATTTAACTACAGTGGCCTCGTGTTACTGTATTCTTCCCTGTGGAGAACAATTGCATTGGACTTAGTAAAGACCTCTTGTGATGGGACAGTGGCGGCTGTGGTCCAACCCAGTCTGTGCCATAAGTCTACCAGGCAGACTTAAGGCCTCGCTTGGTGGCAAGAAGGAAATAGACATTACCGTACTGATGGTGTTATCGTTATCTTATATAATGCTTCATTACTTCACCCAAGTTTGGAGTGTTTGTGTGAGGTTAATGTCATCATCATCATCATCATCATCATCATCATCATCATCATCATCATCATCATCATCATCATCATCATCCGTGTCTTTGTTGCATTATTTACCACTAGGACATAATTATTAGGGGAAGAGAATGTTTAATGTTGGTAGTGCACCATTAACCCTCTCACGGTGGGAACAACTCTGGTAGCCTGTCTTATCCCTGGTTACACCAGATGATTTTATTCAGCTGAGAGTGGGTAATAAGAGCTGAAATTATTAAACAAGTGTTGTATAGAAGCACAGAAATGGGAGAAGGAGACTGATAACGAGGGGGAAGGATGTAGGAAAGAAGGGCATGAGGAAGGACGACTTGGAATGGCGGGAAAGAGTTGTGATGAGTTGTTAGACAGCCTTGGAGGTTTTGCCATGGGCATCCTGAATGAACTTTGGGATTGGCTTTCTGGCAGTAGATAGATAGATAACAAATGAAAGACGATAGGTGAACAGGAGGAGGGAAAAAGAAAGGATATGTATTTCTGTTGGAATGAATAAAAAAAAAAAAGTTGTGTGAGGGGGGAGAGGAAAGAGATGAACTAAAGGGAAGATAATAACCGTGGATAAATGAGTCCGAGGTGTATCGGCCAGCTTGCAGTCATCGCATATGGGTGGACGGTTGTGTTGTACCGCACTCGTCTAGTTAGTGTTTTACAAGTCCTTAGTTGGACTAAGTATCACCACTTTGAATCCAAAAAAGTGACCCGTTCCCACCCAGTGCCACACACACGGGTATAATGTGAGAGGGGTTTGAAGTGCTGAGGGTTAAGTGAACGTGGGTATATATTGTGTTGGAGTGGAAGTGGTTTGCATGAGGACTGTATACGTCATCGAGAGTATATCAACAAAGTAGTAACAAGTGAGAATACTTGCAAGGACAAACTACTGCACCCACTCCACAGGTGAGACTGAGCCCAGATTTTGATGAGTAACCCCTCACTCAGAACACGGAAGTTGGGATGTGAAGGAAAAGGAAGGGAATGACAATCCTGTCATCTCCGTGAAAGCCATCTGTACAGTACCATTCTTTTTCAACAATAACTCAATACCCGAAAGACACGCGAATGTGAAGGAGTAATATAAAAAGGAGAGGGGTAGAATGCAATGTGAATGGGAATGGCATTGGAGTCTAGTCATCCCTGTAACCATCCTTTGGCCTCATCTTCAGCAGTATTCATTCTTCCAAGCATTTTGCTGTTTCCTTTACACCATCACCACCACCACCACCACCATGCAGCTCAGCTAATTCAGTTGTCCTCTTCCTTTGCACAAAACTCACTTTCTCAATTGGCCCTCTGTGCCTCTGTATTCAGGCTCCCGTGGTCGCCCTTGTGCCCGTCCTTAGTAGAGCCGAAAATAGCTTACTTCCCCAACCCAGCCAGCTGGAACCATGACAATCACCCCAATGCAAAAACGTAATAGGGGTGAAAACGACAATTGCACAAAAAACGGGGGAGGGGGTAGAGGAAATTACAATATGGCTTCCTGTGTCCCTCTGCCTTGTTTTTGCTGAGTTTTGTTGTTTGTGTTTGTGGCACTAGGGGTGGTGTGCGTGTGTGTGTGTGTGTGTGTGTGTGTGTGTGTGTGTGTGTGTGTGTGTGTATGTGTGTGTGTGTGTGTGTGTGTGAGACATAGGAAAAGGCGGAAGGGAAAACTGAGAACGATAATGGTGATATATATAAAGTACGAATATGATATAAAGGAGACAAAAAATACGACCATAACAAAAGAAAATTTGTGATTACAGATAAATGCCATACAGAAAGAGAGGAATAAGAAACATGAAAAATACCGAATATGTTAGGGAGGAAGGCGGTGGTGAAACAGAAGACGATAATACAGGAAAAAATGTGAATATGTTGCAGAGAATGAAATGTGAAATATGATCGTGACAGAAAAAAAAAAGTAAGGTATAATGTGGACGGAAAACGGCGAGAGTAAAACCGAAGACGATGATAAATAAATGAAATTCGAATACGATGCAACAAATACAATAACATGGTAGAATTAATTAAAGATGAATGTGATAAAGGGGAGCGAAAGTGATAGAGGAATGAGAATTTAAAAAAAAAAAAAAGATAAATGTGATAAGGAGAGAGAGGCGAGGGTGAAACAGAATACGATGGTAAAGCACAGATGAAGGGTGTAGATTCATCCTTCTCCAGTCCTTTCTTTGTTTTTTTTTCCCTTATCTGACCCATACTCTCTAGTTTTTGTCCTTTCCCCTGCCCTTCCCTGCAACCTGCCCCCCTTGTTTCTGTCCCCCTTACCATCTTCCTTCCTCTTTTCTCTCTCTCTCTCTCTCTCTCTCTCTCTCTCTCTCTCTCTCTCTCTCTCTTTTTCCTCCCCCACCCCCTCCTTCCTCCTCTCCTTCCTGCTTTCTTCCTCCTTTTCCTTCCCTTTCTTGCCTCCGCTTCCCTTTTACTTGCTTCTCCCATTCCGCCCTCCTTCCTTGCTCCCATGCATCTCCTGTTTATAGTCCTTCCTTCCACCTCAATTTAATCTCCCTTCTTCTGTGTTCTTCCTTTTCCTCAACTTTCCTTTTCTGTAATTTTCCCGACTTATAGTTTTGCATTCACTTACCTCCATCTCCATACTCTTGCAGCATCGTTTCATGTGATTTCTCCTTTTCTGTCTACCACCACGACGTGTTCTTAACTTCTTCAGTCTCAGGATATCTCTGCTGTTTTATCCTCGCTACCTTTAAACTTTTATATTTAACTTGGGGAAACCTGTTGTAATGAAGGGGTTAGAGGGAATATCTATTACACTCTGTTGTGCAAGATGTCACTAAAAGATAAGTAAAATCATCAGGTGATTGCAAGTATAAAGTGAAAAAGACTTCCCCGGCCTGACGGGGTTAATTTTACCTTCTAACTTCGATTTTCCTTCGTTTCTGTATTGCATTCTCCTTTTGTTAATCGTATTTTTTTTTAACTCCTCATTCTCCCCGACCATTGATTCATTTCCTGTATCCTCACTTTCTTCTGTTTCGTACTTTCATTTCAGTATCTTTTCTTCTGTTTCATCCTCACGTCTTTAATTTGTGTCCTAATATCTGGTTGTCATCTTCTTTGTCCTCCGTCGTCATTGTTTCATTCTTGCACCCACTCTTTCCTCTATTTCGTTTTTATTTCCAGCCTTTTCCTTCTTCCTATTCCTCTGTTTCATCTCTCCATTCCTGAATGTCTGAATTTCATGTTTTCACCTTCTTCCTACTCCTTATTCTTGTCTTATCCCTACACCCCCGTTTTTCGTTGCCGTACTTTCACGTCCTCCTCCCACACTTTATTTCATCCTTACATCTTTTCTTTCCTCTCTGTCCTAATTTCTCTTTTCCACCCGCTGCCTCCTCCGGGTCCTCCCTCTCTTCTGTTTCACTCCAGCTTTCTCCTTTTCCTCTGTTTCGTACTTTCCCTCTGGCCTCTTCTTTCTCCCTCCCTTCCATCTGCTTCTTTTAATTAACTACTGTTTCATACAGCTAGGCTTTGCTTCTATTCCAGTTCTTCCTACACCTACCCACACTCCACCCGTTCCGTGTTCTCTCCCTCCTTCATTCCTTTCCCCTTTCGGCTAACCTCTCTCTTAATACACCCGTCCTACACCTCCTTCCTTTTTCACCCAACTTTTCCACCCTGCTTTACCTCCTGTCCTCTGTTCTCTTAACCTGCATCCTTCTTTCCTGCCTTACCCTGCCGGCTGGAGTGAGACAAAAGCTAGCCGGTGGTGGTGAAGGGTGTGGCTGGGTGGGGCATTGTGCAGGATGGTCCCATCTAGGCCAACCCGGTCACGATCCCAGCCTCGACTTTCGTTATGCTGTGCTTGTAAATACACCCGCACCCCAGCCTCATGGAGGAGGAGCCGCGGCCTGCCTGGTGGTTAGGGTGTAAGAGTTATGACCGGCGGCAGCCATCAACACACAAGGCTGGCAGTGCTGGTGTGCTCACAGGTCCGTGTCCTGTGCTGGGTGGAAAGCTGTTGCTCTTGGTTGATGTCAGAGGTATCTTGTGACAGATGTATTACGTCGACCGCCTGACCTGCGTCCAGCAGTGAATATATCAATGGAGGAGATAAAGAAATGGGCGTGGTGAGCACAGGAATGGTAGGATGGGAAGGAAATTTGTTGAATGTTGGAGCAGGGGCAGGAAAGTATACCCTGTGAAAATGGGTGTCGTATGATTAACGGTGTGAGTGTAGTGAATAATTTCTTAAAATATCCTCCAAGAATGAAAGTGTCAAAAGCTGAGGGGGGGAGGGGTTGGGTTTGGAGGACAGAATGGGAGGGATGGAATGATTCTGAATTGGGGGGGGGGGGTGGAAACCATGAGAGTTTACCCTCTGAAGATGCGTGCTGTAGGATTAATGGTTTGAGGGCAGTGAGGGTTTATTTGAAAGTTTTCTCCAGCGTCAGAGTAAGCTGCGCTCCTCACACTTACTTTACCTTGTCACGGTGGTGGGTATTACCTGTTTTTACTTCTTTATATCCGCACTTAACACAGGATCACCGTTGGTGGTTGTGCTTTTTACCACTGCTAATATAACACATAAAGTTTTAGGGCTTCACGTAATTAATACCCTAACCCATACAGTGCCTAAAATAGGTCCACCTCTTTCTGGCGGAGGACGCATCTCTCATTTTAGCCCTTTTAGCCAGATGACTGACGTCAGCCTGATGACATTGATGTTAAGACTTTGGTGTGTGTGTGTGTATGTGTGTGTGTGTGTGTGTGTGTGTGTGTGTGTGTGTGTGTGTGTGGACAGGCCTTATCGTTATTGTTACTAAATCTGCACATCAGTACTTTCTCATGGACAGAATATTATACATACAAACCTACATAGGTTGAGGCAGACAGCAGCGGGTCATAATAATAAATTTATACAGCCTGCGTCACAAGACACCGAGTATGAGTAGTGTTTGCTTTCTTGATGATGTTAAATTAGCAGTGCATTGAGGACCTATGTACATAACACGACATAAGAGATGATGTGGTAAACTCTGGGAAGTTCGTCAGTGATCACAGTTTATGTTCACTTCACCTTGACTTTATGCACGCCAGTGTGAAGGAAAAAGATCACGACTGCATTGGTGTGGACTAACAGAGAATATACATCTGTGCTTAATTCCTGATGTGTATATGTATATGCAGACTACATACTCAGAGGAAGGAGTCATCAAGTAATCAAGTCATTATCACTACTACGTCACTGAACCACATTGCATAGTCGTTTGTATGCATTGTTGGTAATTGGAGTTTATTATACAAGTGAAGCTATAAAATTATAATGGATAATTACAGCACCAAATAAACTTTACCCAAATTTTATGAAATGCTCTTCTTTGATGTACGACTTTCGGCAGTGCTCACACAGAATTATGAGGTTGTTTCAGAATGGAAGTTTGACTTTTTTTTTTTCACATTCACAGTTCTCGTCTCGCTTTTCCTCACTTAACAGTCATATCGTTTTCAGTTAACCCAATTATACTTTAAATTATTTTGTAGAGTCATTAAGTTTAATTGCGTGAATCTGCATGCAGTATTAACTTGTTCATCCCAGTGGCGTATTATATTTTATATTGATGCTTGTCACTCGATTTTATTTTGCTTAGGAAGAGTCCCGAAATACAGTACGAGTTAATGGTATGAATAAGTCCATAGGTTGCAAGAATTAATACAAATTAGGTCATTGAAGTGAAGAGAGAATTTTTCTATGGTTTTCGAAGTGCCCCCCCCCTCTCTCTCTCTCTCTCTCTCTCTCTCTCTCTCGACGCAATTGGTATCGTTTAGTTAGGATGGAGCAATTATTGCATATTCGCGTCTGCATTCATGTGTCTATTAGACACAGACAATATTATAGAATATAAATAATAGATAAACATTCTATTCATCTTTTGATTAACAAAAAAAAAAAAAAAAAAAAAAAAATTGCATGCATAGAGTAAGTATGTGGCTGTATGGCCAAATTTTCCTTTTCCATATTATTCTACTTTCTGCCGATCCTATAAAATTCCTTCAGGTTTTTCATTCCTGCAAGGTATTACTTCCTCTCTTGTTTCCTGTACGGCAAATGCCGGAGGGTCTGGAGGGTGGGGGAGAGAGCCTTTGCTGTGCTATCCTTTTCTCCTGCTCCTATGCACTATATTAGGATTAAGGCCGGACCACCTCGTAGGGACCGTAAGGTCTGTGTGGTCTGTGTATCTATGAAACTCTATGTAACTCTCTCTCTCTCTCTCTCTCTCTCTCAAGTAGCATTAGTAATAAAACTGGTGACCCTATGGCCTCAGTCCGACCCAGTGACCTCAACGCAGCACCATGAACCAATCCAGATTACAATCGTGCCTATATTTTCGGTGCGGCCTGATCCTTGGCTGGGAGAGGGTGGAGGTGCAAGGGAAGAGTTTGGATGATTAGAGGTGGCGATAAGAGTAACGCGGGAATGAGGGGTTCAGGCGAGTGGAGTGTTGGCAATCCTTTGAATTAGGTGATAGGAATATGAAGTGGTGGTGATGATGATAATAATAATAGTAGTAGTAGTAGTAGTAATATTAATAAAGGGAGGTGGGGTTGGTAAGCATGTGTGGGTGATAAGGATAAGATGTAACGATGTGAAGATAAAGAAGGGGAAGGTGGAGATGATAAGAACAAAAGGGAGAAAGAATAAGGAGAGATCGAGATTATATTATTAAGAAGAGGGATTTGGATGAGAATAAGAAATGGCCAAAAGACAAACAAGGGGGAAGTGGGGTTGACAGGGATGTGACAAAAAAGATTGAGGAAAGGAGGAAGCGGGGATGATAAGAAGAGGCGACAAGACGTAGATAAGATGGGGATGATAAGAATTTAAAGTTGTGATAAGAAAGTGGTGACAGGGGGAAGGAAAGTGAACATTGCTTTGAGTGTGAGTAATAAGAAAGTGCGATTATTTCTCGTAGAAGTGATTAGGTAGGTAGGTATAGAGAGAGAGAGAGAGAGAGAGAGAGACGGGGAAGGGATATCAGGCAGTAGTAGGTAAAAGGTGAAAGAAATATGTTAGGCTTTATCACACCTGAAGTAAATCGTCTGGTGCTGATGTGAATAATATACCGTAGTTGAGTGCACCAGTACCAACGAAAACATTAGAAACTTAAGAAGCCATTGATTCGTAAGCATTCTCTCAACTAAAAAAAGAAAAATATGTGTTAGCCTCAGTATTATCCCGAAGTTCATCCATATCAACGAAAGGGTTAAGGTAGGCATAAAAAAAGTGGCCAAGGACTGAACAGCAGTTGGTCACATAAAGGTAAACAAAGTGAGCAGTAGGTGAAAGCGAGGTGACTTAGGGGAACACTAGGTGAACATGATATGGGGAAAGTGGACACAAGATTGGTGGTCAGGGCTTCAGGACAGTGAGCAAAAAGTAAATATATGATGAGGGAAAAGTATGGAGAAATAAGCGAAGCGGGGAAAGAAGTGAGCAGAGAGAGAGAGAGAGAGAGAGAGAGAGCATGTAACGTAAGCCAGGGTAAAAGAGTCAGGGTGTATCCATATCTGACCAAAATTTAGGAGAAAACGACCTCGGCATCCCCCATCTTTGGCTGCTGATGGTCCTACCTTCGCTATCATTCCTATCAGTGCCCGGGGCTTCAAACTGATATGTTCCCAGCTTCTTGACTGTTGCCTGCCTTCCATCTTACCCAGACCTTACGGAATCTTATCATCCAATATCACGGTTGATTTGTGCTGATCGCTGATGCTCCTCTGGCTGTGTATTAATTGTGTTGGAGTGAAGAATGTGTTATAATAATTTTTGTTTAATATATTTAACTGCCTTTCCTCTTTCTTTGCTCTCACCCAGGGGCATAAACTGAATATATTATGAGCTTAAGGAATCTTATCATCAGCTCTTACGTTCAGGTTTTTGCTACTCGCTAAAGCTCCTCTCGCTGTCTCTTGTCTCTGTTGGTAGCTGGAAGTACCTCAAGTTAGAGGCTTGGTTAGGTCGGTAAATACTCCATCTTAGAGACCTGAGGAATATTTGCCTTCTGTTGATCTGCACGTTTTTTGCCAGACACTGCTTCTGTTTGTACTTTTCTCATATCTGATCTCGAGGGCTAAAACTTTGATAAATGCTCTCCTTCCTTAGTGTTGCAAACTGTTCTTTCTTCTTAACACCTTCCGTGTAATGACGCATTATTTATTTCATTCTTGTTGCCTCCAGGCTATATTATTCATTCAGCTTCAGTGAGACTTTTCGAAATGGAGGGATCTGATGTGTCGTTAGATCATCCTCTCGTTCCTATATTTTAATACTTTTGAAGAAAATGGTCTGATGGTTGCTTGATTATAATAAAAACATCGTAGGAAAGAAGAGATTAACTGTTTCACTACGGGACAACTGTCAGGTTTATTCTTGCAACCTTCACGAGTTTTTATTTCACGCATAAACCTTTTCCAAAGGTAGGGTCTCAGATATAATTTTTTTTTTTAAAGCTCTTCACTGATGAAGTTCACAGAGTTTATAAACCTGGCCGGGTGATAGAATGATTAATATAAAAATCGTAGTGTTTTGATTACGGTATATAATTTCTCTCTATATATTACTTGTCAAGCCCATCCTCACGTTGTCTCTCTCTTACGTTCGGGGATTGAAAATGCTTTGAATTGATTGCATATTTTGTACGATGAACTCTCAACATTAACCTCTTCAGTCCGGTAATGTCTGGTATATTTTATTCATTATACTTTTAGATGGCATTCTTCAGCTTAGGGGAAACTTTCCAAACAAGGAGAGTTAGAGACAGTTTTCTTTAACCCCTTCAGTATCACAGGCCTGTCCTAACTCCAACTGTCGGAAAAGTTTCCCCTAAGCTGAATAAAAAGCCTTAGAAAGTCCCAAGAATATAATAATTACGTCATCGTTGGGAAACGCCTAACCCCTTGTATCTGGTGACTTTTTTTTTTTATTATCTCTAGACGGTATTATTTCAACTTTGTATTGGCCTCGTATGAAAGGTGTTACTGAAGGCTGTCCCGTCCACCACCTGACTGTCTCTTAATCAGCATAAAGTGGTGTGCAGCAGCAGGAATATAATAACAACTACTTCAGAGTGCATTGGGTAAAATGTTGCACATCATATTTCCTTCTTACACTCATTACTCTCACAGTCTTTATTATCTATGTTCTGGGGTTCAAAGCGCGTTAATTTCGTTACCTGTTTAGCACTGGCCATATTAAGCTTATCAATCTTTATCAACCATTTCTACAAATACATATATTTTTTTCTGGTCCTTGATTCTGTCAGTGCAGTCTCTCTCATCAGTGGAAGGGATGGGGGAGGGAGGAGGAGGATAAGCAGAGACAGGGAGAGAGGTAGGGCAAGCAGAATGGTGGGGCTGAGAGAGAGAGAGAGAGACACACAAAGTTGGGTCCAAGGAAGTGTGCCGTCCATTCTGTTTGTGTATGTGTGTGTATGTATGTGTGTGTGTGCGTGTGTGTGTGTGTGTGTGTGTGCGTGTGTGCGTGCGTGCGTGCGTGCGTGCGTGTGTGCGTGTGTGTGTGTGTGTGTGTGTGTGTGTGTGTGTGTGTGTGTGCGCGCGCGCGCGCGCGCTGCAGTGATTTGCTTCCGTCTTTTCTTTTTTCTTCCCCCTGTTTTTCTTACCTCCTCTTCCTTCCCTCTCATCCCAGTCTTCACATCCTTGTTCTTCTCGCACTATTCGT
This sequence comes from Coenobita brevimanus, assembly GCF_032717465.1. Taxonomy (NCBI): domain Eukaryota; kingdom Metazoa; phylum Arthropoda; class Malacostraca; order Decapoda; family Coenobitidae; genus Coenobita; species Coenobita brevimanus. Next base: position 6,995,093 of record NC_137059.1, read on the forward strand.
TACCTTGCTTTTTCTTTCCCTATTGGCAGTGTCCTTCACTTCCTTCTTTGTTACGTGCCACTTATCTCCATTTCATTTCCATATCTTACACATCACTGTCTTCCATCTTCACTTTATTGTCATCCCGGGTTACTTTTTCTTCCTCGTGCATGTTACCTTATCGCACCCTTACTTCGTCTTTTCCTCCCACTTTATTTTTCTTTGTTCCCATCGGCTTTAATTCTCTCTCTCTCTCTCTCTCTCTCTCTCTCTCTCTCTCTCTCTCTCTCTCTGCTCTCACTACTTCTTGTTCTCTCTCCCCCCCCCCTCCTTTTTCCTTACCTCTCTTGTTCTCTCAGCTCACTTTCTCTGTCTCTCACTCACTCACTCTGTCCTCTCTCGCCACCTCTTTCTTTCCTCTCGTTCTTCCTTCCCCCCTCACGCCTTCCGCTGACGTGGACCTGTCACTCTTCTTGTCGTTCTTCCCCTCATCCCATCTTCCTTTCTGATTCTCCTCCCTCACTTATTGTCTCACCTACCCTCCTCTCCTCTGTCCTCCACCCTTCTCTTCTCTCCACATCTCTCCTCTCGACCCCTACGCCCCCCTGCGCCATGGTTCTTATCTGAGGGCCAGAAATCTGTGCCTTTTATTCCTGTAGAGTGATGCGCGGGAGATGCAATCAGTATGCTAATGGCTTAGTTTATACGACGCTTCCTTCTGCTTCCACTCACCCATCCCCACCTACATCCCTCACTCTTTTACTCACCCTTCTCGCTCTTGTTATTTATCCTACTTTTACCTTCGCTCCCGCATGCCACCCCCATCCCTCACTCTTACCTACTCTTCTTACTTTACTCTTTCGGCTTCCTTTCACTTTCCTTAGCCGTCTCTTATCCCTCACCCCACATTCTTAGGCTCCCTATTCTTGTTCTTCCTTCTTCCTTATACCCACCGTCCACCATTCCCACCGTTCATCACCCACACCAGTTCTCTTACTTTTCATTTTCATCTTCCATCCACTTTTCCTTCACACCATTTCTGCCCATTCGTTCTCTCTCTCTCTCTCTCTCTCTCTCTCACACACACACACACACACACACACACACACACACACACACACACACACACACACACACACACACACACACACACACACACACACACACACACACACACACACACACACACACACACACACACACACACACACACACACACACACTTCTTCGCCACTATTTTATCTCCCGAGCCATCCTTCACCATAATCTCTACCCTACCGTCTTGGCTCCCTCCTACTGTTTCTGTTTGTCACTCCTCTCCCTTTCCAACCCCATTTCTCCTTATCTTTTATCTCTGTCTCCCATCATTTCTTCCATTATCTCTTCCATTTTTCATTCCATGTCTCACCCCGTTCCCTTTCCGTCTCGCCCATCTATCTCCCCACATTCATCTTTCTCCCACTCTTTGCTCCTCTCGAGTTTTCATCCTTTTTGCTCCAGATCTCGCCTTTTTCTCATTTCATCCCTCTTTCTTAGTCATCTCCCTTTCGCCCATTTCTACCTGTCTTGTGTCTTACCCCTTCCCATCATGTTAATCTGTCCTCTTTCCATTCACAGCCTCGTATACACTCGCACCGTCAACTTTGTTTTTTTGTCTCACTATCTCTGGCTTCCCTTTTGCATTTTTCATGCCCTCACTCCCATAACCATCTTTCCTTTTGCATACTCCCATCTTTCCCCTTCCCTTCCCATCTTTTTCCCTTCTACTCCACCACTCATTCCATGCCCAGCTCCCTCTGTTCCCACACCTTCATTCCTGTTTCATTTTTTTTCCCTTTCCCACCCTTTTGCCACCTAACTCTCACCCTCGTCCTCACCCTTTCTGTGCATCCTCCTTTCCACACCTCCAGTCCAGAGCATTAAACCCTTGATTAAACCCATCCACACCGCACCCCACCAAACCTCTGCCTCCCCCCTCCCTACCTTAGCCCTCCCCATCCTTTACCTTCCCGGGTACATTATTCGTGTGGTGTGTTCTCCGTCGGTGGCTGGTGGGGTTATCGGGGCCGTGATCTGTGTTTACATCTTGGCCTCAGCTCCCGCCTCGCCCCATAGGTTCCTCCATATCTACCCTGGACCTGCCTCTCTATGGCTGTCTTTAAGTCTGGCCCTGTTTTACTGTTCTAGATTTTGTGACTTTTCGGTGTTACGCGGTTTATCTGCTTATCAGGGAAAATGTTTAAGGATGATGTGTTCTTGTGTCTTGTGTTTTAGTCTGTTGTGGTCCTTACTTTACTTTCTGTGGGTTTCTTTTCGTGATTATATTCTGTTGGCTTTTTCTGTGCTTCTGTTTATGTACTTGGCAGTGGGATTGTTTGATGATACTGTTTTGTGTGTTGTTTCTGCTTTGGTCCTTTCTCACTGGAGCCGTTTTCGTATGGCTCTTTATTATTATCAGATTTTTTTTTTTATGTTGTTTGTCTTGTTCTCAGAAGGTTATGTGATGATGATGTGTTATTTTTTATTTCTTGTGCTTCGATCCATACTCGCTGTGGATTGTTTTTATGTATCTTTGTGTTGTTCTACGTTCTTTTGGTTACCGATGTTATTCAGTTTATTCTTTTTGCATGGAGACCTTTTTTTTTTTTTTTTTATAATTTTTGTGTTACGGTTCAATTGATTTTGTTTATAGTGTGGCTTGGTTTTCATGACTGGCGATTCATGTATTTTTTATGGATGATTTAGTATGTGTTTTATGGCTGTGTTTTACGAGGCATCTTTAGTGTGACTCATGTGATTCTGGTTTGTTTATCTTTTAGGTAAAGTTTGGTTCGTTTTATGACTAGTTTTTGTTTTGTATCTGAACATGACTTTTGTTATCTTAGTTTTTGTTTGTTTTATTTTGCTGTTTACATTTTGCGGTCAGCTGGTACTTCTTAAGCTCCCAGGCTCCTGTGACTCACTCAGCTGATTAAAACTGTCTGACGTCAGCGAGAATAGAATAATAAAGTTGTCCAGACCATGAGAGAGTTACTGGTACCTGTATTAATACTCCCAGGCTCGTGTGATTACCGGGCAGGTAAAATAAATCGCCTTTAATATATGTGATTTATGGTTATGGCAAATGTTTTATATCATAATTAGGACAGTTTGTGATACTGAGAGTTGGGTTGTTAGTGTGTGCGTTGATCAATGCTTCTGGCCTGGGTTGTATGACACTGATGGTTGGGTTGTTAGTGTGCGTGTTGTTTGATACTGATGGTTGGGTTGTTAGTGTGCGTGTTTATCAGTGCTTCTGGCATGGATCTGATGCCACCTGGGTCGGACACACAAAAGGGTGCGGTAATATGTCCGGGTGTTCTTATATGGTGGCACCCTGTCCAGGTTCCATCGGTAATTCTCGGCCCTGAGGATCAGTTTCCCTTGTAGACCCGTAAAACACGACCTGCACGTGGATGGTACACCTGCCACCCATGTCAGGCGTGTGTAAGGCTGCTACAGTACACTCAGGGGTTCTTTTGCATCAATTGTGTAATGGGTATGTTCTACGTGCTTGTTCCTGTTTGCTCTTTTTTAGCCTGTTATTAATCTGTATTATTCTGTTTGCACATGTTTAATAATTCTTCCTTATTCATTTTTCTTCATATTTTCCTCGATGCATTCAGTAGTGGTATAATTCTTTTGTGGTTCTGGTTCCTGTTTGTTTTATTACGCCTGTCCCTGTTTGTTCTCTGCCGTGTTTGCAGATCAGTGTTCGCCCGCCTGTTGACACTGATGATGCCTGCAATATATACCGCATTTTTTTCTATTAGCACTTCATTGCTTTGTTCATTCTGCTTGCTTGGTTCGTTTTTATAACAGTTTTTGCTTTAATCTGTGAGCGATTGGAGAGTGAGAGTTTGTTTGACGGAGGGAGTGAATGGATTGGGTGACTGGAAGAAAAGAGAGAGGTAAATTTAGAACATGGCTGGATTGTTACTGTGTAGGAATGTTTTATATAATATATATATATATATATATATATATATATATATATATATATATATATATATATATATATATATATATATATATATATATATATATATATATATATATATATATATATATATCGGTACTGGGCATACGTCAGGTATGATGGTTCGTTCCCTGAGGCCCAGCAGTACATCCATGACTGCATTCGACGTTAAGTAGTAGATAGATAGATAGATAGGCAGGTAGACAGATGATCAGTTAGGCAGACACAGACAGACAGACTAGGGATAGAAAGACAGACAGTTGTATATAGATAATTAGATATAATAGTAGATAGAAGGTTAGATAGGTAGATAGAATGTTGAATAAATAGACAGACACATAGAAAGACAGGTGGAGCAGTAGAAAGAAAGCAAAAAATTTTAAGTGTAAATCGTGTCTTATGTGATACAGATAATATTATGTCCTAATTGTTCTGCAATGTTAAAGTACTGTATAAATAAACTCGTATATCGCCAATAATAAAGGACCTCGGCGGCTTTAATATCACCAACGCACACCTGTGAAATGTTCTTGCTGCTGTCAGGCGGTTTTGTTCATTTTGAGAGAGATCTTAGTAGTGAAGGGGTTGATGAAGGTCATATCAAACCCCTACAGTTCGATACGTCTCTACTAAGCTGAATAAAATCGTCTGGAGGTGATAAGAGTTAAGTATGGAAGACGTCATTATTTCAAGGGGTTAAGAGTTGAAATAAGCTCATGTATCGGTAATAAAAATATACCTGTCAGCTTTATATCACATGGAAAATCTCTCTCCATTTAATTTCCCTCGTCTTTGTCTGATTGCACATCATGAAAGCCACGTAAAAAGTTATTTGAACTTTGACACCTTTCACTGCAATACAGTGGAATTGCTTTTGTGGGAAAAGAAAGTGTGGATATACTAATAAATTACCTCATGTAACACCTTCAGTCTGAGGACCTGTTTTAATGTTGCACTACTATGACGTAATTTCTTGCAGTTTTGCAGTTTACGCTCGCCACTTGCAGGTGATTTTATTCAGCGTAGTAAATATCTTTCGTTCTTAGCACGTTAAATAAAGCTGTTTCTGATCCCTTCAGCCCGAAAGTCTCTCCCTGGCTGAATTAAATCGTTTGAAAATACCAAGAATAAGAGAATAGTTTGAAAAAAATCTACGTCTACGGATTGAAGGGGTTAACAAATTCACAACGGCGACCGTATTTTATTTTTTCTGCCTCGACGATTTGGGTTAGGTAAGACGAGACATTCCGAACTGCAGGGGCCAGATAAGTCATTATTTACCCCTTTCACAACTACAGTGTTTTCCTTAAGCTGGCAGAATGGTGTAGTGGTAACAAACTTTATAACGTATGTCATCGTACTGAAGCGGTTAAAACATTAGTCTTGCACCTTCAGACCATTGTATTCAGTGTAGGAAAGGTCTGTCGTACTGAGAGGTTGAAAAGGTTACAAACATTCACCATTAATCCTTTGTGTATAACGAGGTCTGTGTTTAGATTATACCAACTTCTTAACGATTTTAGGCGACTTGGGAAGGACGTGAGTATTGAAGGGATTAATGAATGTTTTATGTCAACCCTCCAGTTCAACAAGTCTCTAAGGTGCATAAAATGGTTTGAAAGTAGCAAAGATTAAATGCAAGTGCGTCGTTGTATTAGAATGAACCTTTTTAGTATAGTTAGGTCTTTTTCTATCTCTTTCTTGCATCTGCCAAACAATTTTATTTAGCGTTAAAAAGATGTCTCCGGTTGAAGGAGGTATTGAAATAATTGTATAGGATTAGCTTCCTGTACGTGCTTTGGAGAGAGAGAGAGAGAGAGAGAGAGAGAGAGAGAAGGGGGGGAGGGGTCGTTTTTCTTGGCGTGTAATCCAGGAAGACTAATTTGATTGTTTTGGTGCAGTGTCACGATTACATTGCTGGTAATTCTTCAGACCAAGTGTCCATTGTGCCTCTGTCTTTACCACATGTCACACATTTATTTTCTTGCTCTACCTTGTTCCCAGGGGGTCTGTAAAGGTTTCGTATAATGCAATCTTTATCCCACGAAATTTCACTTCACTTTTATTTCATTGAGAGGTGATGCCTTTAAAGATACTGAAAGCATTTATTGATAGCATGGTAGTAATAATGATGATGATGATGATAATGATAATAATCTCTCTCTCTCTCTCCCCCACCTATCTACCCATCTATCTACCACCACTGTCGTTCTGCATTTTCAGCATGTTTCCTTTTAGGGGTTCATTTAATGCGATATTTTTCCAGCGAAATTAATCTCTTACAATTTTTTTTAGTGTCTGTCGAGGCTACTATTCCGCAGTTTAAGCCTTTTCATTACTAAAATTCTTTGCTCAAATAAAATAAAAATGTCATGACCGTACAGAGAATAAAATAATAACACTGGTAATTTCTTTCCTCCATGAAGTTTCAGTAAACTCTCTCTCTCTCTCTCTCTCTCTCTCTCTCTCCACGCCCACACAACCTTTATAATTTTCTGTAATAGCTTTCTACCTTTTTAATGGCTTTGATTTTCCCCAGTTTCCTTTTACGTGGATTTAGGTGTTTTGGTGGCCAGGGTATATCCAGCACATTATTTTACTTATCCTTTTTTCATTAATTTTGGGAATGTCAATTATTGCTATCTTGGTTGTCAGTGCATGTGTTTAATTCAGGCGCGTTTCCCGCATAGGTGATACGGAGCTACTTTTTTTTTTTTTTTTTTTGTGAGAGGGGGGACGTTAGTCTTACCCATCTTTGGACTGACCAACTGTAAGATTGTGGAGAGAGAGAGAGAGAGAGAGAGAGAGAGAGAGAGAGAGAGAGAGAGAGAGAGAGAGAGAGAGAGAGAGAGAGAGCGGAGGAGGCTATTAACTAGGGTGACAAATAGCATGATAAGGGATGTAATGAAGGCAGGTTTATGGCTGAGAGAGAGAGAGAAAGAAATTGAGTTGGAAGAACAATGTGTATATTTGCTACTTAAGTACAATTTTCTGTAACTTAAGATATATGTCTGGTTAATTTGTTTCTCAGACCCTTCGGTACGATGACGTCTGTTGTGTTTAATTGGTTATTGAGTCACAGGCTTTTATTCATCCTGCTGTACAGTGTGTGGGGGTGGGGGCAACTAAGGGTCAAAGGGCAGCAGTAGTGAAAGTCTTAACCATTTGATAGGGGTTGAGGGGTCGGAGCATCTTTAACTGTGTGTGTGTGTGTGTGTGTGTGTGTGTGTGTGTGTGTGTGTGTGTGTGCGAGAGAGAGAGAGAGAGAGAGAGAGAGAGAGAGATGCATAATGGAACCATATCAAGAGCTTCTTACCACATTCACTTCATCCATATTAAGCTAAAGATAAATGCTTATCAGTTACAGGTCGTACAGTAATTTGTTGCTCCCTTTCATTTACAAGGGAGATGTTGCAGGTCACTCTCTTCCCGATTTGTACATGTTTAGCCACTTCAGTCCGTGAACTTCTTGTCTAGTCTTTTTTTTTTATTTTTTTTTTAATGCTGTGAGATGATATTATTCAGTCAGCTTATCCTTCTCGAGCTACAGGAGTTGAACACAGTACTAACTAACCCCTACACTGCTTAGGCTAAATAAGACCGTCTGACAGGGAGAAGAATTAAGAATGAAATATAATATCGGGCTGATGAGATTCGGGATAAATTGATATGTGGTCTAATCCTTTTGCTTCATGGTTTACTTTCTTAGGCTGAATAAATTTTGTTTTAGTGTTAACATGGATGAAATACACAGAACTATTTTTTTTTTTCTGCTGTCATACGAGTTTTCCTCAGGTGAGACCTATCGTAGCGATGAGGTTAGGTTGCTGTATATAAGTGCACCCCTTCAATACGAGAGATGTATCGACGTGAATGAAATAGTCGGTCGGTAGCAACAGTAATTATTTTAATGAGGTCGTGGTAATGAAGAGGTGACAGAAGTTTCTCATTTATTCCCAGGATTTTTTCGTAAGCAGAGGAAACCTTACTGGCGGTAGGAAGAGTGAAACGGATCAAATTTATTTTACAAAAGAGTTAGTGGAGAATGTTTTTAACCTTTTGAGGGCCAGAAGCCACTCCAGAGTTGACTAATATCGTCTGGCGGTGGTGAAGATATAACAGCTTAGTTTTGTGTCATCGTTGGAAGATTACTGTTATTTAGTGTATTAATGTTGTTTTACAAGGACAAAGTTATACACTAAATTTTAACGTTAAAATTCACTTTTTCTGTTCTACAAATCTCCCAGTTTTCATTATATTTTGGTACTTTTAATCAAATTTGAATGTCTCTGGCTGAGTGCAAGAAAGACCAACGTCCAAAAGGCCAACTTAGAGTTTGCTTTCTGAAAGACCATATTAAGTGACGTATTTTTCAGTGGTAAAAGGGCCAGTCTCTATCTACAGTGGTTGAGTCAGCAGTACATATTTTGTCACGTCGGTTCAAGTCAGGGGGATATTCAATCCTTCTTAGCTTCTGAAAAATCCAGTATTTGTACGTTGGTTCTTCTTCCACTCAGCCGGAGATTTATTTCTTTTAACTTCTTTTAACCGTTAATTTTCTGTCGATTAAATGTCTTACAGAAATAACAGGTTGATAAACTACATGTTCACTTAGTTCACATTTTCTGTTTTCTGTAACTCAACTCATCCTAACATTAATCTGCTTTTAATCAAACCTCCCTATCTGGTTTCCCGTCTCCATCCACTCACCCTTATACTGACCAGCCTGTTCTGTTTGTCATTCTTCTGTAACCCCCCCCCCCTCTCTCTCTCTCTCTCTCTCTCATCAACCACCTTCATCTCTCCAACCCTCCTTCACCGCCCTTCCCCCTCCCCCTCATCTCCTCAGCCTCATTCAGCACTGTTTCCTCTCCCTGTAATCATCTTGGCGTCTTCCTCGTTTGTTTTCCAACCTTCCTGCTTCCTTCATCTGCCTGTCTTTCACTTCCTGTCCTCGTTACTGTGCAGGTAAAAAATAACGGGAAATATAAATGAACCTTTTGTGGTTTCCTGTGTCATTGAGTTGTTAATCATTGGTATCGCCAGCCCGCGTTGCTTAGCTTTTTCCGTCTAGTAATACCTCCAAAGCTAAAATTAGTCTTGTGGTTGTAAAAATGAAGCAAACATGACGTCATGGAGCTGAAGGAGATAATGAAAATTGCGTCTCCTTAACTGAATAGTGTTATTTGGCGTCACCCAGAAAAAAAAAAAAAACGGAGTGAGGGTGCGAGGGAGTTAATTATCTATCTATCTATCTATAGCCCGACGCCCTAATCCCGCAAAGGGTGGCCGCAGACAAAACGCCTCCAAGTCACTCTGTCACCCACCATTCGACTACCCTCCCCCCATCTCACTCCCCCTCCCTCATATACCTCTCAACTCCATCCCTCCACCTCATCCTCGGTCTACCCCTCCCTCTCCCTCCCTCCACCTCACCTACATGCACCTCTTAGTCAGTCTTTCATTCTCCATTCTCTCCACATCTCCAAACCACCTCAGTGTATTTCTCCTAATCTTTTCAACCACATCCACATCTACCCCCTGGGGGTAGGGGGGTTTCAAGAATACTCCCCCAGCATCCCTGCTTGTCGTACGAGGCGACTAAAAGGGTTGGTGGTGAGTTAATGCCCCACCCCGTAAAAAGAACTAACTAAAAAAAGCAAATAAAGTTAATTATGGACATTAAAAATTCTGTCACTTTCTCCACTGAGGCCTGATGCTGCCCCGGTAATCACCCCCACCTCACTCCCTATACTTCCCACTTACAACCCCTTCCCCGTCACAGTGCTTTCTACAGCAAACGATGTTGGAAGGTAGGAGGGGAGGGTTGGCTGTGTAGGGACGCGTCTCTTCACTTCCTCTAGTTATTCCTCTTCTTCCGACTTTTCTTCATTCTCCTTTCCGTCTTTGATCTCCTTTTCTGTCTTTTCTCCCCATTCTTCCACATCTCCTTCCCTTCCCTTTTTTTCTCCCCCCACCTGATCTTCCACCTACTTTCCTTCTCTTCCACATGTTTCTATTTCTTCTTACCTTTCACTCGTTCCTTCTCCAGTTCCCTTCTTCGTCGTCCTCGTCCTTGTCCGCATTTTCCTCCTCCTCTCACTATAGTCATCGTCATGAGATGTGTGTGTGTGTGTGTGTGTGTGTGTGTGTGTGTGTGTGTGTGTGTGTGAGAGAGAGAGAGAGAGAGAGAGAGGTAGAGATGAAGGGAATTTCTTTGACTTAATGTGCAGGATCAGAAATTTATTTAACAGGTTTACTACGATGACGAAATGTGGGTCGTTTTTACTTCCCCCCGACAATTTATTCAACATGAGAAAGTCCTCTCGCATTAAAGGAGCACAAAAGTAATATCTGTCTCCCCTGTGCAGATTAAACTGGTCTGGAAATAGCAAGAATAAGTTATAATAAGACGTCCTGTCTGAGAAATGGATTGGTATTACACTTCCTGAAAGAGCGCCATGATCCCAGCCTCCGTCCTGGTCTTGAGTACTTCCCATCACATGTCATCTCACCTCTTCACTTTCCCCGTTGCTTCCTGCCTCACCCACCACCTGACGAGGCCCTTCCTTCCTTAGCTGGCTTTCTCTAACGCTACTGGCACTTCCCTTTACATCCTGGCTCTCTCAACATCCTTGTCTTTCGTTTCAAAGTCTTTCGTTATTTCCATCATCTCAGTGGTTTATTAATTTACTACCTGGTACCGTATATTCTTGCTATATTCAGACGACTTTTACAACATTGGAGAGTCTTGTAGTAGTAAAAGGGTTCGTGAATGCTATCTTTAAAGCTTCCAGTCCGATAATTCTCTTATTAGTTAAATAAAATTACACTATCTGGAGAGAACAAGAATACTCGTAAGATTTTTAAAAAAAATACGTAATCGGATTGAAAGAGTTTAAGCCATCCATTACCCCTTTCAGTGCGGTAATATCCGTGGCTTCATGATGGTCCTTGTCCGTGTCGTTGGCCAGTGTTTTGTCGTTGTTCAGGTGCTGTTGTTAATGACGGCCACACAGGTACCGGTACTTAAGCTTTATATATGACCCGGGCTACAGCCGGATTAGTCTTGTACACAGCCTTTAATGGCCGCACTACTTAGCCTGGCCCTGTCAGTACATGACGGCTTTTAGTGGTGTATTCTTGCTACTGTCGGATTATTTTATTCCGTTTAGTAGTCACTTATTTAAAAAAAAAAAAAAAGTTAAGGGAGGCAGTTTGTAATATCTCGTAGGAAGGTGAATGAAATCGTCTGAGGTGAGAAAGAATAAAAGATTAAACACTTCATTCAGCTGAAGGTGTTAATCACCGGCACACAAGTCCTTAAGGTTTGTATATAGACCGTGTTATAGGGGATTATGGTACTTAAGAGCCTTTAATGGCCTATGTATTTATGACCCTGCATGGGATATATATATACCACACACACACACACACACACACACACACACACACACTCTCTCTCTCTCTCTCTCTCTCTCTCTCTCTCTCTCAGGCATCCATTCAGCAGCCAGACATGGATGCCATAATCAGGTCACCGTGATCCAATTTCTACTAAACATACAGTAGGTCACGCTCTTGTCTATATGTTCGGAGAGAGAGAGAGAGAGCGGGGGGTGGGGGGTCAGTAACACACTGTAGTCAGTATTTGCACTGATCCCGTATAGCGTCTCAGTTCCGGGTAATCCGTATCGTAAAGCGTCTTAGGCTGAGCTGAGTTGTGGTAAGCGCCTTAGGTTGCCAATGGTAGGGTGGAGGTGACGCCAGATGCTGACTTAATATTATCCTGAGGCCACGACCTTTACTTCACCCTTTCCCGAGATTTTGTGAGGTGATGATGATGATGATATGACTGTGATGCTGCTGCTAAGAATGAGAACAGTGATTATGATGAGGAAGGGGGATGCGAGGATGATGCTGAATGGAGAATATACCAAGTGTTTTAAAACATTACTGCCTCCCCCCCCCCCCACACACACACACACCAAGCCCGTCCAATCAGCTCAGTTGTGCAGGGTGGCTTATCTGCGCCTGTAATACTCCTCCTCCCCTCTTGGGCTTCGGGGGAGACCTGGGGGAAGGGAAGGAGAGAGAGAGAGAGAGAGAGATTGGCAGAGGAAGAGCGTGAGAGGCTGTTAGAAGCTGAGTGGATGAGAAAAATATATTTCCAGGAATCCGTGTGTGTGTGTGTGTGTGTGTGTGTGTGTGTGTGTGTGTGTGTGTGTGTGTGTGTGTGTGAACACGTGCGTGCTAGGGATTGCGTGTTGCTGTGTATAACACCAGCGCAAGTCAGTTTTCACATCCCTGTGTTTGTCTCTCATTTACAGAATTCGTCATGCTCTCTTACCCGTCTCGTTCACCCAGACTCCGCCCTTCAGCACCAGGACCTCATTGCTGTTTTAGTCCTGCCATCCTCACACTATTTACTTCAGCTTAGGATACACTTATCGACCTGAAGGGGTTAGGTGTAGCCTTTATTTATTCATTAACCCCGGCTTGATCACGTCACGCCGAGGACGTCTTTTATAGTTTATTTTTGGTATCTTCTGACGATTTTGTCCAGCTTAGATAGACTTTTCGAACTCCAGGGTGTATACATAGTCTTCATTTACGCCTTCTTTTATTGGGTGTTCTGGAATCTGAATGAAGTTGTTTTGAAATAAAATTAACTATTAGTATATTGCAGCCCATGAACCCATTTGCTTATTATATTTATTTTATAATTTATTCAACCCAGAAATAACCACCAACAGTGAAGTGGCTCGTGCAGACTGTGATCATCTCTTTGTGTTCGGTATCCCTCTCTATAGTAGAGTTTACTTGTCCGTTCATACAAACGAAGAAAAAGATAAGTCATCTTTCTGAAGTGGTGAAGAACACGTGACCATCTTTCCTAGTTTTGCGGTTTTAGTCTGGGCCGAGAATGAGGTAGCTTGTCCTGCCCTGCCCATCTCGTTCTGGCCAGATAATAATATGCGAGTCATGGGACAGATGAAGACACTCTCCCTGAAGGTGCTGAGACAGGCCTGTTGCTGGAGTGAGACGCTGTTTTCTTTTCCCCAGATTTTGTTTTGTCAAGGCTGGATGTGGCGGGTCCCTCTTTTGTCTCCCAGTATTTCTCGCCACACTGCTGATATATATATATATATATATATATATATATATATATATATATATATATATATATATATATATATATATATATATATATATATATATATATTTTCGTGAGGGCATTGAAATTGGAGTGTACATTTTTCTGTTTTTGGGTCTTAGGGGAGAGGGGGACGCTTATTATTATTATTATTTTTTTTTTGTCGTTGGACTTCGTGTCTCACTGCTGGTTGCGTTAATCCCTTATTTTTCTCCCAGTATGTTTCACCAGTAATGCACTTCTGACATGAGTAGGATTTTTTGTTTTTATGAAAGTGACCAAAACTGTGACGTATATTTTGTGTGTTTTCCTCTTGGACATCGTGTTTCAGTGTTCATGCGGTTTGTCTGTTGGTGCTGATGGTGAAGCTGTGTGTTACTGGTGTAGCCTACCTGAGTATTTACGTATAGAAATTACTTCAAACAAGTCACTCATTGTGACGTATTTGTTACTAGTTTATGAGCAAACACACACCAGTATTTGTTACTAGTTTATGAGCACACACACACCAGTGAGAGTTGTTTTGATATACAAAGCTGGACGAACTGATACATTTGCATTCCTAGCCCACTAGCGTGTTCACGCAGCACTCGTTTAGCTAGGTGTTCCCACCCCTTTTCTGTGTAGCTGTCTAATGTAAGAATTTCCCTGTACTCGCAGTGTTTCATGATACACAACTGGTCAGCTATGGAACTATTTTCTTCAGTCGGTCCTCACCATTCCTTATGAACCCAGGTATTACATAGCTACTCTTATTTACATTAAAACCCAAAATGTTTAACATCATTCTTTGAGGGTTGGTCTTTACAAAAGGACCTCCAGGCGTATCTGTCCCTACTTAATGATGATTCCTCTTTCCACTTCACTTACCGTAACATCTTGCACAGTTTGTCGCCTTGGCCGTATTCTCGTCGGCTAACTGAGTGTCCCAGCACCTCTTCCTTACGAGTTTATTTCTGTCTGGGACGTTGATATATTCTTGTATATTATTATACAATGTATATCAATATACAAAGACATTAATAACATACAAGAGAATGATAAGTTGTAAACATGCAAAATAAATCGGTAAGGAAGAAGTGCCAGAAAGTGTCTCAGGCCTGCGAGACTGTGGTCCCAAAACACGAGCCTCCCCCACCCTTATCTCCCCCTCCCCACCCCACCTTGTTCTCTGGGCCAGCCGTAAGTAATTGGACAGGGGCGGGTTAGACACACACACACACACACACACACACACACACACACACACACACACACACACACACACACACACACACACACACACACACACACACACACACACACACACACACACACACACACACACACACACACACACACACACACACACACACACACACACACACACACACACACACACACACACACACACACACACACACACACACACACACACACACACACACACACACACACACACACACACACACACACACACACACACACACACACACACACACACACACACACACACACACACACACGAGAGAGAGGACGGTATAATGGCCTCATCCACACCATGTTGTTAACATCCAGGGTGTTCCTTGTGTCAGCCAGGTAACATTTTAGTAGCTGCTGATGTCATGGTGATGGTGGTGGTGGGGAAGAGGCCTGTCATCACCTAACACTGTCTTCGCCTTCAGTGTGTTATGACTCACTGTCAGCTGAATAAAACCGTATGGTATTACCTGGAATAGAATACTGAAAGTTGTTCCAACCTCAAGAGAGTTAATGTGACATTATTAATACTCGGCTGAATAAAACCGTCTGGTATTACCTGGAATAGAATACACGAAAGTTGTTCCAACCATAAGAGGGTTAATGTGGCATTATTAACACTCTCACCCCAGTATAATTAACTGGAATACAATACTAATGTTGTTCCAACCATGAGAGGGTTAACATACACCCACTCTCATGCTCTCCACCCTTCTCACTCTCTTTTAGCCTTCAGACATCTTGCGGTTTCCCAGTGGCCAGTAAAATCGTCTGGCGGTAGAAAAAGTGAAAAAAATTAAGCATCACCCGAAGTCTTGGGGTTAAATAGAGATAGTTTCTTAACTCCTAAACCTCGGGGTGCTGGTAGTGGCGCGAAAATTATCTGACATTAGTTAAAGCGATACCGATTTATCATAGCCCGAGGTGTAAGGGTGAACGCACTCACTGCCATCCTGTCCTTGTCCACTTTTGACCCCTTGGCTTCGAGGTGGTTGACCTTGGCTGAAGAAAATTGAGTGGGTACTCGAGACATGTGTGATTATGACACTGGTCGCTTTGCGGCTCAGTATTTTTCAAATTACTTTTCGACGCCTGTGTGCAAACTATGCATCTTGAGAAAAGATCTAGAAAATGGTTTAGCTGAATCGCAGAGAAATTACAGGGAACTCAAGGCAGAGTTTGAGACACTGAAAGAGTTTGTAGTGGCAAATGTAGGAGTCACTCGAGAAGGAAGAAGCGTACAAACTGAGCTCGTACAAGCCCCCGCCCATCAGGCAGTCACAAATAATAGTGTATCAGTATCTTCCTCACCCAGCGATTCAGTACGTTCCTCGCCAAGCGAAGTCCCCTTTACTATGGTAAGAAATGGGCGCAAAACCCGGAAAAGATTCGAGGAAGCATCTTCCCATAACTACGTATAATCGCTACCAGATCCTTGCCGAAGCGGTAAATGAGACAGAAGAAACAAAGGCTTATTGGGGACTCTATTGTACGCAGTCAGCTGGAGGAATTTTGTGGACGTGCCCCCATCAGCAGAAAGAGGTACTGTTTTCCAGGAGGTGGACTAAGTGATATCACAGAAGCCTGCGATGAGGTCACAAAAAAGACGCAAATAATCAAACTCTATACGTTATCCATGTTGGTACAAATGATCTGAAGCGCAGTAGATCAGAGGAATTGCTAGCAAAGTATCATGAAATGATCAAACGATTCAAAACTAAGTCCACTAATGTGATAATATCTGGTATACTCCCAAGGATCAAGGCAGAAAATAGTTTCTATGATAAGGCCTTCAGCACAAATAACCGGCTCAAATCTCTCTGCACGCAAGAGGGAGTCGACTTTGTCAATCTGTGGGACCAGTTTTATGAGCAACATACTCTATTCCAGAAAGATGGTCTCCATTTGAACTCAGTAGGAAGCGGCACGGCTAGGTAGACTTCTACACGATAAAGTTGCCCTCTTCAGATCAAAAAACGCGGCACGTCCAGGAACAGTAACCTTAACGTAAATACCCACAAAGTCAGATCACCAACTGTTCGGAACGGAATTAGAGTCTTGCTATGCTAACGCACGTAGTCTACGTAACAAGTTTGAGGATTTAGAATCTCTAATTTACCTAGAAAATTATGACATCATTGGCATCACAGAGTCCTGGATTAACACATCTGACCGTGACTTTCTAGCGGAATACTCACTAACAGGGTACAATATTTTCAGCTGTGAGCGACCACATCGAGCTGGTGGCGGTGTTTTTACTATATGTGAAAACTAGTCTCCATCCCCTTGTGCTATCCAAACCCAGTATTACCAACATAGATGCCAGTTATGTTCAGCTAGAAAGTATTAATTCACACAAAATAAATATATGTCTCATCTATCGTCCGCCAGCACAGTCAACTGAGACAGATGAAAAACTTTATGATCAAATTGCGGAAATTTGTTGTCAAGAGGATAGCGAAATTTTTGGAGACTTTAATCTACCGGTAACAAAGTGGGTGAACCACTGACGGCACACTCAGGACAAGAGCTTTATACGAATCTTCAGGAAAGCGCCCTTTCCCAACTGCACGTAGAATACCCAACGAGAGGAAACAATATCCTAGACATCATCTTGACTACAAAT
Source organism: Coenobita brevimanus (assembly GCF_032717465.1). Lineage (NCBI taxonomy): Eukaryota > Metazoa > Arthropoda > Malacostraca > Decapoda > Coenobitidae > Coenobita > Coenobita brevimanus. Next base: position 7,012,109 of record NC_137059.1, read on the forward strand.
GATAACATAGTCAACAACGTTGAAATAGGACCTGAGTTTAGTTCCAGTGATCATCGAACTATACAGTTTAATATTACTACTGAAAAAGTAAAAAGAAAAGGAGAGCAAAGAAAAAGGTCCCAGATTATCGTAGAGCTAATTTCAACAGGCTCAGAGCGCTACTTGCAACTGCAGATTGGAATCAAATGTCTGAAACCGATGACATAAACCAAGCATGGGAGATATTCACCGAAAAATTTAATGAAGTGGTAAAGTCATGTGTGCCACTACGTAACAGACGTCCAGCTGGAAATAGTAAACCAAAGTGGTGGTCCAGTGAAATAAAAAGTAACTTAATAGCCAAAAAACAGGCATACCATAAATATAAAGCTACACAAAATAATGATGATAAATTACAATACGATAATCTACGCCGCACATCGAAAAGACTTATTAAACAAAAGCAAAAGAGCACTGGAGATCCACATTGCTAATACGTGCAAATCAAATCCTAAAGAATTTTACAGTTACATTAGAAAGAAAAAGGTTATGACTACATCAATAGGTCCTCTAGAAACAAACAATGGCAGACACACTGAAAAATGAGGTCGAAATGGCAAACATTCTTAACGATTACTTTGCGTCTGTTTTTACAGTAGAAAACACCACCAGAAACCTACTGTTACCCACAAACCAAGCAAATAGCACAGTCCTTAGTAACTATGCTATCCATAATAATGATATCCTTTCAGCCATAAATAAAGTACGGACATAAACAAAACCCCTGGCCCCGATAAAATATCACCGAGAATTCTCAAAGAAGCAAAACATGAGTTACTGCTGCCACTCTCTGTCTTATTCAATAAATCATTAAGTACTGGGAAAGTTCCACGCGAATGGAAACTAGCAAATGTAACACCAATTTTCAAAAAAGGAAATGAGTCGCACCCAGGAAATTACAGACCAATCAGCTTAACATCAGTAGTGTGCAAGTTAATGGAAAAAATCATAAGAGATAAAATAGTTAATTATCTAGAAGAAAATAATATAATTAAAGACTCGCAACATGGATTCAGACATCGTCGTTCATGCTTAACTAACTTACTGGACTTCTTCCATGATGTTTACAAATCATACGATGACTCAAGAGCAGTAGATATAATTTACCTCGACTTTCAGAAAGCATTTGACACTGTCCCTCACAAGCGTCTCATGAGAAAAATAGAAGCACATGGAATAAAAGGAAAAGACGCTAAAATGGTTACAAGACTGGCTGTCAGACCGAAAACAGCGAGTTGTGATAAACGGAAAGGAATCCAAATGGCGTAATGTGATCAGCGGCGTTCCCCAAGGCTCAGTACTTGGACCGATACTTTTTATTATCTATATAAATGACATTGATGAGGGTCTAAATTGTAAAGTATCCAAATTTGCAGATGATACTAAAATAACCAGTAAAGTCACTTCAAAATTACAGTGGCAGCAGTTACAAAATGACCTTAATACTTTAGCAAGCTGGGCAGAAAAATGGCAAATGAAATTCAACACAGAAAAATGTAAAGTACTTCATATTGGAAGTAACAATGTCCATGCAAATTACAAAATGAACAATATTCAGTTATCAAGTACAGACAGTGAAAAGGATCTTGGTGTGATAATATCAAATGACCTAAAACCAAGCAAGCAGTGTACCGATGCGGTAAAAATTGCAAACAAGCTAGTGGGTTTTATTGGAAGAACTTTCGAGTTTAAATCGGAAAAAAGTCATACTACTTGCCTTGTACAACTCGCTAGTGCGCCCCCATCTTGAGTATTGTGTGCAATTCTGGTCTCCGTACTACAGAAAGGACATTGAAAAATTAGAGAAAATTCAGCGAAGAATCACAAAAATGGTACCACGACTTAGAAACAAACCATATGAGGAACGCCTTGAAGAACTTAAATTATTTAGCCTAACGAAGCGCAGGTTAAGAGGGGACCTTATTGAAGTTTTCAAAATCATGAAGGGATATGACAACTTAGACATGAATAAATATTTTGATATAGACCGGTCGAGTCAAACCAGAAGTAATGGCTGCAAAATCATGGGAAAACGATTCCAATCCCACGAAGCAAAATACTTCTTCTTTAACAGAGTTGTAAATATCTGGAACAGATTACCCTCAGATACCGTGAACAGTATCTCAATTGAGACATTCAAAAACAAATTAGACAAGTATTTGCATGAAAATCCTCAGCTGACTCTTTTTCTGTCCGAATAACTTGCTTTTTATAGCTACGGTACATGTAAGTTCATGCCCCCTTAGTCTACAAGACACCCCGTAAACAATGTACCCGTACATAGTGTTGCGTCACGATATTATACATTTTCAATTTATTCGGTGCAAACAAAGCACTATAAGCACAGATTAGGATCTGCACAGATAACCCTGAGTTAACGGTCACTACTCTTACTTTCGACCTGTGATGGGCTGTGGATCACTGAGGGTCCCTGTTAGTCAAGTGACCACCATCGGGATTTTTTAATGTACCAGGGGTCACTGCTTCAGGATGAAACTTGTGTACTGTCCCACATGGGAGAGTTCCTTGTCTCAGTGGAGTGAACGGAGCTATTGCCTGATTGACTGCTGCCTACCTAAAAAGCGCCAGGGAAGGTTGCCGCACCACCCCTAAACATCCACTCTGTGCATTGCACATCCACACTGTGCACTGTGCAGTCCCCTTTTATCTGAGACACCCGTCCTATATACTTTTCAGTCTCCCCAGCGCAAAGAAAGCAATATAAGCACAGATTAGGAGCTGCACAGATAACCCTGAGTTAACGGTCACTACTCTTACTTTCGACCTGTGATGGGCTGTGGATCACTGAGGGTCCCTGTTAGTCAAGTGACCACCATCGGGATTTTTTAATGTACCAGGGGTCACTGCTTCAGGATGAAACTTGTGTACTTGTCCCACATGGGAGAGTTCCTTGTCTCAGTGGAGCAAACGGAGCTAGGGCCTGATTGACTGCTGCCTACCTTAAAAGCGCCAGGCAAGGCTGCTGCACCACCCCTAAACATCCACACTGTGCAGTGTGTAGCTTCCACGTTATGTCCACAGACTTCCCATTAACTCAATGTAACTGGTTTATAATGTCATGCCGTAACTATTATTTTATTTGTTTACTTTCTCTTTCAGGTTACTCTATCGGGTAGCTTATAGATAAAGTATTATAGAATGTGACTTTTCCTTTCCAATGTTTCCTATAAAATTTCCATGTCAGTTTTTCCATGCTACATGGTGGTTTTTCTCACTTTTTCCTGGAGGGTTTGGTGGTGGGGGGAGCCTTCTTGCTTTCCTATCCTTATCCTTCAACATGTAGAGTTAGATCTTGTAGTCATAGTTTTCTCTAACAAGCAGCCTCGAAAGGACCATAAGGTCTGTTGCTGTTTGCTTTCCTGTGTAATCCTGTGTAATCCCTTATTACTACATGGAATATTGTGCCAACTTATTATGTATGAAGTGGCCTGTTGGAAGTAAAAAAAAAAAAGAAAAAAAAAGAAAACATTGTTTCTTCAGTCATTATACTGAGGTTTGTGACGCATAACTTCTGTATCTTTCGAATATTCCTCTAGATTAATAGAAAGATAGATAGATAAGTAGATAGATGGGTGGACAGACAGACAAACAGATAGGTAGATAGATGGTTCCTTCAAGGTTGCTGGTACCCTGGCTGAGAATCACGGAGTAACCCAACCTTGAACGACGAAAGCCACTTCTAAGTTAAAAAAAAAAAAAAAAATGCCGGTAGCAAAAATGGTTAAAATTTATGTCGTCATCAGAAGATTATTACCTCGTAGAACGAAGTAGGAGGAGGTGTCTGTCTGTCTGTCTGTCTGTCGACAGTGTAGGTACCTCAAAAAGTTATCGGATCACAGTTAAATCTGGTGAATTGGTGGACACTGGGTCAAGGAAGAGTTCATTAGCTTTGAGGAGAATCCTGTGCGGGTTCAGAAATAAATCTTAAATTTCATTAGCGTCGGCGGAGGTATGTTGTCTCCGAGAATAATAACAGGCCTGACTAAGATCGTAGAATTAATTAATTAACTATTGAGACTGTTAAAGCAATCGTCTGGAAGGAAGAGAAACTACAGGCACTGTAGTAAATCTTACATTTTATTGGCGTTGGCGGAGGTATGCGCTACCCGAGTGCTTTCTAGCTTGAGGCTATTTACAACCCTTATATAACGTGAGGCAGTCCCTTGATAGAAGCAAGATTATTAATTGAAACTTATATGATTGTCGAAGATTATGATGGTTTTGTGGAGGCAACTTTTGAAATGTTTTTGTAGGAAGAAGAGATTTGAAAATCCGTAGCGCCTTTCCTAGTCCTTCCTGCAAAATCCAGCCCGAGTGACTATAAAGAATTTAATGGTTCTAATCCACTTGCAAACTTGCGATATAAAAGGAAACTGCAGACCCTTGCCACGGCATCTTGTTCTTCATGGAAGAAAATGAATACGGCAGTGAAATGCTGGTGATTTAATTAATCTTGGCGAGAGAGAGAGAGAGAGACAGACAGACAGACAGACAGACAGAGGGGGGGGAAGGTCGTGGGGTAGTTGTCCTCACCTCACCACGGCCGCCAGCAGAACGCTTCAAGATACATTATTCAGGACAACACACAACCACACTCATGGACACTAACCCGTTCTGCCAGACAGATCTTCGCCGAGCTTCGGAAAAAGATCTAATTTTTATTTTTTTCTGTAGCTATTATCTGACGCTGCATCCTGTGAGGGGTTACGTCCACAATAGGACCTCCATGCGTTTCTCTCCATACTCAGTAACCACTTTTCCTCCCACGACACCCCTCCACCCTCCGGTACATGCTCTTGCTCCTTATTTCTCCCTCTCGTTCTCGGTCTCCCTATCCTGCTCCTCCCATCAGCTTAACTTTCGTATATTCTCCTAGTCAGTCCCTCATTTCATTTCCCCAGGCATACAGCCTCATAGTGTGTTTCTTGACCTTTCACACAACATCAGCCTCAAGACAACACCACGAATCCTTTCATTTGCCATCCATCCCCCTAGGTCACTGCACAGGCACTTCTGATCTGTCCTGTTTCCACAGCCACTGTAAATTAGTGATGGAACTAATATACTGTCATGCAATCTTTATTCACGCCCAGCCTCACATTCTTCGTTCTGGTCACTGCTCTTAACACCCCTGCCACCATCCCGCCTTCCTTGATGCAGCATGTCATTCAACTCGCCTTCCATACTACCACCTCTGTTCACAACACTGCCTAAGTACTTAAACTCCCACACATTTACCATTTCTGTTATATTAATTTTCAACCTGTAATTCGCTATGTGCCTCTTTAAAATACCACCGCCATGCTTTTCTTTACATTCACCATTATATGTTATCCTTTCACACACACAACCAAAGTTTTCGGCCACATTCTTTAACATCCATTCCACGTCAGTAATGACACTGTCACATCTGTAAACAACTGCGGACAAGACTCATTCCTTTTCCTCTTCAGAACCAGTCCCCTGTTACGTGTTCACTTTCACGCCTCTTTGCTTGCTAAAATTGCGTTATGTATAATGTAATCGATAAGTCAGGATGGAGAAAGGAAGAAGCCGTTTTGGTCCTGCTGTGTAACGTAGACCGATAAGGATGATACGGAGACTTTTTTTTTTTTTTTTTTTCTAAAAAATCCCGCATTGGCAGCTGAACGATTTCAAATGGGAACAGTTTTGAAATGGAGAACGCGTACTTCAGGCGTGCAGTATATAAGGAGAGAGAGAGAGAGAGAGAGAGAGAGAGAGAGAGAGAGAGATTCCCCTTGATTCCCAGTTCAGGTAGCCGTCAGCGGTGTACCAGCGGCATTTGTGCTGTGTTGTGGCGGGCTTTACGACACACCTGAGGCCGTAAGTGGCAACTGATCCTGTGTTTGTGTATGTGGCCCAGGGATTACATGGAAGGGGATAAGGCCACACCTCGTACCATCTCCTCCCCAGTGATATCATTGGCCTGTTGCACCTTTAGCCTTATTACCAGAGTACGTATTATTTTGATTTCCTCTTCCGATCACCAGACGATTTTATCCACCTCAGAGATAACGAGTAGTGGGGGAGGGTTAATCTGAAGGCTAGAAATATCTAATCCTTCCGTCTGTTTTTCCTATCACCAGACGATTTTATTCAGCTCAAGATAAAAACTTTAAGTAGCGGAGGTGTTTATGTCTAACCCGTCAAGTTCGAAAACTTATACTAAGGTAAGTAAAATCGTCTGGTGATTGCCAAAATAAAATGGAAATGACATCCTCGGTCTGAATTGGTTAAACTAATTTTGCTTGGGACTGATACAGATTATGTTACTAAGGAATAGACGTAAATGTTAAAAGTGTATGAAGGTGTACAAGTGGCCGCTAATAAAGATGTGCGTGGAAGTGGCCCATAATAACAAGAACACGGCCACTTATCCATTGCCATTAATCCCGCCTCACCGTATTTGCCATCACTTGCTGGCGGTGTTTATGCCCCTCGTAAATAACACACGCAGTTACCACTTGTTTGTTCGACAGATGTGTGTGTGTGTGTGTGTGTGTGTGTGTGTGTGTGTGTGTGTGTTACATCAACCTGGTGCCACCGTAGACTATAATTACCTGACACTGTTGCATTAATTACCTGTTACCTTTGTTACCCATCATGAAGGTGTCCACCAGGAGGTTGCGTAAGGTTAGCTCAGGGGGCATCTGATGCGTTGTATTTTATCTCATTGTTTTGTACAGTATGTAGACTTAATTTATTTGTTGTTGCCAGACTTATTAGTCACCTTTCTGGAGAGAGAGAGGGGGGGGGGGGAATTGCAAAAACTAGGCAGAAGAGATAAGTGGATTTCAAGATACGGGTGGGGGCAGGGCGGCTTAGCGGTAGAGCATCGGATTCATGACGGGGGGATGGTGAGCCACGCCTGGTAGCTGCCATGACGGGAGGGGTAGCGCCCTCCTGTCACCTAGCAGGGCTATATGATCTAATAAGGTCTAGCATTTTCCTTTATTTTTCAAGATACGGGTTAGAGACAGGGGGAGAGATGAAGGATGGGGGGATCCCAAGAAGTGGCCCGAAGAAGGCGAGGATTGCAAGAAACGGGGGGGGGGGGAGACAGAGAGAGAGAGAGAGGGGGGGGGCGTGGTTGGAGAGAAGGTAAAATGCCAAGGTGAGGGACGGTATCGCAGGTAATATTTTACACTCCATGGAGGGTAATGGTGATTGGATGGACTAAAGGTTAATGGGTGGCTGGAAAAGATAATTAAGAATATTACTCCCAAAATATGTAATGGGCGGACGCTAAAACTTGGGAATAGAAAACAGTTACCAATATAAATGTAACTCTCGGTAAAAAAAAAAAAATAGTTAAGTAGATGGTGAAAGTTGAGAATAGAAAATAGTAAATTTGAAAAAATGTAATGGGTAGGTCGTAAGCATTAGAATTTTTTACGGCAGATTATTGTAAAAAAAAAAAAAAAAGCATTAAATGGAGTCTAGATCGTGAGAATGGAAAGCAACAACAAAAAATTTAATGAGGGGATGCTAAGACCTGAGAGAGAGAGAGAGAGGCAATGACCGCCTATATGAGGTGCCCTGGTGCAGTCCTTTAACTACGATGACGTCTTTTACTGTATTGGCCTGGTGATCTCCCGATGATTTTATTCAACACATTTGACTGATGGAATTAAAAACAAGTTCTAATAACGTGAGCTCTCATGATCAGTGACGTTTCATTCTTGTTAACGACAAACGATTTTGTTGTTTTTTAGCTTATGAGAGAGAGCATGTAGTGAAGGAGTTAAAGAATGTGAAATCAGAGAAGAAAGTTGTGGAACGTAAACAAGGGAAGACTATGTTTGGGAAAGATGAAAGGGGTATTGTTTGAGGGTGTTGACTGTGTGTGTGTATGTGTGTGTGTGTGTGTGTGTGTGTGTGTGTGTGTGTGTGTGTGTGATGATAAGGGTGGGATGAAAGGTCCTTCTCGTGACAAAGTGCCCAGATTGTGAACATTATTAAGGTCCGGGTGAATGTAAATGAGTGAGGAGAGAGATGGATGTATCGGAGAGGGTGGAGGGCGGGTTGAGGTTAAGGTAGGGGGCGATGGGAGGAGGAAGAGAGGTGAATGAGGGGAAAGAGAGAGTGGTAGTAGGGGAGATTGGAAATGGGAAGGGATGGGAAATGTTATGGAAGGGATGAGAGGTCAAGATTGGAGAGTGAGGTTGAGGGGAAGGGAGGGAGAGTGATTGATGGAAGATAGAAAGAAAGGATGGAGGGTTGGGGGGAAGAGAGTATGAGACTGAGTAGGGGTGAAGGGGGCCGAATATGAAGTTAGGATCAGTGAAATGGAGGGAAGTGTAGAGGTGGATGAGTGGGAGAGATTGGAAGAGAAGGTAAAGGGACAAGGGGAAAAGAAAGTGAGGTGGAGGAAGGGTAGATGAGAGAAAAGAGTTAGGATCAGGAGAGATGGGGATGGGTTAGGAGTGGAGGGAAGAGGCTGGGGAAGACAGAGGTGCAAAAATAAGGAGAAAGGAGGATAAGGGAGAGATGGAAAGTGAGGAAGGGACGATGTGAGGTACTGTAGTTTAGGTGGATGGAGGATGAGGCTGGAGAGATGATAAGGAGAAATGGGCTAGTCAGGATAGTGTTTAGGTGTATGGTAGATGAAGTTGGAGAGAGAGTTGAGGCTGGACAGATGGTACAGAGGAAAGGAGTGAGGAATAGGGTGTACGTTCTGCGGCTGGGAGGAAGGTGGATGAGTGAGAGGTGAGGTAAGAAAAGGGTGTAGGTGGATGGAGGAGTGAGGTGGTGGAGTGTAAGAGGGAGGTGCAGGATTTCGACAGGTGTGAGGTTGGATTTTTTTTTTCATTATTATGAGGGTGGGGTGAGGCAGGGAAGGAGTAGGTGGAGGGTGGGGTGGGGTTATGGGAGCTTGGAAATTGAGGGAGGAGATGCAGTATGAGGGAGTAAATTTAGAGAGGCTGTAGAAGTTAGAGAGGTGAGGGGTGAGAAATGATAGAGGGGAAAGAAGAAAGGGGTGAGGGGTGTAGGCGGGTGATGGTGGGAGTGCTGGCCAGTCTGGGGGTAATGGTAGTGTCGGCCCTGACTTATGAAGCATATCGCACGCTGTGGTTTGCCTGTCTTGAGATTTTTTTTTTTTTTTACCCGCGAGTCTTTGCGTCATATCTCACTAGTGTAATTTTTCACCAAGCTGGCATTATTATCCCTTGTATCTCCATCATACCCACACTGACACTGCGTTGTTTAAGCATCGTACATTTAGTTTTCCAATTAACAAGAAATATATTGCATTAAAAGGAGATATTTGATTTTTTAACAGATGAAAACCTAATTAGATGCGTTTCTCTCTGTGTACCATTCTTATCCCCTCATCTCCGACTAACCATCCTTATTCCCTAAGATGCTTCGGTAAAACGGATAGAGCTGGAGTGTATTAAAGAGCCGGGCTATAGAGTTCATACCCACACAGTGTTATTAGTCTCGGTGTCTTGTGCTTATTGGCTTGAAGACTGGGCAGACAACGGCGGTATGGGAGGGAAGGAGGTTTGAGATGGGATGAGGGAGGAGTGAATAGAGTGGGAATGAAGAGGTGGAGCAGAGGAAGGAGAGGGGAAGGGTAGCAGGTATGATGAGAGAGGGGATGGGAGTGAAGGTAAGGGTGAGGCAAGGGAAGTGGGTAAAAGGAGAGGTGAATGAGGGAGTGGGAGTGAGGAGAGGAAAGTGTGAGTGAAGAGATGGGTGAGGAAGGGGAGGGCGGTGACGCTAGGGGTGAGGGAGGGAAGTGGAAATGAGGAAAGGGTATCGTAGTGGGGGTGAGGGAGAGGACTGGGGTATTGGGACGGGTATGGGAGGTTAATTACTTTACTTACTCTTTAACTGAGGTTGTAGTGTTGTAGTGGGACACCTTATATAGAGGGTCGTTGGCCAAGCGGAGGAAGAGCTGAATTTCTCTTCTTTCCTTCCCATTCCATTTGTTTCGTTCCCCCTCGTCTCCTTTTCTTTACTTCCCTCTTTCCCATCCCATTTCTTCCCTTCCCTTTCCCTTTTCGCTCTTTTCTTTACACTTCTATCTATTTCCTTTGTATATTCATTTTGTCTCTTACTTTGTCTCTCCTGTGGTGTTCATAACTGCTATTTCCTCACTTTTTCCTCTCCTGTTTGTCGTTTCGTTTTCCTTTATATTTTTTATCATTACTTCACAACTTCTTCCTTACTACTGTCTTTCTTATACACACTTTCACCTTGTCCCCATTCTACTCTTAATCTTTTTCTTTCAGCATCCTTCCTCTCCCATCATAATTGTCATCTCCGGTCGTTCTTACATTACAGTTTTGCTCATTTCTCCTATAATTTACGTCCTCCTCCCCCCTCTCTTCACACACACACACACACACACACACACACACACACACACACACACACACACACACACACACACACACACACACACACACACACACACACACACACACACACACACACACACACACACACACACACACACACACACACACACACACACACACACACCTGTCATTACCGTCCATTTGACCCCGTTGTGGCGGTCAAGATCCCATGGCGTGGCGACTGGAGAGCAACACTAATATTTGCCAACCCATGATAGCCTCTTCCTGCCTCCTCCCTCATTCTTTTCTATTCCCTCTTTGTTTATTCTTTTTTCCCTCCTGGTTCTTTTTTTTGGAGGGGACCGTGGTTCCTAATTCCCTCCGGTTTACAAGTACCTTTTCTTCCTTCCTGTTTCTCATTAGTCTCTTACAAAAATCTCTCCCTTCGCAGTAGCACTTTTTCTATTTCCCAATCTCTGGCCTCCATCCCGACCCTTCCCACACCCCACAGGAGTCTCTATAGTTCAGGTCTGTCACTGGTTTATTTATCTTTCTTTTAGGTTGGTCTCAGTTTGAAATCTGGCCTGCACTCCTGGACTTCTTCCTTCCCTTCAGATATCCTCTTTCCTCTTTCTCTGGTTCTCTTCTCCCTCCACCACGCCTCCACGCACTGACAACCTTCTCCCCGACCTTCAAGTCTCCTGTCTCCCTGCCCAGTTCTTCACTACTCCCACCATCTTTGCCAATCCCTACCACTCGTCAACCAAACCGCACCTATTTCTCTACCATTCCTTCAGTTCTCCTCTTTCCTCCGTTCCATTAATTTTCTCCTGCCGCAGCTCTCAACCCTTCCCTTTTCCGCCACCTTCCCTCATGTACATCTCCACTCTACCTCTCCCCAGTCCTCTTCACCCACTTTCGTCTCTCCTCATCTCCGTCCTTCGTTTCTCCACTCCACCTGTTTCCACCTCATCCGTTCCTGGTGTCCACTTATCACCGAGGTGTTGATGCAGTGTAGTGGAGAGATGGCTATCACTGGCGCAGTCACTGTTTTACACCTTGTTTAGTGCCTTTTATTGGGTTACACACACACACACACACACACACACACACACACACACACCAACCTTCCCTCCCCCGTTCTCTCTCATTATTTCCATACACACCTTCATAGATTTGTTTAGAGAATATTCTATCCTTAATGACCTAGAGCAGCTTGTACAGCACCCTACCCGTATCCCTGACCGCCTTGGAGAGAGCTCCAACATACTTGACCTCTTCCTCACAACTAATCCTTCTGCTTACTCTGTTAATCTTTTCTCTCCGTTGGGCTCCTCCGATCACAACCTTATTACCTTAACCTGTCCTATCGCTCCAGTACGGCCTGCGGACCCTCCAGGGAAACGTCGTCTCTGGCATTTTGGAGCTGCGGACTGGGAGGCCCTCAGGCAGTACTTCTTTGATTTTCCCTGGAATGATTATTGCTTCCATGGCCGTGAGCCATCTGAGTGTGCCTTGCGCATTACGGAGGTTATTCTCTCGGGCATGGAAGCATACATTCCTTTCTCATATCCTTTGACTAACGCAAGAAAGCCTTGGTTTAATCACGCTTGTTCTAATGCTGTCCGCAACAAGGAGAAGGCCTACAAAAGGTACCGGAGCCAACCCACCCCTGAATCACATAATCTTTACGTTTCTGCCCGGAATCGTGCTAAGTCTGTTCTTCGCTCTACTAAAAATAATTTCATCCATACTAAATGCTCTCAACTCTCCAACTCGAATTCTTCCCGCTCCTTCTGGCACCTTGCCAAAAATCTTTCTAACAACTTTACCTCATCATCCTTCCCTCCTCTTTTCTACTCTGATGGTTCTGTAGCTATTTCTTCTACTGATAAAGCAGATCTCTTCGCACAGACTTTCTCCTCCAATTCCACCTTAGACGATTCCGGTGCTGTTCCTCCATCACTTCCCCCTCTGACTTCCTCATGGCTGACATTAAAATTTCTTCAGTTGATGTATTTTCTGCCATTACTGGCCTCAGTACTAACAAGGCATATGGGCCTGATGGGGTCCCTCCTGTTGTTCTCAAAAACTGTGCTTCTGTGCTTACACCCTGCCTAGGCAAACTATTTCGCCTTTGTCTGTCAACTTGTACCTTTCCTTCTTGCTGGAAGTTTGCTCTCATTCAGCCAGTCCCAAAGAAGGGTGACCATTCCCAACCCTCCAACTATCGTCCAATTGCTTTAACGTCCTGTATTTCAAAAGTTTTCGAGTCAATTCTTAATAAAAAAATTTTAAGGCATCTTTCCTATCACAACCTTCTTTCCGATCGTCAGTATGGGTTCCGTCAGGGACGCTCCACTGGCGATCTTCTCACCTACCTTTCAGACTCCTGGTCATCCTCCTTTCGGGACTTTGGCGAAAGCTTTGCCATTGCACTTGACATCTCAAAGGCTTTCGATCGAGTCTGGCATAAATCTTTAATTTCCAAACTGCCCTCCTACGGTTTCTATCCTTCTATCTGTACCTTCATCGCTAGCTTCCTTTCTGGTCGTTCTATAGCTGCTGTCGTAGACGGCCATCGTTCTTCTCCTAGATCTATCAACAGTGGTGTTCCTCAGGGCTCTGTCCTATCACCAACTCTCTTCCTTTTATTCATCAATGATCTTCTAAGCTGTACATCTAACCCTATCCACTCATACGCTGATGACTCCACCCTTCACCTTTCCATTCGGTTCCCGCAACGCCCATCTCAACAGTTACTTCAAGAAACAAGGGATGAGGCTATGGCACACCTAATGTCTGACTTGGCTCATATCTCTGACTGGGGTAAAAATAATATGGTTGTCTTTAATGCTTCTAAGACTCAGTTCTTACACCTATCAACCCGACAAAATCTTCCACAGGTATACCCACTAATGTTTAATAATATTCAGATTAATCCTGCATCATCCTTGAACATGCTTGGGGTTTCATTTGCTCGGGACTTATCTTGGAAAGATCATATTGCATCTCTTGTAAAATCTGCTTCCAGGAGATTGGGTGTGCTAAGCCGACTCCGCTCTTTCTTTACCCCTGCACAATTGTTGACTCTATACAGGGTTTTATCCGCCCCTGTGTGGAGTACAACTCTCATGTGTGGGGAGGCTCCCCACATACAGCTCTTCTCAATAGGGTGGAGTCAAAGGCTTTTCGTCTCATTAACTCTCCTCCTCTTACTGACTCCCTTCAACCTCTGTCTCTTCGCCGCACTGTTGCATCTTTATCTCTTTTCTATCGCTACTTTAATGGTCACTGCTCCTCTGAACTGTCTGCTTGCATTCCTCCACCTCTACGACGGGCGCGTAGCACCCGTCTGGCAGCAAACTCTCATCCCTTTTCTGTCCAACTCTCTAATGCAAGAGTTAACCGTTACTCCCAGTCTTTCATTCATGCAACAGGTCAGCTCTGGAACTGTCTCCCTCTGTCTGTATTTCCTCCTGCCTATGATCTCCAGTCTTTCAAACGCAGTGTGTCCAGGCATCTCAAAATGATCGGATCTTGAATTTGGCTCTCTCTTGTATTTTGTTTTTCTCTTGGAGGGAACTGTTACTGCGGGCTCATGGCCTTTGGTTCCTTCTTCCTCGCATAAAAAAAAAAAAAAAAAAAAAAAAAAAAAATGTGTGTGTATATATATATATATATATATATATATATATATATATATATATATATATATATGTGTGTGTGTGTGTGTACATATTTACGAGGCTGGTCCGGCAAGAAGTAGTTCTAGTTCACACTGGCATAGTTATGCTAGGGAAGCTGATTTGCATAGGCAAGTGGATGGGTTTACTGCAATGGTGGACTGGGTGTCGGCAGGGGACTGATTTACGGTACCTGTCCGCTTTCATCTGTTTACGTATGAGTGTATGTAATTATGTTTCAGTAGGTGTATATGGACGAGCAAGACGCTTATTTCTTAGCAGGAAAGTACTCAGTATTGCTAAATCAACATGGTGAACATATTCATGCTTATGTAACTCATCTAAATACACTGTCTGGTGTTAGGCCGACCATGATAGAGTTAATATTGGTAAATTCACATGCCCAGTGCCTATCACATCAACATGAATGTAGCTGTCACCTCATAGTGTTGACATGTATACCTTTATATGTGTTTGCTTTGTAGGTGACGATGATGTGAAACTGTGCTGCCTAAGAAGCCTCTACGTAACGGAGAGAGGGATCTAAACAGGCGAATGCAACATTGTGTGTGTGTGTGTGTGTGTGTGTGTGTGTGTGTGTGTGCGCGCCCGCGCGCGTCGGAGCTTAACCCAGGTGGCAGAGTTGGGTTTGATGGGCAGCTGGCAAGTTGCGTTCACGGCCCGTCACTGTGCCATCTGTCACCTCACTTCCGCCTCATGCCATTTCCTGTCTTTTATGTTCGCCCTCTGTCTTTACCTCCTTCAGTCTTTATCTGTTTATTTTAAGTTCTCGGACTTTGTGGCGTCATTGGGTAGAATTCTGAGTGGACTGGGAAACTTCTTAGCAGTTCTTCTTATTGATTTATTCTGTTCAGTATCCCCTTGTATATTATTGGCACAAACTATATTGATATGTAAATGATGTAAATAATGTTTGACGTGATATGCAAAATGTATTTCCGTGGAAGTGATTCTAAGAAGCCTCAAATGCCACCTAGAATACGGCTCGTTTACCTCACTCCATCCCCAGTGTTTTACGTCCGCCCCCTTCTTGTTGCTCTGTTCATCTCAGCCTACTTCTCACACTTCTGGCGTCTTTATCTGTCGCCTCACTCCCGTTGCTCTCTATCACCCCTCAGTGCGATAATCTCATAATTTATTCTTGTTTCTGCCAGGGTATTCTATTCAACCCATGAAATCTCTAACAAACGGGTTAGTAGATGCTCTTGGTGCCAAATGGTGGAATCCATCAGTTGGCCGGGTTTGCTCCAGTCTCGGCTCCTTTCACCCGAGACCTCGAAGCAGATTCACTCAGCCGGAAAGGTCGAAATTTCTACGTAATTTAAGTAGTTTTTCACCTTTCTGAGCATCGCGTGTATCCGGCGTGCTCTGTAGATGACGAGAGTCGTATTTATAAAAGATCTTACATAGTATGTACGATCGACAAGTCTCTATAGCAAATAACTAGTATGCTTCTTTCACATTAATACTCACTCTTATTTAATTGTGAATTATTTGGTGGCTGTAAGAATGATAGCAAACGTATTAACAAAGATTCATATACACGACTTAAGATGAGGAAGGTTTATGAATGCGTCCCGAGGCTGTGTTGTGGAGGTGGTGGATGTGTCACGTGGCTGTGCATCCACGCGGCCACCAATGAGCGATTTTTGTGGCTGTGGCGTCATCCACAGAGCCAATCAGAAACGTATTCTGAGGAGATGCGTCCCCTGCTCCCTCAGTCCTTATCTGCCCAGAGGCCGCGTGAGATAGTGTGGATTGTTTTACCTGGATTTACCTATATTACGATAATTAAATAACTGCAGTGATGAGTGGAAACAGCAGTGATAGTGACGGTGAAGTGCGTGCTCTTCTCGTCAGTACAGATACAACCCATAAGTGTGTAAAGTGTGGTAGGCAGACGCGTAACCAGGGATAAGTGTACGCATGTGTGTTGTTGCCAGGCGGAAGCATAACCACGCTGAAGAGTATGTGAGTTACAGCAGCAAAACAAAAAAAACGGTGCTGCCTGTATGTGTTGCTGCCTCTTTGACCAGGCTGTGGATAAAGTTAGTGATTTTTTCTAGTTATTCTGAAAAATATAAGAGAAGAGGGGGATGCCAGCCACGAAGTCCTTGGCTGCTGTTAACCTCCCCCCCCTCCCACCACCACCACCACACGCCAGATCAACACATGGGATGGTGAGATTCCTGTCATCATTGTGCAGGGTGAAATTTTTATGTTCATTTTTGGGTATAGTTACTCGGATGAGGGTAACAAAAAAATTGGGTTTAACTGTAGTATACTAATTCATTCTTTTGTAAAATGGTCATTCCACGAAACGTGTGTGGACAGCCATATTTTGACATCTCGGTGTAGTAAAGCAAGTACTTGTAGCGAAACAAATACTGTATTAAGCTTCATCTCGAAGGTGCGATTGAGTTATTTCGCCTCATACACCAAGGTTATGCCTCCTAAGCTGAAATAATCGGAAAGTAGTTGGCATAAAATAGAAAATGATGTCATCATACTGAAGGGTTTAATGGCGGCTTTTCTTCCCAACTATCTGTTTGTCTTGCTCCATCCAATTTCTCTCTCTCTCTCTCTCTCTCTCTCTCTCTCTCGTGACATGATATAGGTTAGTTACTCAATAACGCCATTTTATGGTTCGGATGCTAGACACACATTAATACATTTTTTGCCTGACCCCCTCCCCCAAAAAAAATCCGCTCACCATCATATTTCTTGAGATGGCAGTACGTAGTTGTTTTTGGCATTAAAATAGGCGCTGTTATGGTTTGTCAGTGAGGCTGTGGCAAGTACTGGTACTGTCACTGGTTACACTAGGATATGAACCCGCAGCCTGTGTTATCAGAATTACCAACAGTACTATAGCCACTTGGCCACACCATGTACTCACTCTGCTTCCATTGGGTCTCTCTCTCTCTCTCTCTCTCTACATCACTTGCCATTCATGCTGTTTTCAGATTATTTTAGCGTAATTAAAGCATCTTAGTAATGAAGAGGATATTGAAGGCTGTGTATAACTCCTTCAGGTCGAGAAGCTTAAGCTGAATAAAATAATTCAGGAATAACAAGTCCCTTCCCTCGCCTCCTCTCCTTCACATTAATTTCTCTTATCACTCCTCACCCCCAACCCTCTTCACTCACATCCCCCCCTGCCTCCTCCCACCATGCCACTGAAGGCGCTATTCTGGTTTGACTCATATTTTACACCCAATAAAATCTGTGAGGAGGCGGAACGAGCTCGTAAATTGTTGCTTCTGCCGGACTAAAAAGCCATCAACCACCTCACCCCCACAGTCTGAATCTTCCCTCCTCTCTCTCGGATTTTCTGGCCTTTTCTTTACTCCTCACCTGTCTTCCCCTCCCCTCCCTTCCATTTTTCGCTTTCTTCCTCTCCTGCCCCATTCTCTTCTCTTTTCCTTCGTTCGTATTATCTTTACCCATGTTCCCCGTAACTCCTCTTTCCTACCATCATCCTTCACGTTTATTCGTAGGCCTGGCTATTCCACTTAGTACCTCCACTTTTCCAGTCAAATTCTTCCATCTCGATTTAGCTGTTTTTTATATCGTTCATGCGAAATACATTACGTGAACAGATATAGAAAGTGTGTCTTTGCACTGAATATTGCATCATAATAGGTTTCAATGGGAGGTGACTTTGGTAACAGTATTTTTCTCTGTTTTCCCACAACTTCATGTCTACTACATTCTTCCATTTTCATGTTCTGTTTTCTTCACCCATTTTCTTTGCATTTTTTTTTTTTTCTCGCTTCCTCCTGCAGCTGCCCCCCTCTCCCCCCCCACTTTCCCTGCACCATACCCTTTCCCAGTCTTTGTCTCCCCCACCCACCCAAGCGCTTCATCCCCACCTCAGCACCTCACAAACACTTATATCTTCAATACTCTCCCACTTTTACATTTCTAACCCTCCCTGTCCTCAGTGCTGTCGCTACACCTTATACCTCTGTACCTCCCTATCCTTACCACCACCTACCCTTCAGTCCCATCCATCCCCACCCCTGCCCCCACAAGCTCCCATGCCTACCCTGCACACACACACCTCTGCAACACCACCACCAACCCTGCACCACCACCCCCATGTATCTCTCACCCATCTTTTCCTCCTTCCCTGCCCCTCCCCATCATTGCCATTCCCTACCCTGCATTTCATCTTTCCTCTATACACACTTCCCCTTCCCGGTATCCACAACTCCACGCCCCCACCCCTTCCACCCACTACTCTACATTTCATCTTTTCCCCTCTCCACACTCCCCTCTCCCCTTCTCCACATCCACACTACCACACGCCCATCCCTGCAGGGCACAAGCACCCACACAACTGCTGCTTTCCATACCTGATGACGGGTTGTGTGTCTGCCGCCTCTCTCACCTTACATTTCTACAGCCAAAGCCATTCCAGAGTGTTTGTAATGGCGGGAGAATTTAGCAGTTTCTCTCTGTCTGTCTGTTTACGTTTGTCTGTCGAGGTCTGTCTGTGTCTGTCTCAGTCTGTGTATGTTTGTCTGTCTGTCATTTGTTTGTTTTCGTCTCTCTCTCTCTCTCTCTCTCTCTCTCTCTCTCTCTCTCTCTCTCTCTCTCTCTCTCTCTCTCTCTCTCATACGAATCCCGTGACCTATTCTTTTTAGTGTATATATTCGTGCTACTTTCAGACACTTTTATTCATCTAGCCTTTTGGTATATTTTTCCGAAATGTTGAAATAGATATAACCTTCATTAAGCCTTTCACTGATAGAGGTTCTTCCTAATATGATTCAATCGCCTGAAGGTAATAAGAGTAAAATGAGAATAATATATATGGAAGGGGATAAGATAAACGACCTATTGCTACACTACTGAACTAATGTACAACTCGTAGCCTAAGAGTGTGGCCAGTGGTAACAGCTGTAGGTGCACGAAACATTACCTGTAAATCCACCGTGACGTAATAAAGGTGGTAACTAAGGTGGAGAACAAGTGGAGAAGTATTAGTAATTACCATGTCGACCTATTTTTTCCACTGGTAGTTTGTTAGGGAGCGAACAGGAAATATTATTTATGGTGTCATTGGCCCTTAATTTTGACGTAACTTTTCTTTCCTTTTTTCATTCCAGGTATGTGGTCCTGTTAGACACCCTGGAGGCTCAGAGGAGTTATATGGAGAACGGTGAGAGAGAGAGAGAGAGAGACATTCAGTTAAAAACACACATTAATACACTGACTTTCCACAACGATCATTGGTACATACAACACGTACCCGAATCCTGTGCCACAAATCTTCACTCATTGTTTCAGAATATAAGAACCTGGTGTATTCTCGGGTAATCAGGGGCCGTAGTCATAATCTTTCTTCAGCTGTGTGTAAGATTTATTTATGCTTCTATCCTCGCATATACAGCTGACCAAACACTTCACAAACTTGAGTGAACAGTAACGAGAAAATTGCCACAAAACAAAAAGAATTGATAATATTTTACTGATTATTTTCTTAATTGGTGTTTTTTTTTTTTTGTATTACGTGATTATCCATATCATTCCGACTACGTAATTTGTTTTATTACTGCTTTTTCCAGACGTATTAATTATGCCTAAGATATATATTTCTTCAGGAGGGGTTGTATAGGAGTCTGAAAACACTTCATTATTGGACATGTTCGGGTTCCTAAATTTCATAAAATCCATGAAATAACAGTAATAAAGTAAAATAATGAATGATTATAGTGTAGGGTATTAGATCCTTTATCAGTACAATCTCCCAGACACATTCACCATTGAGAAGTAGAGAAAGGTTATGGAGCTGTGAGGATCCGTGTGGTGGTGGTAGTGTTTTACGAGTAATTATGCATGCGTTGGTTAGTTTGTGTGTGGACTGAGGCTGCGAAATTGAATGTGTTGGGGAATCTGTGTTTGTGTAACGGAGAATCACTGTTAAATTAGTCACACAGAATTTATGATTGGTGGATTATTGTGGTAGGTATTCACACACACACACACACACACACACACACACACACACACACACACACACACACACACACACACACACACACACACACACACACACACACACACACACACACACACACACACAACATTAACTTGGATATAGAGTAATAATACTGTCCAACTTCGCAGCACAACCCTTGAACTACCCTTGTTCTTCATGTATATTTGGGGATGCAGTTACATGTATGTTTGTCAGTATGTCTGTTTATATATCTAATTATGTATGTGTATCGGTCTGTACTTATTCCTTTCTTTGTACATCTTTGTGTGTATGTCTGTCAGCATGTCAGCTTCAGGCTTTTTGTTTTTCTTTCTCCCAGCCTACCTACCTATTGCTTGACGTCATATCCCAGCACAGGTGTATTTCATCCAAGCTGGTTGTGATAAAATACCTCCACGCGTCTCTTGGATAGCCGGCCTAACCTCCCATCCTTCACTTCATCCCACCTCACTCTCCGTCTGCCCGTTTTCCACCTCCCCCATTTTTTTTTTTTTTAACTCATTCACTATATAGGTGTTCTAAAGTGAATAAAATCGTATGGTGGCAGCAAGGAAGAAAACAATCAAAGACATCCTCGGCCTAATTGGGTTAATTCATTTCCTACACAGACATTATCACTTTCTTTTCACCTCAGTGGATATCTGGTATATATTCATTTTATATCAGTGTGATCTTCATTGGTTTGGACAGTGCTGATTTGGTGTTTTATTTGATCTAAAATTGTGTGTGTGTGTGTGTGTGTGTGTGTGTGTGTGTGTGTGTGTGTGTGTGTGGTAATACGTCTTGTTTATGTTTTTCTGAGGTGCATCATTGTTAATGGTATATTTCCACGCCACACAGACTTACAGAAACTCCATCAAAACTTTGAGATGGATGACCAAACTGTCGGTCTTACGTACACTTTGCCACCAAACAGGGAAATGAAAAGGTATTGAACAAACACAGACTGTCTCACACACCAAGACCTGAATGTATAGCAGGTGACTCCCTGTTGTTGTTGTTGGGGGAAATTATCCTTCTTCCTAAATGTCTGTCCTTAGTGATGCATTGTAGGTTGGTTTTGCCAATGGATATGATATGTTTGCTTATAATGGTGGTAGTAGTGTGGTGGTGGTGGTGGTGATGGTGATGATGATGATGATGATGATGATGATGATGTACGGTATATAGGTGGAATGATAGTGTTGATTGTTGACTGAGGTGGTTCCCTCTTCCTTTACCTGTTTATTTCTATAAAAGGGCGTTGATATTCTCTGGTATGATATGCTAAGACGCTTTCATCATGATGTTTGGATTTAGATACAGTATATTATTGTCAACAGATGCAAGCAATTTTACTCAGTACGGAGGAGCTATACATAGACCAAGGGTAAAAAAAATATGCTCAGTAACCATAAGTGTTGTATGTTGATCTTTTATAATATATTCTGGTTAATTCCTGTCGATATTATTAAGCATGGAGCAACGTAGTCAGTCGGAGGGTTAGTGTAAATATAACTGACACAAAAGGTGACATTAAAGCGTATCCTGCAAAATTAATCGCTAAGGAGGAGGTGCTAGGGAGCCTCCTAATCCCACGAGCATACGGTCCTGGGAGACTGCTTGTGGTGCCTGTGTTTGGCTGGTGTGTGAAGGAAAGCATATTGTGTCTTTGGTGGTATTTGCTTGGTTACAAAGGCCACAGATGCGTTCTGGTAAATTTTCTTAGTGTATTTGCTTTTATACCCGGACACTGAGTGGGGTGGCTGTGTTTGGCTGCTGTGTTGGATTTGTTTGTTTGTATACCCGGGAGACTGAGTGGGGTGGCTGTGTTTGGCTGCTTTGTTGAAGGCAGCACAACAAGTTATTGATGTTATTTTTTGTTGTTGAAGTCCTTGGATTACTTGTGATATATGGCAGGGGAGACTTCATGCACGACTGGGACGAGTGTTATGGCTCTCCGTATCCAGTCATAGACTTGTCGTTGTTATTCCCAAACCTCTGAATGAAAAAGTTTGTTTGGCTGTAGCATTTGCCTGGGACGTGGTGTGATATAGAATACACCATAATACATGTCGCAACTACCCGTAACTGATATATATATTTTTTTAAATCTTTACTGGTATGTCTGATTAAACTATTTGGTTTAGAATAAACCATAATAAGTGTCTGATGAAGTTTTTTGGCTTATGTAAGTGCACAGGGATGGTATTTATATGAGTGTGGGCGTTGCTGGCATTGTGGATGGGGTGACATTTGATACCCGTGTGTGTGTGAGCAGGCTTTGAAGTGCTTGGGATACCTGTACCAAATAGAGCATAATGCGTCCTTGATTATATTTGCTTGGTTACGTAATCTAAGTCCAAAAGGAACGTATATGTTTTCTTGTGTGGAATAGTGAACAGTAAGTTTAATTATAATGTACTTAGTGAGCTGAAGGTGTGTGTTAATGTGAGGATTCCAGAGAAGTTAGGGTGTATGTGTAAAACAGCATAATAAGTGTTTGATGGTGCTTGTTTGGTTATATAAGTCCACAAGTAAGATGTATGCTGGGATATTGTTTTAGGATACCTGTGTAGAATAGAACACCATACAGTAAGTTAGTGTTTGATGGTGATTTACAAGGTTACGTAAGTCCATAAGGAAGGTGTTTGTAGGTGTGGGTGTGGGCGCTGAACCGTAGCTGATGCACTGGCCTCAGGGGTAGGGGAGGGGGCTGGGAAAGGTGGGTAGGGGGGAGGGATAGGAGGAAGGGAGAGGGAAAGGAGGAGAGGGGAGGGAAGGGAAGGGATAGGAACCGCCAGATGTTGTCCTCTCACAAGGTCGTTTCTCACCCCCACCCATTATGCCCCCCTGTCTCCTCCCCTTCCCTTCCCCCTCTTCCCCTCCTCCAATGCTCCCCTGCCTCTCCTTGTCCCCTGCCTCTCCTTGTCCCCTGCCTCTCCTTGTCTTCCTTCACTCATCTCTCATTTCTAACTCTTCTTTCCACTCATGCCTTACCATCCATATCTCATAGGGTTATTTTTAAAAGTCGTAGCCTTCTCGGTTACACAGCCAGAAAATACCATTAGGTCTGTTGCTGTTTGCTTTCCTTGTACTCTTTTGTATTCCTTATTTCCTTTTGACACCTTTCCTTTCCTCCTCCCCCCCGTGGCCTTTCTTGCTCCCTTTCTTCTCTTGTGTTCTCCCTTGTCTGCCTCTCCCCTTTCCCATTTCCTTCCTGTCCCCATATCCTACCTCCCCTTCCTTAATACCCTACTTTCTCCTTATCCTTCCCTTTCCCCCTTGCCTCTTGTCTGTGTCCTTCCCACCCCTACCCCCATGTCTTATAACCCCCCTTCCTGCCTTCCTCCTGTCTCCATGTCCTTTCTCCCCCTCCCTTATTTCTTCTTCCCTTCCCTCTTGTACCTCATACGCCCTTTTTTTTCTTCCTTGTTCTTGTGTTCCTTTAGTTTCCTTTCTCTTCCCTTCCCCTCACATCACTTTCCATCCCTTCTCCTTTCTACCTTCTCTTCCCATTTCTTCCCTTCCCAGATCCCATTCCGTCCCTCCCCTCCCCTTCTTTTCCTTTGTCTTTCCCTAATGTTTCCTTTCCTTCCCAGTTTCCATCCCTTTACTTCCCTTCCGTTCCCTCTCATTGAACCCATCTCCCTCTCCTCCTCTCACCCCCACCTCCAATTCCTCCCCTGCATTATTGATCATCACTCACCATCATTCCTCGTCAACCCCCCCATGACACTCTAACCCTTAGGCCACCACATAATCAGTCATGGTAGCGTACCGTACCTTGGGTTACTTCATGGCCCAGCGCACCACCATCACCAACCACCACGCTCATCATCAACATCATCATCATCATCGTCGTCGTCGTCGTCGTCATATCAGTCATCAGTTACCAGTCATCATCATCTTCCGTCACCAGCAGTCATCCATCATCATCCATTATCAATCATCCATTATCATCGTTGTCCTCGTTTGAAAGCAGTTTAGCAAAATATATAGAGGCGTCATTTCCCTTCACTTTGCCTCTGGCTTGTCACTGTTAGCTGTCCATCCGTTATCCGCCCAACCAAAAGCATGGCCTGCTTATGATCAGTTCAGATAATAACTTAAGACATTTATCCAGCCTAGAAGGAGACAGCTTTTATATTATATATAATCCTCTTGGCTGTAACACGAATACAGAACGGGACAACAGATTTTTAACGTTGTGAAAAGTGTTTCCTTAGATGTAAACTGTCGACAAACTGTAAACGGCTGTCATATAATAATACGTAAAGTACACGGGTCTGTTGTTATGGGAAATTTTATACATGTCAAGGACGTAGTGTTGGCAAGGATGCTTAATTTCCAACACTCACGCCACCACCTGGGGATGTTTTCTCTCTCGTCAGCTTAGGAGGCTCCTTTGCACTTCTTCCTTATCAGTTTATTACTATATGACATGTTTATATGATCTTGTATATTATTTATTAAATTTGTACTATTAAAGAAGACAAAGAGCATACAAGATTTTAGTAAATAATTTTTGGTCAAGGGTGTCTTTTTCATTAGATGTTTTGATAAATGTTAGGCGATCGGTGTTTTATTCATCCTAGGCGACACCTTCTACTAGTGAAGGTTGTTATATAACCCATCCAACATGGGAAGTCTCTCCACCCTGAAGAAAATCGTCTAGTCCCAGCAAGAAAAAGTACAGCAGACGTCCCCGGGATGGTCTCTCGTAACATATTTATGTAGTCTCTATTACCACTAGATTGGCATAAATACATCCATGAAATTAAGATGATAGGCGAAATAACTCGTGGAGGAAGAGGTGGTAGAGAGCCTTCTGAGCCCACTTGAATACGGTCCCTGAAACAAAATTATAAAAGTGATTAAAAAAAAAATGAGGATTGGCTTTTGAAAAAAGGGAAACCTTTTCTGAGGACATAAGTGGAGGAGACGATGGTGGTGGTGATGGTCAGTACTTATTGACTTGGTGGTGGTGGTGTGTGGTGGTGGTGGTGCTAGTGTAGGTTTGGTAATGGTGGTGGTAGTGGTGTGTGGTGGTGGTGGTTGTGGTGCTAGTGTAGGTTTGGTAATGGTGGTGGTGGTGGTAAGTGAATTTGGTAGTGGTTGTGGTGCGGGAGGCTGTGGTGGTGATGGAGGTAGTGAGTTCCATCGTGTAGGTGGTAATGGTGGTGATGAGTTTGTTTTTTTTTATAGTACATGTGGTGAATCTGATCGTGATGGTGATACGTAAATTTAAAGGTATGATAGTTGTAGTAGTAGTAGAAGGTGGTGGTGGTGAAGTACAATGGGGTAATGGCAGTGACTAGTGAGACAAAAAGTTTGACAACGTGATAAACAAATTCCATCTTTGTGTGTGTGTGTGTGTGTGTGTGTGTGTGTGTGTGTGTGTGTGTGTGAAGAGCCTAAGCGTGAATGTTCGACAGACAGTGAAGACATGCTGCCAAGGGTCTTGCCTATATGGGTGCGCAGACAGTGATCTACACACACACACACACACACACACACACACAGGTGAACCTCAGCAGTTCCATAAGATATAATGCGTCAGTTATTATACTTTTAGGGAAATGAACGTGCATATTCTTCGTTTTTTGTGCCTTCAGTAAATTGAGGTGGGTTTCATCAGTGTTAAATATTTTGTGATAAAGGCTGTGATTTTCGTTACTGTGGGACAGGTTGATTAAAACACTAACTTAACTAACGAGTACTCTAACCTTGTCTACTCTAACCTACACTAACCTAACCTCATCTTACCTAACGTAAATTAACCTAACCTAAGCTGATCTAACCTAACCTACCCTCACCTGTCCTACTCTACTTTAATCTGACGTGACCTAACCTTTCCTAATCTACCCTAACTGAACCTAACCTAACTTAGCCTAGCCTACTCTAACCTACCTTAACCTAACCTAACCTAGCCTACTCTAACCTACCTTATCCTAACCTAGCCTACTCTAACCTACCTTATCCTAACCTAGCCTACTCTAACCTACCTTATCCTAACCTAGCCTACTCTAACCTACCTTAACCTAGCCTAGCCTACTGTATCTACCCTAACCTGATTTGACCTAACCAAACCTAGCCTAGTCTGCATTAACCTACCCTTACCTGATCTAACCTAACCTACTCCAACGTGATGTAACCTAACCTACCCTAACGTGGTCTTACCTAACCTACCCTAGCCTGATATAACCTAATCTGACCTAACCTAGCCGTCTCTAGCCTGCCCTAACCTTCCCCATAGTGGTTGATGTGTCGGTAAGCTTAAAGAGGCAGGTGTGGTGTGCCCAGGTCCGGCCGTCATCACCTGCCCGAGATAAGTAACTGTGATTATCCGTAATTTTCCCCCAAATCCTGAAACTGTGGCAGGTGTTGATGGTAAAGTTGGTGTGGCTGATGGTGATGTGTGGGTGAAGGTTTGGCGAGATGAGTAGAAGCCTTAATACCATGGGATATCATACAATTTACATATTTTTGAGTAGTGAGGGACAGTGCACACACACACACACACACACACACACTCTCTCTCTCTCTCTCTCTCTCGTGCTGACGATGCATTTTGTGGGAGGTAACTTTTTAGAAACCGAATAAACCACATCCAACTTAAAAACTTAATATTTTATAATAGTTGAATATGTTTCCTCAGTTCTCAGTGTCAGTTTTTCACAGGAGTATTGATGAGTAAGCAGAGTGGAGCGAGGCAGAAAGAGCAGCTCGTAACATACGGTACTGGAATATTGATGGATTTTATTGTTGGATTTACCTGGGGAAAGTTTACCTGTTTGTGGGAAAATATTCACTGTTGATTCCTGGCCTGAATCTACATACCGTAGTGTGTGTGTGTGTGTGTGTGTGTGTGTGTGTGTGTGTGTGTGTGTGTGTGTGTGGGCATAGCGTTGACTAGTGGGAAAAAATTCTATCTTCATAGTCTCTCTTACGGTGGAGCCGGATCCGTTTCGTCGTGTTTGCTCTCTTTGTTTACATTATGTGTTGGCGCGTGTGTGTTACTCGCTCCTGCACACACACACACACACACACACACACACACACACACACACACACACACACACACACACACACACACACACACACACACACACACACACACACACACACACACACACACACACACACACACACACACACACACACACACACACACACACACACACACACACACACACACACACACACACCATCAACCTTCTCGTATGACACAGATTTCTTACGCTTCACTATGTTGTCAGTATCGTAACGAGTTTCATTTGTATGTACCAGGGTGAGGGGTCATTGTGGGAGGATGTCTGTGTACCAGGGTGAGGGGTCATTGTGGGGGGGATGTCTGTGTACCAGGGTGAGGGGTCATTGTGGGAGGGATGTCTGTGTACCAGGGTGAGGGGTCAGTGTGGGGGGGATGTCTGTGTACCAGGGTGAGGGGTCATTGTTAGGGGGATGTCTGTGTACCAGGGTGAGGGGTCATTGTGGGGGGGATGTCTGTGTACCAGGGTGAGGGGTCATTGTGGGGGGGGGATGTCTGTGTACCAGGGTGAGGGGTCATTGTGGGGGGGAGGTCTGTGTACCAGGGTGAGGGGTCATTGTGGGGGGGATGTCTGTGTACCAGGGTGAGGGGTCATTGTGGGGGGGATGTCTGTGTACCAGGGTGAGGGGTCATTGTGAGGGGGATGTCTGTGTACCAGGGTGAGGGGTCAGTGTGGGGGGGATGTCTGTGTACCAGGTTGAGGGATTAGTGTGGGGGGGATGTCTGTGTACCAGGGTGAGGGGTCAGTGTGGGGGGGATGTCTGTGTACCAGGGTGAGGGGGTCAGTGTGGGTGGATTTCTGTGTACCAGGGTGAGGGGTCATTGTTGGGGGGAATGTCTTTGTACCAGGGTGAGGGGTCAGTGTGAGGGTACTTCTGTGTAGCCTACCAGGGTGAGGGGTCAGTGTGGGGTGATGTCTGTGTACCAGGGTGAGGTGTCAGTGTGAGGGCATTTCTGTGTACCAGGGTGGGGGGGTCAGTGTCGCAGAGCGTAGAAAGAAAGCCACTGGGATGTTTTGTAGGTGGGAGGGAAGGGGACTGCCAGAGTTAGTGGGGCGTAGGATCATAACAGTTAAATAGCCAGAAGTACACCATATCGCTATCAGCTCCCACTATCTCGTGTTTCACTGTCCATGCCTTTTATTTATGCTGTTAACCTCCTGACCTACACCATACCTATATCCACTACTATTATCTCCGGCTGCATCTTGTGTGCTTGTATATCTCTTACCCCTTTGCTAACCCACAGCGTACCACAGTCTACTACCATTATCCTCTGTTGCACTTTCCATACCTTCTGTATATCTTAACGTCCTCTAACTCCCCTGTGACATTACCCTTTACCGTGGTGATATAGGTGGGAGAGTAATCAGGTCAAATTACTCCTTAATCTTGAGAAATTCAGGTGTGTATAATTATATGCCCTTTTTTCGACTTGAAAACTCATTCATCCTGTCGTGACATAAATTGCTGCTTAGTGGCCTCAAATTGCATTGCGTAAACAGGTTAAAAGCCACGCTTCGGGTTTGGCTACATTGTTGTAATAATGTTGTCGTCCTGGCGCAGAGTATTAATTTGGTAAGGTCAGGTGTGCAGTTTTATAAGTCAGGTGTACACGACTGCGGCCGTTTTATGACAGGTATTTTGGAGCCTGAATGTGTACTTATTACCCACCATGTTTTAGTTTTTCATCTTAGTCAACAGTGAACTGCAAAAAAGGATTTCCTGGTTTAACCATTCATAACGACTTTTATTTTAAACAGGCTACTTGCCTGTTCCCTCAGTTTTCAGTAACAGTTGAATATAAAACAGGTGTGGTATTTTAGAACATATCATAGACTTACCACGTGGAGCTGGAATTTTGTTTGACCCAGGTCTGTGTGGCCGAGCAAACCCGTAAGCAGCTGATTCTGTGGGGCCGTCCTGCAGGTGCAGTACAGTACATGCGGTACAGGAACCGGACCTCCTTGTGGTAGACGTAATATCATTAGGGTCGGACGTGGGTCCTTTCCCGGCGAGGTAAAGGGAGGTTTGGCTGCTTGGTGGACGCCGCATCTCTGCCACCCAGGGTGCACAGCGCCACCACGTGTAGGCTCCCCTTGAGCGCCGAGGCTTGAATGTTAGGTGATTTTCTTATGCATGAGGATTCGTGCTAGCTGTATATTTATCTTTCATTCTCCTTAGGAAGAATTTTTAACTGGAGGAGTTACTTGTAGCCTTAATTAACCCCTTCACTGCTTGCGTTGAGTAAAAATCATTCAGCAAAAATGACTGTCACTAGGAAGAATTATCAAAAGACGGTCATCATAGTGAAAGGGATACGCTTGTTTACCTGGCATTAATATTGCTGCTGCTTTCTAATTTCGTGGTTCTGATGCAGCAACCTCACACACTGGTGTTGGCTCAGGTGCTGTTTGTTCTGGGTTGAAATCCGGTTAATTTGCAAAATTGTGCCGACTTTCACACGTCTGTCTGATTGTTTATGTAAAAATTTTTACCTTTTAGTCCCGCGTGTATTTACTTCATTGCTTGTTCTGCTTTTTTTCGTCGTCGTCTTTGTTGTTGTTTCTGTGCTGCTTATTGTCGTTGTCCATATGGATATTGTTCGCTTATTTTAGTTATTTTGATTTATTTATTTTATTATGTACGACCATGGTACGTGGGTGGATTAGGTTGCCTTTTTGGCCTTGGTGTCACAGGCCGGCGTCGGAGGTGAGAAATGGCCCCGCCAAGGTCAATAGAATATATATTTTCGTGACCTTAGGCGCCGCTGCCACAGTCTCATTCTCACAGCGCCAGCAGCAGTTAAATTAACGCCGGGAAGAGTCATATGAAAGTGAGCGAATATGACGTAGGTAACGATAGTGACAATGGGACTTGTTAACGCGGTAGTATGTGACCATCATCCCCCCTCCCCCTAGCTTTCTCCAGATACTTTTATTCAGCGTAGAAGATGCTTTTCGTTGGAGGTACTAGATCGAACCTTCGTTCTTTGTTTCTTTTTTGTAGTGGGTCCTCAAAAAAAAAAAAAAAAAAAAAAAAGAGAGGTAGCAGGTACCTAATGAGTATGACGTCTTCAGGTGTAATAATTAAACACAGCGGTGAAATACCTCCAGTAATTACCATGACAGTCAGATAGGGACTCAGGACATGACAGTGTCAGGGCCTTATATTTCATGTGAGCTGGATTACAAGACAGTTAGAGTACTAGACTGTAAGGCTAGATTGTAAGGAGTGTGGTGGATCCGTGGCTGACTGATGATAGAATGCCACTGTTGCTCCCGTTATGTGGGTTACTTACTGTAAAGTGAAGGTAGGAAGGAAGAATATTGATGTAATGAGAATGGGCACAAGAAGGAAGGTTTATATAATTATTAGGAAGATTAGTAACTTAAGGAGTATGTATGAGGGTGAAGTGGTTTGCATGGGGGGAGGGAAACTGAGAGACTAGCAGGGAAGGATGGGGTGTCATGAGAAAAGGGGTTAGTTTACTAAACAGGGATGGATATGGCCAGAGGTCCAGTAGAGACCATTTCTCGCAGGATTCGGCATGGAACTAATTTTATGGATAAAAGTTTAATCCATTCACTAGGTAGACGTCCTATTCGCATTTTCACTGCTATACTTAGACGATTTTGTTAAACTTGGGGGAGACTTTTGGAAGTGGAGGGACTTGTGTTCCATTCTTTAATGCACAGTAAAAGAGATATAACGTTGATCAACCCCCTTAGTAATCGAGGTCCTTCCTAAGTTGAATACAATTGTCTAAACCCAGCAAGAATAAAATACAGAGTACGTCATGAGGCTGAAGAGGCTAAGGAGGCTAATGAAACCCAAGTGGTCGAGTTACTGTGGTGAAGTGGGATATACGGGATGTGTTCAGGATCTTGACCCTCGTAATATTCTCCTGGTTGCGGCAAAATCCCTGGAATTACAGGGTGAGTTGCCGAGGCTGACACAGACACGGAGAAAGAGGAATTTACTCCTTCACTACCAGGGGTCTGCATCGTATTATATTATTGTTACCTTCAGACGATTTTGTTCAACTTAGGTCTCAGAGGAGTTGTAATTAGCCTTCATTAACCCGTTCAATTAGAGGGACCTTTCCCAAGTTGAAAAACATCGCCTGGAAGCAGCAAGATTAAATAAATAAAGTATGTAATTTGATTCAGAGGCATGATGTTGAGGCTCTTGACCCTTGTAATTTTCTCCTGGTTGAGGCAAAACACTTGTAATTACAGGGTGAGTTACCAAGGCCGACATAGGCAGGGAGAAAGGGATATTAATTGCCTCACTCTCATCTTCAGACGATTTTTTGGAGAGACTTCGAGTTGGAGTGGTTAGATTTTGCCTTCATTATCTCTTTCCTTAAGTGGTCTTTCCTAAACTCAGTAAAATCGTCTGGAAGTAACAAAAATGAACCAATAAAATAGGCCATATGTTTCAAGGGCTGTATAATGTTAGGCTGTTGATTTCTCGTAAGTTTTCTCGTACTGGAGGTAGTGTGAGTGGAATTACAGGGTGAGTTGTAGTGACACCAACAAGGACAAAGGGCAATGAAAGTACCTGAGGGGAAGTATACACCGGATTGAATCACTTAACGACAGAGATAACAAGTGGGGCAAACTGATGATAAGAGGGAAAATTACCGGTTGTGGAGATGGCACGAGATATGGTGCGTGTTGGAATATGAGAGAGAGAGAGAGAGAGAGAGAGAGAGAGAGAGAGAGAGAGACCTACCGTATATAGGCTTGGGAGGAGAGAAGGTAGGATGAAAGTGGAAATTAGGGAGAAGTGAAAAGCGGAGAATCGGGAAAGACAAATCTAAGGAAAAACAAGTGAAAGGATAAGACACTCCTCATTTGGAAATATGACCTCTTCACCTTCTGTTAATCACTAATTACTATGTCAGAAGTTAACGAGAGTTGTAACCTACATTTTGAAGAATGATAATTGGGGGTTCTGGCAACCAGTCTTGGCTCTGTCTATTTTGGACCCGATTAATTAATCCCCTTGACTCTGGTGATGTCTGTCTGTAACCTGTTATTGCCGCAACTAAACGACATTTATTCAGCTTAAGATAGAGCCTTGGTTGGGAAGGGATTAGTGAAAGTTTTGCCTCTATACCTCCAGGTCGAAAAATATCATCTAAGCAGAGAAAATTGTTTGAAGGTAGAAAGAAAAAAAAAATCCGTACTGGTGGCGAAGTGATTAAGTGAACTCCAGTCCAACAATAAGCTTTGTATGGAGTGTCGTTTTGTATCCAGCTGTGTTTGTTCCCAAGGGTTGTAATCTGTTGGCATTAGAAGCCGTTCTGCAACCTCTTCCTTAGCTATGCATTTGGCATGTTAAATCTTATTCCCTTGTATGTTGTGTGTTTTTCACCTGGACACAGATTGTTTGCACAACGTACCCGTACAGAAGCAAATAGACGAGTGAAGAAGAGCTGTTAGGGAGCCTCTTTAGCCAACGAGAATACGCATCCAAGAAATATTGACTCCCATAAGCGCGATGACGTCTGCTGTCAGACCATTAGCGGTATATTTAAGGAGAGACACCAAGTGTTAAACGAATTTGTTTTGTACAAATAAGAACCAAAGACTAAAACCCGCAAAATTGTTCTTTCCAAGTGAGACAACAAAAAAAAAAGTCAGACTGAAATCCATTAATTTGGAGGTGTTGGACACATTGCGTTTAAAAGGTTGGGAATTTTAGGCAGAGGGAAATGCAGACAGAAGACAGGTCAGGAGTTGCCCCATTGCATTCATGAATGACAGAGTATCAGTTAACTCTTGAGTTAGAGAGTTGGACAGATTAGAAATGAGAATGAGCTGCCGAACGGGAGCTACTTGCCTTCAGTAATGAAGAATGATGCACCAGGTAGTTCAGGAGAGCAGTGACCATTGAAATAGCGATAGTATAGAGATAACGATGTAACGCTGCGGCGAAGAGAGGGAAGTTGAACTGAATCAGTGAGAGGAATGGATCTGATGAGACAAAAAGCCTTTGACTCCATCTGGTTTAGAAGAGCTGTATGTGGGGAGTCCCCCAAATATGAGACTTGTACAGCACATAGGGGCAGATAAGAATGAGTAAAGACGACCTGTCCTTTCCAGTTTAAAATGCTCTGATAAACTGGATAAAATCACCAAGAGGTAGCAAGAATCCAATGGTGCTGGTGTCCACGGTCTGAATGGGTTCACCTTTCTCACCTCTTTGTGGCTCAACAAAATACATAGTTTTTTTTTTTTTTCTATGCAAGCAGGAAGGAACCAAAGGCCAGAAGCCCGCAAGATTGTTCCCTCCCAAAAAAAAAAAAAAAAAAAAAAAAAAAAAAAAAAAAAACACACCCCCCCCCCCGGGGGGGGGGGCACCAAATTCTCGGTCAGTTAATTTCGAGATGCCTGGACACACTGACCCTTTGCACACGTCATTTTGGTGAGAGAGATGGCAGTGTATCACCTCAGTCTTCCAAACGGCTAGTGGACTTTCTACTTGTTTCGGAGCCATCTTATCTCTGAGCTCAAGTTCATTGATTGGGGTGACTTTTGATATCTTGGTCAGGTCAGGTCAGCCGCACTGAAACCTTTATTTAGTTAAGGGTGTAATTGCTCAGGCCCTGCTTTCCCGTTACTCTTGTCTCTTTCTCTCTTTTCGTTCTGGATTAGTTTGTTCAGTGTTTATTTTCCTCTCTCTCTCTCTCTCTCTCTCTCTCTCTCTCTCTCTCTCTCTCTCTCTCTCTCTCTCTCTCAATGTGTCACGGAACCGACAAGACAGGGCAATATCTTAGATCTTGTTATCACTACATATGAAGATATGGTCTCAAGCCTCACTGTGGGTGAACATCTAGCATCTAGCGATCATAATCTCATAAGATTTTCCATGAACCTCTCACATAATGAGTGCACAAGTAAAACTAAAATGCCGGACTATAAAAACGCAGATTTTAACGGCCTAAAGGACGCCCTGAGCACACTAGCTGAGCACATAGAAAGAATTAATGATGCAAACGAAAT
Organism: Coenobita brevimanus; assembly: GCF_032717465.1. Taxonomy (NCBI): domain Eukaryota; kingdom Metazoa; phylum Arthropoda; class Malacostraca; order Decapoda; family Coenobitidae; genus Coenobita; species Coenobita brevimanus. The sequence goes on from NC_137059.1 coordinate 7,046,265, forward strand.
GTGGGCAGAATTTAAGCACGTATTCATGACCGCTCAAAACAAGTACGTGCCAATGAAATCCAGACAAAACAAAGACAGAAACAAACCAGCGTGGTTTAATGCCGATATTAGCAAAGCGGTTAAAGAAAGAAACCGTCTCCACACCTTGCTTAAAAGTCACACCAGTGAATTAATCACAGGGCAATATACCAGTAGTAGAAGAAAAGTTAAAAAACTCATTAGAACAGCTAAACGACAATTTGAAATTGATATAGGAAAAACAAGTTCTACGGATCCTAAGCTTTTTTATGGATACATTAACGGCAATAAGAGACTCAAGGCGGGCGTTGGTCCACTTATCAGCGACGAGGGTGCTCTTATCACGGACGATCAGGAAATTGCCTCTACTTTAAATAAGTTTTTCAGCTCAGTTTTCACAGTAGACGCCAATGACACCATCGAAGAGCATCAAATTGCAACCCAAAACGCACTAAGTGATATGCATATTAGCAGTAATGATGTGAGAGATAAACTTAATAAAATGAACGGTAATAAGACTCCCGGCCCAGACAATTTCTACCCTAAAATACTGAAAAATGTGATGGATGTAATATGCAGCCCTCTAACATCTATCTTTAACAAGTCCCTACAACAAGGAAAGGTTCCAGCAGACTGGAGACTGGCTAACGTGACCCCTATATATAAAAAGGGCAGTAGAGATCAACCAGGTAATTATAGACCAATTAGCCTAACCTCTGTCTTGGGAAAGATCCTCGAATCATTAATTAGAGATAGGATAGTTGAGTTCCTAGAAACTAATAACGTAATTAGGAACAGCCAGCATGGCTTTAGAAAGCGGAGATCATGCGTGACAAATTTAATTGAGTTTTACGATACACTTTTTAAAATGAATGATTGTACCAGGTCACTTGATATAATCTACTTAGACTTCCAGAAAGCCTTTGACAAAGTGCCGCATGATAAACTAATGACAAAAGTAAGATCACTTGGAATTGACGGAAATATTCATAGGTGGATACATTGCTGGTTAAGTGAGAGAAAGCAACGAGTCGTTATAAATGGAGTAGAGTCAGACTAGGCACCAGTGACCAGTGGTGTTCCTCAGGGATCAGTGTTGGGACCAGTCCTATTTATTATGTATATTAACGATATCGATGTTGGCCTAAACAACTTCATTTCTAAATTTGCAGACGACACAAAAATCGGCAACACTATATTAACTGAAGAAGACAGAATTAGCCTTCAAAATGACCTTGATAAAATTATCAGCTGGTCAGAAAAATGGCAAATGCCCTTCAATGTAAGCAAATGTCAGGTACTGCAATGTGGGAAGAAAAACAAAAGGTATGATTACGAAATGAAGGGCCAAATCATTAGCAAGTCCTCATTAGTTAAGGATCTAGGCGTACTAATTTCAGACGATCTGAAATGTTCGAATCAATGTATCTCTGCCGCCAATAAAGCCAACAGGATCCTAGGCTTCATCAAAAGACATTTTACATATAAAAGCAAAGATATTGTAATCCCCCTATACAAAAGCATAGTCAGGCCACACTTAGAGTTTGCAGTGCAGTTTTGGGCGCCTCACCTAATTAAAGATATAGAAATACTGGAAGCGGTCCAGCGTAGGGCTACCAAGTTAATCCCGTCCCTGAGGAATAAACCATACCTCGAGAGACTCAAGGAATTAAACCTATTCTCTCTTAGAAAACGGAGACTCAGGGGACAACTGATTGAATGTTTTAAGATGCTAAAAGGCTTCAGTAATACTGATTCAAACAAGCTATTCACAGTAATTACCGAGACTGTAACTCGAGGAAATGGTATGAAGTTGCAAGCAAGGAGGGCTAATTTTGATACAACCAAAAACTTCTTCACTTACTCTGTTGTAAGCGAATGGAATAAACTCCCTGGGAATGTGATTGAAAGTGGTACCATAAATATATTTAAAAAGAGACTGGACATGTATCTCAACGCAATCGGTATCGTTTAGTTAGGATGGAGCAATTATTGCATATTCGCGTCTGCATTCATGTGTCTATTAGACACAGACAATATTTAGAATATAAATAATAGATAAACATTCTATTCATCTTTTGATTAAAAAAAAAAAAAAAAAAAATTGCATGTATACAGTAGAGTAAGTATGTGGCTGTATGCCCAAATTTTCCTTTTCCATATAATTCTACTTTCTGCCGATCCTATAAAATTCCTTCAGGTTTTTCATTCCTGCAAGGTATTACTTCCTCTCTTGTTTCCTGTACGGCAAATGCCGGAGGGTCTGGAGGGTGGGGGAGAGAGCCTTCTGCTGTGCTATCCTTTTCTCCTGCTCCTATGCACTATATTAGGATTAAGGCCGGACCACCTCGTAGGGACCGTAAGGTCTGTGTGGTCTGTGTATCTATGTAACTCTATGTAACTCTCTCTCTCTCTCTCTCTCTCTCTCTCTCTCTCTCTCTCTCTCTCTCTCTCTCTCTCTCTCTCTCTCTCTCTCTCTCTCAATTTCGCACTCCATTCCCTCCATTCCTAGTCTCCTTTCCTCACTCCACCTTTCCCTCATTACACATCCTTATACCACGTGCCACCAGAGACGAAAACAGCATACATCGACCTCTTCTCATGGTTAAAGCTCCCCCTCCCCTCCCACCCCTCCGTATTCCTTGTATGGAAGGGTTGCTGGTGGAGGCGAAAGATCGAGGGCGTTAGAAGAGGGGGAGGGTTGTTTGAGAGGTGGTGGACGTATGCAGATGTTTGGTTGTTTATGTAGTGCATGTTCGTGTCGACTGGAGTGAAAGCATGTAAAGCTGTAACATGAAAATATTTCGATAACAATACTGAAGTTCTTTAAGGATGAGAAAGGGCGGAAGTGTAAGATGGAAATGAAATTATTTACATAGCACCGCTAAAAACTTACTGTATATATACATGTTTTACAAATATGTACCGGTTTTTTTATATTTTTAACGTAATCTGTAGACATCATAGGATAAAAGGATGGATTTTAGAATAAGAGAATAAAATACATGGGCTACAATACGTACTTTGTATTCTTACAGCTGGCAGGCCATTTTATTTATCTTAGACCTCATGTAGGGAACGGATTCATAAAAGGCTACATCTGGTCCCTTCATTTTGGAAAGTTGAATCTTTAGCCCAATGAAAATAATTGGAAAATAGACATCCCCTGGACCAAAGATGTCAGTTTTGAAATTAACAACATTCGAAGACCCTGTGAAAAATTATGTAAAGAGTAAGTCTATATTGTGTGAAGGGCATTTGTATGGAAAATGTCTACCATACTGGAAAAAAAAAAAAAGTAGATGGTTAGGCTTGTAAATTAGAGCCAGGATTCCGGGGCTTGCATGTCTGGTTCATTTCACTGGTCATAGCTACTGTTGGTAGTAGTCTTGCTTTCGTGCTTTCTCTTTCCTTGGTACTGGACCCATCCTCACTGTATCATAAGGTGGGGATAAAAGGTTATGCTGATGATACGGTATTACTGTTGATGGCAGTACTGGAGTTATTAACTTCTTCAGACTGAGGACTTCAATTATATTCTCATACTGATACCAAACGATGTTGTTAAGTATAAGAGTCTCTTGGTAGTGAAAGAGTTAATGGAGGCCTTGTCTAAGCCTTCCGATTCGAAACAGTCTATCCTAAAACTATACCGGTATGTATTTGTCTCAGGGTAAGAAAAATAATACAAAAATCAAAAGGTCCTACAGAGCTCAGGGACACGGCACCATATCGTTGACTTTGACCCGTGACCTTGACCTTTGATTAATCTACCGCTAAATCGAATGTGCCAATTAGGATCCAGATTATGCCAGGATTTCATAAAATTTTTTTTGAAACATGCATGCATGCATACATATATACATACATACACAGAATCGTCCTCAATCACAATAGCTACACTTTCGGCGTTGCAACTGACCCCCTGGGCAGAAAGAGTTATCCTAATCCATTTAATGATTTTTTTAAAAAGATTATTTTATCTACTTCCAGACGCAGTGAATCAGTGTAGGTGAGGCCCTTGGTATTGGAAGGGTAAGCTGTAACGTACACACACACACACACACACACACACACACACACACACACACACACACACACACACACACACACACACACACACACACACACACACACACACACACACACACACACACACACACACACACACACACACACACACACACACACACACACACACACACACACACACACACACACACACACACACACACACAAAATCGCTATTACCGGGTCCATCCCACATTGAATGAAGTAGCCTGTCGGTAGTAAGACTGAAATATATAGCTACAATATGGGCGAGGTGAAGAGGTTAAAATATATCGATGGGAGATAGAAGTACAAAATAAAATAATATAGATGTCAGTGTCCAATTTGACGACTATATCAGGATAAAGGATTTAAATACAAAAGAAAGAGGCATTGCACTGGAGTTATGATTTGATTTACGACTGACTTAAATTTAATATGTTTTCACATTTGATTCTCTAATTTACTAGTCAATATCCTACCGCATTTAATATTAACAGATTTATAATGACACCTATATATGGAAGTTGATGAAGGTAGGGAAGTAACGGGGGATCGAGTTGGTTGAACGATTTATGTACAGAGGAGCACATGACAAAGTTCTGGCACCATTTTTTTTTTTTTTACGATATTCGGCTGCTTGGCTCTCCCGGCAGGTGTATGGGAGCGCATCTGTTGTGTACAAAGAAGAATAAAATACATATGGAGGCGATTACCTATCTATGGTGGACCTTGATTCCATGGACTTGAATGGTGAGTGAATGAGTGTCTGGCCAGATTCAGTAGGCGTGATGCTCATGCAAATCCCTCTTGCGTGATTTCTCTTTCTTTGTATTTTGAATTCTACTGTACTTCACTCCGTCCTTAGGTGGAGGAAAAAAGGTCATGGTTGTGGTGGTGGTAGTGAATAATGACAGATTTTCTGGTCCTATTTCGCCAGATGTATTGGTGAAGTGACGGAGTGTGGTCAGTTTTCACGGGGCTCACAGATAATAACTCGTACGTTGTTGAAGCCTTTTCCTGTTGCTGAATCATAGATGGAGAGAGAGAGAGAGAGAGAGAGAGAGAGAGAGAGAGAGTACACTACGTGGTCTAGTTCATTAGTACGTTACGCATGAACGAGTTTCTTTGTTATCCCTCACACTCGTGGCACATGACTCCACGCTTTTACAGTTGGGCCGGCAGGTGCTGTGTGGCAGGGTCAGATCAGGTTATGTTAGATCAGGTCAGATCAGATTATTTCCTGTTAGGTTGGGTCAGGCCTCGTCAGGGTAGAACAAGTAGGTTAAATTAGCTTAGGTCAGGTTACGTTTTGTTAGGTCAGATTGGGACAGCCAGTTAGGTCAGTTCTGGTAATGTTAGTTTAGATTCGTTCAGGTTAGGTCAGGTGAGGTGAGGTTTGCTTAGGTCAGGTCAGATTAGATTAGGCTTGGGTCAGTACACATACTTAGACCTGCGTGCGCATCGCCTGACCCACCTACACATCTCATGGCTTGAGAGAGGGGGACTAGGTAGGTAGGTAGTTATGTGGGAAGACAGGTAGGTAGGTTGGTAGGTGTGTGATGAGTTGCAGGTGTCAGTGGTGGGGTCATTTCGCATATTTACAAGGCTGTAGGTTGGTTGTAAAATTAATCCTTTCACTGCTGTTGCTGCTGCACCTGGGTATTTTATTTAGTCTAATGCCAAAAGACTTTATTCTGCTGAGGGAATCTTGCAGGCAGTTGCTTAAGAAACGATCACGAGTAACCTTTCACTTCTGCTGTTATGCTTGGGAACTTTATGTAGGCTGACACCATACTATTTTATTTATACAGCAGATATCCAGCAGTCAGAGGGTTGAAGTTCAGCAGAGGGAAAGTGTATACGAGTAGTGTTGATTAAAAAAAAAAAAAAAGGAATTGGAGAAGACGGAGAATGATGTGACTCGATAGAGGGAAGAGTATATTTAAAAGGTTGTGGGTTGGTTGGAAAATTAAGGCTAACAGAGGCAGGGAGAAGGAGCAGCGGAAGATCAAGGATGTGCAAGTAGGGTTGATGGAGGGGTGTATGTGTGAGGGTGGCGCAGAGTGTTGAGAGGCAGTGGTGATGTGTTGCAGTTGAGGTGTGTGTGTGTGTGTGTGTGTGTGTCGGTGGAATAGTAGGCGGGATGTGGATGTAGGTGGGATGTGGATGACTTGTAGAAGCGAATAAAGGGACTGGCTTGTGTGTACCCTGGGTGTGATAGGTATTATGTAGTCAGTAATTTTGACCAAGCCATAGTGAGCATGGGTAGAGAATACACACCCACACACACACACACACACACACACACACACACACACACACACACACACACACACACAGAGTTAAGGGTTGTTAACACTCGTAGGCTCCTGTGATTCACTTTAACCTGAATAAAATCATTCTCATCTGAGAGACTCTCCCATTCGTCCTTCCCTCACGTTCTCATCCCTCCATCACTCTCATTCTCTTCCGTTTCTTCCTCGCTCCCTCCCACTCCCACTCTCACTCCCTCCCCGAGCACCAACTTGTGTATGCCGTCAGTGATACCTGAGCCGTGATATACCGCTGTGTGGCCAGGTAAGGTGGGCCAGGCTGAGCCTGCCTTTTATATACACACCAGTCACTGACGCATAACCAACCACCACAACCACTTTCTTCCCAACCCACAAAATAATTCTTTCTCGCAGTTACTATATTTTATTTATTTTTGTCACTAATTATTATTATTATTATTATTATTATTATTATTATTATTATGTAACAGTAGCAAATGTTAGGTGAGGACGAACACCATCCCCTCACTCTGCACTGTGTCAGATGGTTTCGTATAGCCTAACCTAAGACACCACGCCCCTCGTTGGACAGTGTCCATATGGCTTTGAAATGTACGGCTTGTTGTACAGTAAAATAACGCGATCCAAGCAGATGTGGTCCCTGTGGGTGTAAGTGTGAGGGACACTTGAGGTAATTCACTCGCGTCCTGCTGCTCGGGCGAGCAACTCGTCATCCATACATTTTATGTATGGACTGAGTAGCTCCACGCTCCTCATGACAAGGAGCAGTAAAAGTTTGGATGATGGGTGGATTCTAATTATCATATTATTATTACATTAATGAAACAAAAGAAGCAACAGAGCGTCATCAAAAACATCAAAGTATGTTTTGAAAATGCTACTACGTCCGAAAAAGAAAGGACGAGAATACTGCACGACCCAAGAGTAGTGTACGAGCCAGTAATTGGGCAGAAAGTTTTGAGTGTGGCTGTGAAGGGCCTAATAATGAATAAATGATGGGGTATTGCGTTACATAAACAACATGTAAACATCGTACTGATAGCATCACTTCTGAGTTACTGCACGGCTTACTGAGGGAGAGTTACGTACTGATGGACTGATTGCCCAAACTCGACGGTCAGAGAGAGAGAGAGTGTGTGTGGTGGTAAAGTATGAGGATCGGAAGCGTTTTTATTTTAAAGGGAAGTTTGACAGAAGGGAGCTTGGCAAAAGGATGAGAAGAGGAATGTAGACTGAAGGGAGAATGGACAGCAATGTGGAGGAAAATGTAGAAGCAGAATAAATATTATCAAAAACGGAAATGGAAAACGTGAACGTGATATGGAAGAATGGAAGAAAGGGAAGATGAATGTGGAAAACAAGTATTGGTCCAATAGAATTAGGATGATGCAAAGAAGCCTAGTAGACGGGAGGGATGTGAAAGCAAACACGAATAAATACGGGAGCTGCAGGATTAATGCGTAAAAATATACCAGCAGTGAAGATTGGTAAGGTGATAGAATAATAGGTAGCAGATTACTGTAATTAGAAGAATGGAATAAGTAACAACTGTAGACAAAAAGATAGGTAAGTAAACAAGAGAATAAAGAAAGTAGCAGGGTATAGGGTAGACCAAATTAAGTAGGGGAAGTAAAGTGAGGTGAGATGAGAGGGGATGTGGAGGGGTCAGATAGGGCTGATAAATTGCTCCTCAGGTAAGACCCTCCTCTTGTAGATGCTCCTGGCCTGAACTGAAATTCACCGAGTAACTGTAGATAATTTTTATTTTGCTTACTGTCACGGGGTTTTTATAATATCACGGTAATTTTGATATAAATAATGGTTAAATATTATTTAAATTGATATTTATATTCAATAATATTGAAGCGCAGAGACAATGATTGTCTTGCTACATCAAGCAACGATTACTTTACGCTGGCTTGTGCACGATTCTCTAAGAACGAGAATTTATAAACTTTCTCAACAGTACACAGCAGAGACTAATTACTCACAATTGCTGAATTACTGTACTGTTAGCCTCTGGAGAAAGTTACATCACCCCTGACAATAAATAACTAATACTAATAATAATAACATCAGGTTCTTGCTGATGCATTAACTCCTGGCACAACGGATTTTAAGTTAATACAACAAGACTGGTCTAAGTACCAGTTATGAAAGCAAACGTTTATGCAAGCTAGGAGCTATATGGAAAATAAGCTTAATTATGGAGAAATGAAACAAGATTTTTACTCTACATTAAGCTCAAGAAATAGAACTGTTAAATTTATTAATTACAAAAACAAATTTAACATTACATTTCAAATCAAATTAAATGAGACGCACTCGCTCACTCACACAGAAGCTAAATACTTACGCCTAGGAAAAACACCTTAACTAAACTCTTAAGACTACAAAATACACAAAGGAAATACTAGTCAATGAATGCGGTGTATCACCCAAAGCTGGAGAACTAAAGGTGGGAGCTTGGAGAAACTGTAAGTGGAGTTTGGGTACTAGCTGACCTCTCGCACTGCTGCACAGGTCCTGTCTCCGTCACAGCAAACACTAAACTGAATTCAAATACATTGTATGGGCAGGACGCAAGGCGTGGCTAACGGTTGAGGGAAGCAGAGGCGAACGATAAAGAAACAATTGTATCGCTCAGTAGCGCACTTAGTGACGTGCATTAAATCGGTCACCTTTGAAAACAGTGACGAATGTTTTGAAAAGTGTACCCCGAAATGGAGAGAGAAACGGTTAACTGAGCGATACACAGTGAGTTTTCCACTAATAGTTCGTGGCTTCTCACAAAAAGGAAATGTCGCGAATTGATTCGTGACATTACGCCCCATGAAAATTAAATCTTTCTTCCTTCAGAAGAATGATTTCAATATACATACATATAAATCCTAACTCAGTCACACAAGATTCACACTGTGGTGTGTGTGCTATCCTGCTACAGGAGAAAATCGCAGTCGCCAGTGAGTGAAAAAACCTCGTATTTACGTTAATAGAAGCAAGCTTGAGGGAAAAACTCCGTGACGACGGTGAAAATCCTGTACTCAGGTCAAACTGAGCGAAAATTCGCTACATTTACACTGACAACTAATTGTTGTGTAGCGTGGTGTATGTAATACACAGTGTAGGTGTGACAGTTGTAGTGTAACTGTACCTACGTGTAAAATGACACAGTAAATAATAATATGGCGACGACGAAGGCAGAGGAGAAGAGGCGGCAGCGTGCGGCAGACGATCAGCTGGTCCGCACAGCAAAACTGCTACACCCATTGCTGGACCTGCAAAACCAATTGAGGTGGAGCATCAAAAGTGTCAATGAGACAAAATTTTATCATGTTACAATTACTCTCTCTGCCTAGCAGTCAGTGCTACGACGTACATTCGAGGTCGCCATTAATTAAAGCACACGATTATGGTCGGCAAGTTGAGAATCCTTGTGCAAACTTGGGTCTTCCATAGCCTCAAGTCGCACACGGGTCCTCAACCTGTGCCTTAACCTACAGTACTTATATTAATATCGGAGAGCTGAGAAACCTTGTGCAAACTTGGGTCTTCCATAGCCTCAAGTCGCCTCTGCAGAGTTCTCACTTCCCCCTTAACCTACAGTACTTATATTAGTATCGGGGAGCTGAGAATCCTTGTGCAAACTTGGGTCTTCCATAGCCTCAAGTCGCCTCTGCGGAGTTCTCTCTCGAACTTCCCCCTTAACCTACAATACAATACTTATATTAGTACCGGGAAGCTGAGACTCCTTGTGCAAACTTGGGTCTTCCATAGCCTCAAGTCGCCTCTGCGGAGTTCTCTCTCGAACTTCCCCCTTAACCTACAGTACTTCTATTAGTACCGGGAAGCTGAGAATCCTTATGCAAACTTGGGTCTTCCATAGCCTCAAGTCGCCTCTCAACTTCCCCCTTAACTTACGGTACATATATTAGTACCGGGAAGCTGAGAATCCTTATGCAAACTTGGGTCTTCCATAGCCTCAAGTCGCCTCTCAACTTTCCCCTTAACTTAAGGTACATAATATGCATGTACAGGCCCTGGACATACTGTGTCCTGTGGGGCCAATGGGCGAGACATCAGGTCTGCACCCACTTCACCACTACCCTGTCTCTCAACTGACTCAGAGATTACAGGTGTGGTTATGAACGGCACAGGAAGGACATGTCCCTGATCAGTGGTGATACTTTGGCACACACTGCAGGAACGGACAAAACTGTCTATGTCTCGTCCCATCCCTGGCCAGAAAAAGTCAGCTCGGATACGGCCCTGGGTCTTCCTTTTGCCCATGTGACCTCCTGAGACTGAACAATGACCCCATTGTAACACTGCTAGGCGGTACTTGGCGGGAACGACAAACTGCAGTCGAACCTCGCCCTCGGGTGTTCGTGACTCACGGTAGAGCCGTCCTTGTTTGCGAAGGAACTTGGCTCGACCTCCCTGTGAATACTTAATCACTCGACCCTTTTGTTTGTTCCGCACGGCAGCAAGTGTCGGGTCAGAATGTTGTTCTTGTACAACAAGTTGACTGCACATCAGATCTTGCGGCGATTCAATGATCACTGGGGTGACACAGTCTAGAGCCTCAGTCATGGCTCGTGTCACCGCAGCAGCCGAAGTCTGAGTAGCGCCATCGGAGCAACTATCCTTGACTCCATTAATATTGCCTACTATTAAGTCAAATAGAGGCTCTGGCATGACAACTGCAAGTGTCATACCAGTATAAAATGGAGATGCCACCTGGATACATGCCTCAGGGAACAATCTCACTGATCCATCAATAAGCTTTGCATGGATCTGTCGACCTGTATACTGCTCAGGCCGAACTAAACTCTGCTTAACAGAGCAACCTGAGGAACCATTGTCTCTCAGGACCTTCACAGGAATGCCTCCCACAAACCCTGGCTGAACAAGGAAGGTACTGTCACCTGTGGGAGGGCCTGTGGAGGAAGCAGCTAGCCACTCATGAGGCTGCTGAATTGATGTGGCAAACATTGTGCCTTGAGGGTTATATACTTGAGATGGAACATTGGCCATCTGTGGAGGGGGGTTCACTGTCACTGTGGGACTAGTGAACTGTGGGGAAGTACCCACACTGGTAGGGACGTGACCACCGTGCTGCTGCTGAGGAATGAAGGCTGCATTTGCTTCCTGCCTCTTTTGAGCTGGTGGTGAAAAAGTTTGTCCCGACGGTCGGTTGCGTGGCTGATACTGCTGCTGGTAGGGGTGCTTGTTGTACCGCTTCCACTCAGGTTTCTGAGTGTTTTGCCCCTGGTCCTTCCACTGCGGTTTTGGACCTTGGCCATTATTCTGAGAATGACCTTGTTGCTGGGATTCAGTCTGAGACTGCTTCCCAGACTTATCAGTATCTTTTCTGCTCCAGGTGTTTTGCTTACGAGCTTGATACCCGTATGCAGTAAAGAATGCGTCAGCCTTCTCTGCCATTTGGCTGGCATCTTTCACCTGGCAGATCTTAAGCTGTGCTATGAGCTCAGCAGGCCACGACCTCTCTAGCTGTGTACGCAGCATAAGGTCAATTATCCCCTCACGCGTGGAAGGAGTTTCATCTTTCTCCATCCACTCATTTAAGTAAGCTGTGAGACGATCAAGGAACTGAACAGCTGTCTCCTTGTCTTGGAGACGAGCTCGCATGAACTGAACTTTGGCGTCGTCTACTGTGAGACCATACGCCTTAATGAGTGCAGCTTTCATCATCTCATATGTGAGATTGTCTCCACGAATTCTGTGGAGAATATCGAGGGCAGGGCCCTCAAATAGGCTAAGAAACTGAAGCCGCTTAGCTGCCTCATCCAGTTGATATAAGTCTGCCATGTCCTCAAAACGAGCTATGTACGGCTCGATTCGCTCGCTTTCCTTGTATGAAGGAAGCTTGATGCGTGGGGTCGCCAGGACATGTGCAGGGAGAACGCTCGTGGAGCTTTGACCAACTGCACCAGACGTGTCTGAAGCCAAGGAATCTCGCTTGAGCTTCAGCACTTCAAGTTCATGTTCTCGTTCTTTGTCTCGTTGTTCACGCTCGTATTCGCGCTGTTCTCGCTCGTGTTCGCGCTGTTCTCGCTCTTTTTCTAACTCGAGCTCGCGTTGTTTCTGCTCGTGTTCGCGCTCCTTTTCGCGTTCCTCACGCTGTTCTCGCTCGTATTCGCGCTGAATCCTACGCTCTTCACGAGCATCTTTCTCACGTTCTTGCTCGTTATTGAACCGTGAGAGAACGTAACTCTGTATTTTCTCTGGGTCTGTGAGACCCATATCTTTGGCTTCCTGTACAAATACAGCGGTAGCCATGGCGCTAATTTATTAAGCAAAACGAAATTGAGTACTGACTGCTTAGCGACGAATACTAATAAACACAAGTAAAGAATACAGACACAAGCTAGTGGTGACCAGTCTTATCCAGTTAACTGGCAAAGAATAAATAAAAAATGTAAATGACTGGGAAGACTCAATAATAAACACAATGGGTACGGCGACTTCCCAGGAGCGAATAAAATCGTCTGGCGTTACCAAAAATAAACTAGAGTTAAGTACTCTATTGATTAATAAAGCAAAAATTCACTTGCTAAATCAACGGTAACCACCAGTAAACTTGTGCCTATAAACTTTAATAATAAATACCTAAATATGAATGAGTGAGCACTATCTCGTGAATAGCTTTAGAGCTAGGAGTTAATATCCTGGAATGAGGTCGCCAATTGTCACGGGGTTTTTATAATATCACGGTAATTTTGATATAAATAATGGTTAAATATTATTTAAATTGATATTTATATTCAATAATATTGAAGCGCAGAGACAATGATTGTCTTGCTACATCAAGCAACGATTACTTTACGCTGGCTTGTGCACGATTCTCTAAGAACGAGAATTTATAAACTTTCTCAACAGTACACAGCAGAGACTAATTACTCACAATTGCTGAATTACTGTACTGTTAGCCTCTGGAGAAAGTTACATCACCCCTGACAATAAATAACTAATACTAATAATAATAACATCAGGTTCTTGCTGATGCATTAACTCCTGGCACAACGGATTTTAAGTTAATACAACAAGACTGGTCTAAGTACCAGTTATGAAAGCAAACGTTTATGCAAGCTAGGAGCTATATGGAAAATAAGCTTAATTATGGAGAAATGAAACAAGATTTTTACTCTACATTAAGCTCAAGAAATAGAACTGTTAAATTTATTAATTACAAAAACAAATTTAACATACATTTCAAATCAAATTAAATGAGACGCACTCGCTCACTCACACAGAAGCTAAATACTTACGCCTAGGAAAAACACCTTAACTAAACTCTTAAGACTACAAAATACACAAAGGAAATACTAGTCAATGAATGCGGTGTATCACCCAAAGCTGGAGAACTAAAGGTGGGAGCTTGGAGAAACTGTAAGTGGAGTTTGGGTACTAGCTGACCTCTCGCACTGCTGCACAGGTCCTGTCTCCGTCACAGCAAACACTAAACTGAATTCAAATACATTGTATGGGCAGGACGCAAGGCGTGGCTAACGGTTGAGGGAAGCAGAGGCGAACGATAAAGAAACAATTGTATCGCTCAGTAGCGCACTTAGTGACGTGCATTAAATCGGTCACCTTTGAAAACAGTGACGAATGTTTTGAAAAGTGTACCCCGAAATGGAGAGAGAAACGGTTAACTGAGCGATACACAGTGAGTTTTCCACTAATAGTTCGTGGCTTCTCACAAAAAGGAAATGTCGCGAATTGATTCGTGACACTTACGAAGATTTGTTTTTGTAGGAAGGAGAACTAAATAATTTTCTTCGTCAATTGGATGAACAAGGAATTACATTAAGACAATTATCCTCTCGCAACTAAGAAGTATTTATATATTTGAAGTCCAAGGAAAGCAGTGTGCAGAAACTTCCCATATCTCTTGAGCTTTTTCCCGAAGAATATGTCTCATGGGATTATTTGTAGATTTGACTCGAGAACGTAAAGCAGGTGTTTTCTTTGTGCATAATTTTGCAGTTTATTATATTTAGATGGACTATGCCTGTGAGTGCGGTAATATGTGGATTGTAGTGAGGTAATTGAGGGCATTGGCGGGTATGTGGGCATAATGAGGGTGGCGGCCCAGTAAGTATATAATGTCTCGGCTGCATCTCCAAGACGATGTGTTGGCCCGCGAGAAGCACGAAACACGGTTGCGTTCCAGGGGAGGATCAGGATTTAAGAAAAACTGACCTTTTGTCTTGATGATCCTCGCACAGTCCATAGGTTTTGAAGTTTAATCCTTGTTGCCATTACCTCATAACGGGACGATGATGCTTTACTCTCCACGAAACAGGCAGAAGAAAACAAATGAGACGCACCATAGTGGAACATGATGGCATTTTTACATACCAGTACTCACTGTTTTATCTTGACGGGGGAACGAAGTAGGAATTTTGATCACTGAGGAGAGGAGATAATGATACTTCTTAGTGTTCCAAGCGTTCTGCAAATGGAGACTAATAGGGGCAGGAGTGAGGGAAGTGGAAGCACTGTCTGGGTCTGCTGGCATAGCTACTGTATAGGGCGATCCTTCTGCCCGACATTTGTGTTACAAGCAGCCTCCTACCTCATACGTCTCAGGAGAATGAGAGTACAATGGGCCTCCTTACTCTAATCCGTGTCCCTGATTAGATGAAAGACCAGTTCATTCGTCATTAGTCATCTAATTAGGCCTATTTAGTGTTTGTAAGTGTGCCACCTAGTACCGTTATGCTTGTGAGACGGAAATAAAATTCCGAAGACTTGAGTAACGTGAGTCATATTGTACTGTGCTTGCTGTTGGTGGCTTGCCCTCTCTTGTGCTTTCCCTGTTTGTGGGTCCTGCCTCACCATCTCTTTAGGCGAGTCTAGTTATTCTCTCTAACAGGAGCTGCCGTCATGAACCAACTGGCGTACTGCAATCATTCTCTATGTTCTTTTGTTCATTTCAGAGAGTAGCTGCCATTGACTGGTCGGTGGCCTGATAATGAAAGTACAGGTAAAGGAAGAGTCAGGGAGGGTAGTGGCCTTCCGTGTTGGGGATGAGTAGTGCAGTGTACAGTAGATCTGAGGTGTGGTTGAGACTGTGGGCGTGTTGACCGTGGACGTGTGGGTGGGGGTGGGTGGCTGGCCTTACAATGGACTGGGTTGGTTCCCGGGGCCTAATGACAGGATACACTGGGGTCACGGGCAGGTCACGGTGCCCACGTGGGAGGGTGAGGGTGATGGTGGTGATGGGGGCAGTGATGGGCAGGATTTGTCCAGTACCGTATTGGTGGTGAAACTTAGGTCATTGATGGTGATGATGGCAGCGATGAATAATCTGTGATGGTGATGATGAGGGCAGTGGTGGTAGGATTGTGGTGGTACGGTTGATGGTCAGGGTTAGTGGAGATGATGATGGGTAGCAAAAGGGATTGATGGAATTTGTTTCTGAACCCACCCCTCCCAGACGTCTCTCATCTGATTGAATTTAATCTTTTAGTGGAAGCAAGAATACTTTGAAAACGACGCCGTCGTAGTTAAGGGACTAAGCTGTTATTTGTTGAGGTCATCACAGCCTCTTTCCCACCTCGTCAGCCATCCTTTGCTTTAATCGATCATTTATCTCCCCATCATGGGCCCTAACCATTTATCTCTCACCATCACCCGCCGTCCCTCCCTCCATCTCTCCTTCCCTCTTTTATCCCTCCAGGCATACTTTCCTTCGTGTATATTCCTTCCATTCTCCCTTCTCTCCCTCCGGGCAGCCTTTCCTTCATTGTTCTCTATCATTTCTCTTCCTTCCTTCCTTCCAAATTTACTTTCCTTGTTTTTTATATTTTTCTCCCTCCCTCCTTCCCTCCCTTCTTTCTCCCTCAGCATCCTTCTCTTCCTTCTTCCCATTCTGTTATCCCCCTCCCGTATTTCTTCAGCATCCTTTCGTTCCCTTTCCTCTCAGTCCTCTCCCTCACTTCTTCCTTCCTCTTAGCATCCTTGTCTTCCAGTCTTCGTTATCCCGCTCTTGAGGCATTTTTTTCCTTCCTTCTTTTCTTTATCTCCTTTCCCTGTCTCCATCCGTCCTTCCTTCCTGCCTTCCCTCCCTATTCTTCTTCATCGTTTTCTCCCACTTCTGATTTCTCATTTTTTCTTCCCTTACTCTACTTCCCTCCATCCCGTTCAGTCGCCCTTGAGGCATCCTCTTCTCCCTCTCTCTCCCTGTTTTTGCTAATTTCTCTTGGTAGTCATTTCTCTGTTACATTTTCATTCGTACTGCGTTAATCTGTAAACATTGTGGAGACCAGTCCCTTTACCCATTAACCCTTTCACTACCATGACGTCATGTTTGTTTTTATTGTCTTGATACTATTTTATTTAACATTCTATTTTTATTGTGGACCTTAAATTTACGATGGAAAAATTGTAATAAGAAATGTTTATGTCTTAAGTTTTTGCTTGAATTCGTCACTAATTCTTGTTTTGTCTTTTGCAGGTGAGTGAGTAGATGTTTTACCTGTGCGAGGGAGCTGAAGGTGCGTGTTCAGGTATTGTACAGGAGTCTCTCTCTCTCTCTCTCTCTCTCTATCACACCCGTATCTCCCCTCCCCATCACCCCATCTTGCCTGTCACGTGGTCGTCTCCACCACCGCCACTCTTCCACCCACCCTCACCACCACCAATCACTGTCTGGCCCTGAACACAAACAATAGCGTCATTAATAACCATACTTTGTCTAAGTCACGGGTGACGGGGGTATTATTATTCTGTAAGTGTACCCTTTAGTAACCAAGTAGAACCCCCTGTCCATTAATTACTATTTGTTTATAAAATTATTAAGTTAAAAGGAGAGAAAATGAGAAACCTTGAACCAGGGAAATATTGATTAACTTTCCTTCACTGCGGTGGTGTTGCCTTAATTATTTTGCTATCTGCAGATGTTTATACTGTTGTTATGTACAGTTGTTATACTGCAGATGTTTCTACTGTTATGTACAGTTGTTATACTGCAGATGTTTCTACTGTTGTTATGTACAGTTGTTATACTGCAGATGTTTCTACTGTTGTTATGTACAGTTGTTATACTGCAGATGTTTCTACTGTTATGTACAGTTGTTATACTGCAGATGTTTCTACTGTTATGTACAGTTGTTATACTGCAGATGTTTATACTGTTGTTATGTACAGTTGTTATACTGCAGATGTTTATACTGTTGTTATGTACAGTTGTTATACTGCAGATGTTTATACTGTTGTTATGTACAGTTGTTATACTGCAGATGTTTATACTGTTGTTATGTACAGTTGTTATACTGCAGATGTTTATACTGTTATGTACAGTTGTTATACTGCAGATGTTTATACTGTTGTTATATACAGTTGTTATACTAACAAATAGTATAAAATTGTTGTTCATGCTTGGGTTCGTGTTCGGTGGTTTGTGGTAAGTCGGAGCCTCAGTGCTTCGAACGTTAACTCGTGGAGCTTCGCGATACAGTTATGTTTCTTTGTGTGGATGTGGGCCGGCCCGAGTGAGTGTGTGTCTGTGTGAGTGTGCTGGTTATTACAAACGAGGTTACTAGTTTTTGGTGTTCTGCCGCGGACGTTGGTTCTTGCTTTCTGCCAGACGTGTGTGGATTAACCTTTCACCTCTGCCTGGTGTACATTTCTGTGCCACGTTCTCAGCTAAGTTACTGTTATGTTCTTGTTGGCTGTGATTGTATATGATTTTTTTGTATTTATGCTCCTGACCCCTACCAGAGACTAATATGTCCTGGCAGCTTATGGAGCCTAATAATTAAGCTTTCATTAATGCCAGGGTTTTGTCAGACCATGCTGTTGGTGCCTATTTTCTTGTAAAGAGGGGTCGACCTTATATCCTTAATGTATCTGTATAAATAACCATAAGATTGAGTTCATTAGGGGCTTCACCCGTTTTCTTGTTGGATTTGAAAATTACTTAAATCTTATATTAAGTGTGACTAGTGTAAATAAATAATTTTATAGTTTTTATGTAACTTTGAACTGTTCCATTTCTTTTGTCTTTCATATTAACACACATCATAAACCAGTTAACTCAGTGTCTTTAAAATATAAGTGATATATTTCTGATCTGATTTTAAAAAAAATCACTATATGGTGTGTTACAAGTGACTGATTCCTGGTTGGGGTTACTATATGGAATTGAGAACCTGGGATAATTGCTTTGAGATCTGAGTTGGTTTAAGAGAGGTTTCATTGATGTTATGGTTTCGACCCCTGACCGTAACACCATTCTTAAGATAGACTTTTCTAACTGGAAGGGTTAGATACAGCCTTCAATAACCCCTTCAACGAGTGATCTTTCCTAAGCTGAATAAAACCGTCTGGAAATAGGTAAAGTGTAAAACGACGTCACGGTATTGAAGGGGGTAAACATAAAGCCGTTGATGTATGAGTTATGTCCCTGAGTACAGTCATTTAGAGGCAGCAGGAATAGACCACTGCGTCATCGGAATGAAAAGGTTTAGCTGTTTTGAACGCGAAATGACGGCTGGAGAAATTATCAAGTTGTGTCTTAACCCTGTTAGGCCGAGGCCCCCTCCTTCCTCCTCCTCCTCTCTCTCTCTCTCTCTCTCTCTCTCTCTCTCTCTCTCTCTCTCTCTCCACTGCTCTTATGAATGCTGAATGCTACCCTCTATTTTTTTTTTTTTTTTTTTTTTTTTTTTAAGGGAACAAACTTGCGGGCATCTAGCCTTTGGTTCCTTCTTCCTTACGTAAAGTAAAACAAATAATCACATCGGGCATACAACACCCGTCTCCCCGCACATTCTCGGCTCTTTTCTGTCCAGCTCCCTAATACAGAAGTTACCTGGTACTTCAAGTCATTCATGTACACAACTAGTGAACTCTGGTATTCTTCCTCAGTCTGTATTTCCCTCTGCACTTAACCTCTAGTCATGCATTCAGATTGAATGAATCTTGGTTTTGTATTTCTTCATATTTTTTTGGAAAAGACAATATTTCCAGACTCAGCGGCCTGTTGTATATATAAAATAAGGGCACAATTTCCCGTGCGTGTACTCCACTTGCTGTTTCTCAAGCCAGGCCAATAAGGGCCAGTGTGTCGTTACCAGGATCAACAAACGGTACGTGGTGGAACGCATAGGTAATGGAAGAGAGAGGGGCTCGTTGCCAGAGGGTTAGGGAAGGTAGACTGGCGTGTGTGATGAAAGTACAGCAAACATGGTCCATGGCACACATGCCAACACCACACTGACCACGGATGAAAAACATGGTCACTTATTGCAGTATTATATTTTAGACTAATTACTGAAGTGGTAACAAAAAAAAAAAAATAAGCTACAATCATCCCGGTACAAAATAAGACCCCAAGACCATTATGGAGAGATAGGATGGAGACCGTAAGAAAGAAGGGGAGGAAAAATGCGGGCAGAGAAAGTGGTTGGAAGGAGGAGAGGAAAACCAGGAATGAGAGCAAGATGGAGATAAGATTGGGAAGTAGATGAGGAAGGATGCTGGGTCGTGGGATGAAGGATCGTCACTGAGTTGGAATACATATGTCTGGATTTCATTTTCTCAAGACCAACCTTCACGGGATACGGGTCTGACAAATACATAGATAAGTAAATAGAACAAGGAAGAAAGGACGGGAGAGGGAGAGAAAAATTTACTGGGAGAGAAGGTGAGAAAAGAGAAGAAAGAGACGAGATGAGTGAGGGAGAGGAGTAAGAAAGAACGATGATATGGGAAGGAGTAGGAAGGGAAGATGATGGAGGGAGAGGAAGGAATTGGGGGAGAAGGAAGGAAAAATGAACAGGAAGGGACGAGAACAAATAGAAGAGGGTGAGAGAAGTTAACGGAGGAGAGAGTAAGTTGGGAAGAGGAAGAGTGGTGAGGAGATAGGAGGAGGTGAGAGGTGGAGGAGAGGTCAAGGAAGATCAAGGCGAGAGAGAGAGAGAGAGAGGCATTATTACCCATCTCAAACCACATCTTATCACCACCTTCGAAGACTTAGTACCGACGAAGGAATAATAGCAGTGAGGGTGTAAAGAAGGCCATTACGGCACAATTAACACCTGCACGCCCTCTCATCTCACCATTACCAACCATTACCAGCGTTAAGGGATCGTCCAGGTTACACGTAGAGGATGATGGACTAGACTAAGCTAAAAATATAGGGTAAAGGAACAGCAGCATCGTTTTTGTTATCATTATCGTCATAGATGTCTGCGGCGTGGTGGTCAGACTTCCCGCAATATTGTATACAAGACGAATGTGTGTGTGTGTGTGTGTGTGTGTGTGTGTGTGTGTGTGTGTGTGTGTGTGTGTGTGTGTGTATTACCCCTTCCCTGCATCAGGTTCTACGCCTTCCCGTAGCCTCTTCTCGTAAATTTATCCCTTTGGCTGGCGAGTGTGTCGATGAGCTGAATAATAGTGTGACGGAAGCACCAACAAAATACGCGATTAATCGTAAACAGATGTTGGTGCGTTTATATCCTCGGAATAAATTGTCTGGCGTTGGTTAGACCAGGACACGAAATTAATCTATCTTGGCCAGAGTGCCAGTTGGTAGTTTGTAACCATTCTGTTGTGGCTGGTTCATTTGATATAAGATGACGTCTTTTTGTAGTATATTCTTGCTGGTACCAGACCTTTGTATTCAGTTTAAAGAGAGCCCCATCATAGTGAAGGGTTTAAGACAGACTATTCTGAACCCAATCCAGATCGAAATGTCAGTCCAAAGTAAGGGAAAATGTTTAGAAGTACTGTAGTAAGAATAATTTATAAAATGTCATGGGATTGATGGAGTTAATATTGTTTTCCGGATTTTCTCTTGCACCGGTTAAACCACCCAATCGATCCTCCCTGGAGGCCACGCCCTTGTGCAGTGACCTCAACTTTTCTTTGTCATCTGTACGGTGTTGTTATTTTACTTGCTGATTGTTTTAGTGTCGCATACCTGTTGTAACCATGAACTGTAATATGCTGACTCCATTTAGTAATTTATCATTACTGATGACAGATTTCTTATTCAGATTTGGAGAAACTCTAGTAGTGAGCAAAATATTAAGGATGTATCAAGCTGCTCCATGTCAAATTTTCTGTCCCATGGTGAATATAATCGTGTTGAGACAAAGAGTAGCATTTTAAAATACGTGATTGGATTAAAGGGGTTGTATTTCAGCTGTTGATTTTCACCATTTTACTCTGGTTAACCTCGAACGATTTACCTGTCTCTGGGAATCTTGCAGTGTTTTTAAGGAAAAGCAGTGTTGCGATTAAGTGAAACTGCACGTAATAATTATCAAAGCTTCTTCCGTTAGCTTTAAACCTTTCAGTACGATGGTGTCTTTGATTATTGCTGCTGCCATTTGATTTTATTCAGATCATGAAAGGCGTCTTGTGATGGGGATAATGTTACATACTTGGCATATATTCAAGTGTACAGTCAGGGACCTTAATATTTCACCTCCTCTACTCATATCTTTTGCCAGCTAATATTTTTATGCTGGGAGAGACTTGGTATATTCCTCTGTCCATAAATGATAATATTTTGTATAATGCGTCATGGAGGAAAGTGACGGGCATCCCTTAAATGTGAGACGCGGACACAGTGGCATATCAGGCCAACTTTTGTCCGATACTGTGCACATAATGTATCCCTTGTGTGTGAAGGTGTTTGTCAGTGTAATCTTTATTGGCAGTTGTTGACCTTACCTGAGGACCCGCTGAATGCACCCTAAATGACACCTTTCAGTATCATCCCGTGTGACACAAGCCATGGCCTCAATTGACCTATGGGGACTTGGACAGGTTTTGTGGACTCGGGCTGGTGGTTTTCCAGCAACTTTTCTTCAGCGATTTATTTCCCATATTACTATTTAATAATATGTCATAAAGGTCATTTCTGTATCAGCACTTTCAGTAATGACCGTATGTAGTGGAGAATATGAACGTTCATGTTCAGAAATATATTGATAGAAAAAAGGCGTTAGGGATCCTCCATAGTCAAGGAAACAAATCTTGGAAACTGTCCATAAGGATGAATATCGCAGGAACTTTGTACCCACCGAGTGCCCGTGTCATACGAGTTAATGTACCCTTGCAGAACCTTTGTATTGTAGCTGTTGACGTACTGTATCATAGCTGTACGTTATCTTCGCAGAACCGTTGTATTGCAGCTGCTGACGTACTGTATCGTAACTGTATCCTGGCAGAGCCTTTGAATTGTAGCTGCTGACGTAATGTATCATAACTGTATCTTCGCAGAACCTTTGTATTGCAGCTGTTGACGTACTGTATCGTAACTGTATCCTGGCAAAGCCTTTGAATTGTAGCTGCTGACGTACTGTATAATAACTGAATCATGGCCGAACCTTTGTAACGCACTGTAACATAAATGTATCCTCTCCTTACCAACTCATTTGTGTTTAAGAGATCCTTGTTAAACTCTTACACTACGATCATGTGCGACAGTAGCTGGGGGAGAACGTGTTAATGGTAGTGAAGATATTAACCCTTTCATTGCGTGGAAAGTCATGGTATTGTTGCTGTTACCAGGCGACTTTGTCTAACATTTAAATACACTGTCCAGGTGATTTGATTTTTACTATAGTATTCTTGTCTGAGACAGACTACTTAGGCTAGCTAGCTTAGGCAAAGATTGAGTCATAGGAGCCTGAGTGTTCAGATGAGGTAACCGTCAGAGTTACTATAATGTATTCAGTTGTAAACGGTGGTGTGGTGAAGGCCAACGTATACGGTGCCCAGGCCACCACGCACAGGTCTGTTTTTTCTGCATATAATTAAGGGAATGTTGCCCCGCCTGTCGTTTGGGGGTTGAGGCGGGGCGGGAGTTATGGCTTCAACGCAGCCTCGTGTGACGCGACCCACGGCATGTAGTCACAAAGCAACGTAAATTCTGATCAGCAATTCTCAGTCAGTCGTTTTTAAAAATAATGCTGTTTAGTCGTATTTATCACATTATACACTTAACTTTGGCTTTGAAGTGTTGTGTAGCTTCATAAAGTTACAGTTATGAACAAAAGATCTTAGACGTAACATAATCTCTAAAAGTTATATGAATACATTCTCAGGACCAGACTTGGCCTTCGTGGGAATAGACTTGTACTGATTTGTGTTCATAATGTCTTGGTCAGTCTTTTCGTTGGTTTCTGATGTTTTTTTACATTTCTCGTGTTGTGGTCATTATTAGTATTTTTTCCATTTTTTTCTGAAGAATATTTGTGACATTTCCTTTTAGTTCTTTTAATATGTTTAATGTAATTTAAGAAGCTTAATATATTAAGTAATGTGTATTAAAACCGTGTTTGGTGTGTTGGCTGGTGCCGTGGTGTTTGGTAGGGTGCAGTGAGTTATGGCTGGGTGTAATTGTGGGTGTTAAGTGAGAGGTTCAGTACACCCGAGAGGTGTGGCGGGGCAGTCTGGCTCTGTTATGCCCGTCTCGCTACACCACCACTGCCCTCAACCAAATATTCATTTCGCATTGCAAAACTCACCATCACTACTGCTGTACATTTATATTTAATTTTATTCGCACATTCCATGCTGAAGCCTAGCATGTCATTAATCCGACTGTTCTCAACACCATCACAAATACCACTCTTACCAATACCATTACTCCAACTCTTACCACCACCTTTATTACTCGTACAGTCATCAGCATACCATAACTAGCAGCCAGTCACGAACAGCAATTTCCTTCACTCCTCACCATCAACACCGCGAACCCATACTTCCTGTCACCACGTCCATCGCCACCATTACCACTCGCTCCACCAGCAATCACCGTTTCCACCGTCATTCCAATACCACTTCTACCATTTCTTCCACCACCATCTTCACCACAACCTCCACCACCAGAGGATCATAACAGTCCAGTAATTTTAACGCAGACTAAGTAACGAGCTTTTTTCGTTACTGGTTTGATCATAAGCTGTGTTTCATTAATTTTCCTTCCTGTTAAGTTTAAGAATTTCTTCGCTTCTGTTCGTTCTTTTTCCAACTTTTTCTGCCACTTATTTTTTCCTTTTTTCATCATTTTTGTTTCATCTTTCCTTCCCCTACCGCTTACCTTCATTTTGCCCATTTCATTCTCCTGCACTTCCTTCCTTATATCTCCCTTACTTATCTTCTCTTACCACTATCTCTCCCTTCCTTGCCTGTGTAACTATATAGCTTCGTTTGTCATAAACCTTCCCTCATGAGCTACTACACCTAGCTTGCCACACACAACAGGAGAATGAGTGAGGTGGTGAATGGAGAATGGATGCAGGGATTGAATAAGAATGGATATGAAAGTGAATTAAGTTTAACCGCTATTACTCAAGGATGTCTTGTTTATTTCGTTGTAGCCATCTCCAGGCGATTTTGACTACTTTAGGATAGATATTTTGAAGTGTTGGGATTACATACGGTAGGCTTCATTAACCCCCTTCATAACTAGGGTGCTCTTCTAAAATGAATAAAATCGTCAGGCAGCGGCAGGAATAATGTGTAAATTAGGTTCCTGAGCTGAAGGGGTTAACTTATTCCACAAACTGACGCTTGTACTCCCTTCAGGCCCAGGACGTCATTTTCACTATTTTTACTGTCTCCTGACGATTTTATTCAGCTTCAGTTTCCAACTGGTGGGTTCAGATACAGCATTCTTCAACACCTTCACTTCCAAGCGGCTTTGGTGAATGAAATCGTCTGGAGCAGCAGGTATGAAATATAAATGACGTCCTCGGGGTGAAGGGAATGGTCTGGGTTGCTATATATGGTGGTCACGAACCTGCTTTCCCTGTCTTCCGCCTCACCATTCAGTTTCTCTCTCATTTCTCCTTCGTGTCGGTCTTTCTTTTACATTTCCTGTTTCACTCATCCTTGACCCTTCCTTCCACTCTTTCCTTCCCTCTTTATTTATAATTTTCATCCATTATATATTTCAGTTTTTACGGAACTTTAAATTTCCTGTTTTGGCTTTCCACCACAGCAACCCGAAACTTCCTTTTTGCGCTAAAATTTCATGTTTATTAATGTATTTAAAGCAAGCGTAGTATAGCCTGGTCAGTAAAAGTGTCGGTGCAGCAGTAAGCTGATAATTACTGCCCCGGTGTGTTGGGTTCAGGGGCAGGTGAGGGCGTGGCCAACCAAAGGGATAAACAGCGTCTCGGGTACATGGCTTCAACAGTGAAAGCTTTGACGTTTTTCCTTCCGCCTCGATATCACTTTTTCTTCTAGTCGTCTTCGTGCCTCGCTCCACCTTGTGCTACCAGTTATTGTTTTTTTTTCTTTTCTAGCTGGTGAGGGCGTGTGTGTCCGAAGAAAATGGTTAATATCGTATCGGTTCCGGTACACACTTTCGACAATGAACGCTGCTCTTCCTTCCACCTTTTTTCTTGCTGCTGTTTC
Organism: Coenobita brevimanus; assembly: GCF_032717465.1. Taxonomy (NCBI): domain Eukaryota; kingdom Metazoa; phylum Arthropoda; class Malacostraca; order Decapoda; family Coenobitidae; genus Coenobita; species Coenobita brevimanus. Next base: position 7,072,043 of record NC_137059.1, read on the forward strand.
TTCCTCGCCTCACTTTCCCGTCTTCTCCCTTCTACCCGTCTTTCAGTCCTCCCCCCTCCCCCCCTCCTATTCTTCATTTTCCTCTTTCTCTTTACTGTCATTCCCCTATTCCCTGTCTGCCTTCTCCTCTTGCCAGTTTTTCTCACCCTATTCTCCGTTTAGCACCCAACCCTCTTCCCTGTCTAGTCCCCCACCCTCTCCACGTTCTCTACCCTCTTCCCCTTCTAGTTCTCTACCCTCTTCCCCTTCTAGCCCCCCACCCTCTTCCCCGTCTAGCCCCCCACCCTCTTCCCCGTCTAGCCCTCCACCCTCTTCCCCGTCTAGCCCCCCGACCTTCTTCCCCGTCTAGCCCCCCGACCTTCTTCCCCGTCTAGCCCCCCGACCTTCTTCCCCGTCTAGCCCCCCGACCTTCTTCCCCGTCTAGCCCCCCGACCTTCTTCCCCGTCTAGCCCCCCACCTTCTTCCCCGTCTAGCCCCCCGACCTTCTTCCCCGTCTTTCCCCACACCCCACCACCTTCCCACATTCCACTTCGTTCCAGCCTGTGCTTCCGTACCTTGTCCAAGTGTTGGGATAATGTAGCGTCTCTGGTGTTCAATTTCCACAGTGAACGCTCTTCCTATCTACCGTCTGTGTCTTCCACCTCCTCCCATTGCTCCTCCTCCACCTCCACCTCCAGTCACTTCTCATCTCACACTGGTCCCATCTCGTCCCTCTCTCTATCTCATCCTCCTACTCCCACCACGTGCCTTTCGTATGACATGATTATTATTGAATTAAAGTAGCTTTATGCTTATCAGCTACACGAGGATCATCGAGACAGCCAGCCACTGTAGGTTCAGGATTGGAAAAGGGAAGGTTGTTTGACCCCAGCCTCCCTGACCTTTAACATTACAATTATAGCCTACTGCCAGGATCAGTTCCATAATGCACTCTATCAGCCTCCTCCGCCTCTTCCTCTTCCACCTCTTCCTCATCATCTTTCTCTTCCTCTTCTTTCTCTTCCTCTTCTTTCTCTTCCTCTTCTTTCTCTTCCTCTTCTTTCTCTTCCTCTTCTTTCTCTTCCTCTTCTTTCTCTTCCCCTTCTTTCTCTCCTCCTTCTTCCTCCCTCCCTCTTCCTTTTCCGCCTCATTTTTCCACGTCTTCCTCCATCGCCTCTCAGTTTTCAGCCTCTTCCGCATCTTTATCTTCCAATTCCTCCCCTTCCTTCTCTTCCTCCATCTCCTTCCTCGTACCAGCCTGCTCTTCCCTGCTGCCTCCACCACCATGCACCTCGTCACCCCGTTTGACACACACACACACACACACACACACACACACACACACACACACTGTATATACTTAATATTTCCATGCCTTGCGTGCATCCCTGCCACACGTAGTTTGTGGAACTGTCATCGATTGTCTGTATTTCCTGCTGTCTATGACCTTGTGTCCTGGCGTTTCTCAGTGAACGGATCTTGAATTTGGTTCTGTTATCTGTTTTTATGTTTTCTTAGAACAATCTTGCAGGCTTCAAGCCTTTGGTTCCTTCTTCCTTGCCTTAAAAAAAAAAAGTAATGGTTTCTACAGGCTTTACTTTTGCCCCAACTGTTTGTCTCGGCATTTTAAGAGTTGTCCTTGGTGCGACACCTGTAATGAAACTGTGATGCTAACCCCTTCAGCTCTAGAGGTCGTTCTTTAAGTGAATAAAATCGCCTGGTTGTCGCCTGAATACATTAAAAAGATGTTATCATATTGAATGGATATTTTCATCACCGTGTTTGTGTCTGACCCCACCGCTGTCATGGGGCTCGTAAGTTAGAGTTGTCAAGAAGGAAGGCATTGTAGTGAATGGGTTAATGCAGAAATTTTTAACAGCATCGTAGTGAAGGGATTAGTTTAAAAATATTTAACCCACTACACTTGTCCGAAATCCCCCCCACACACACACACACACACACACACGCTGGCTTCCCTTCCTGTCATACGTCTCGTAACACCGACAAATTTATAACAAACCTCCTGTGCACCTGGAATACCAATCTCACACATCCCTTTGCTTTAACTGCCATCTGAAGTATAAACCCATCCACCACACCCGTTACTATTACAACTCACAGCCAGGTAATTGACTTGAACAGTTATAACCAGTGCATCAGATGTAACCACTCGAGCACCAGGGTTATTATTATTATTACTTGTGCGTGACGTGATGGCAGCTTCTGTCTTTAACCTGGTGAACCGGCGCTGCATGGCCGGGCAAAGGTCACCATTAATTACCGACTGCTGATGCTGACAGGATCTTTGGAGCTTGGTAATGGTGTCACATTAGGAAACTCTAGCTGTTTTTACGACTTGTACGTTAATGTTTTCATACCGTACACGTGTCGATAGTAAAGATTCTCAGTAATGTGCAAAAGAATATGAAGTTGTAAAATGCAAGATAAAAATCACATGAGGAACATGTCCTAGATTCCTTCCTCACCCCACTAAAATATCGCTCTTGGGTCGTATTTTCGTGGGTTTAGGAGACTTTGTAACACTTTCTTAGCGACTTATTTTGCGTATTACTTAAGCCTCGGTGGCACAGGAGTCAGAAGTCTGGCCGGAGGCCATGTGCTAACGCTGCACGGTTCATCCAAGCAGCGGCCAGAGTTTTTCCATCATCTAAACGCTGCCAGGGACGTAGGGTGGCCTCCTAAGGCATACAAGATCTGGACTACGGTAGCCCCTTCTGCAGCCATTCTATGCTGCCAGTCCTCCGGGGCCCTCTGAAGGGGTAACAAAGGATTGGCTATTACTATTACCGATTTGTGTTGATTCTTTGTTTTTTTTTATTTAAACAGATTGCATGCCAGCGTATAGGAGAATATTAACGCGTCATACGCTGTCAAACATCTTTTCCAGCAATTTATTTTATGTATCAGACTTCTCTATGCTCTTGTTGCATAAATAACTTACAAGAGAATATTTTCGTGCTATACTCAGAAAGAAAAACTGGTAGGTAGTAAGCGGTAGAGGAGTAAGTCAGCGAGAAGGCTGGCAGTGGAGTGGAAGTGTGGTTAGGCCTTCATCACGGGTCGCGTCACGCACTGGGGATAACGTGTACAGTTACTGCTTCCTGGTTTATCCATAACCTTTGTGTTATGGTCTCGTTACCTTCTACCTCTTCCCCACCTAGTTATCTTCCAGGGCAGTTCATAACTATTGTTCCCTACGTCTCTCTTCCGTACTGCTTCCTGGCTTCCCCATAACCCTAGTCTCATTATGTCTGTTTTCTTTCTCTCTTATTTGTTATCTTCTTGACTGGTTAGTTTGCAACAAACCTTTTGTCGTCTTCATTCTGTCATTTTTCTTTATTGTTGTCCCATCTTTTCAGCCTCTCCTTCTCTACACATTTGTCTTTTTCTTCGTCTCTTCCTCCATCCTTTTCGTCTTTCCTCATCTAGAGTATTTCCATGTATGTCCCCCTTTCCTAGGTAATTTCCCGCCTTGTCACCGTTTCCCCATCCACCATTTTTACCCACTCATTTTTTTCCCCTCTGTCCTTATCATCCTTCCCCTTTTTATTTAATCAGTCATCATCTTTTACCACCTCTCTCTTCTTTATCCTTCTTGCTACATGTTTTCTCAACCTTTCCTTCTGCCCTTCGCTCCTTCCATTATCTTTAGCGCCACCTTCCTCTTCATCTTCATTTTCCTCATCATCTCCATCCTCCTCTTCATCCCTCTTTTGCTCTCCTCCTTTTCCATTTGCCCCTCCATTCTGTTCCAGCGTTCCTCATCCATTTCCCGGCTGCTTCTCTACGTCCACTCACCCCATCACACTCCCCCCTTGCTCTTCCACACTTTTTACACCCAACACTTTTCACGCTTTCACTACCACCTCCACACTCAACCCATTCACGCTTCCACACCCACCCGTCCATATCCACACCCACATTTTAATCTTCAGCATTTACTCATAACTCTAAGGCCAGATTCAGTTTTGCCTGCACACCTTGGCTCCTGTGTACTTGCATATAGCGGTATTAACCCGTCCAGCTTTGGTAATACGTCCACTGGCTTTATGGGTTAGACACAATGTTGCTGATGTTCATTTATATTCCTGACATCCATACTTACCCTCCCCATCCCCACACTCACCATACTTACCCTCCCCATCCCCACACTCACCATACTTACCCTCCCCATCCCCACACTCACCATACTTACCCTCCCCATCCCGACCCTCACCATCCCCACACTCACCATACTTACCCTCCCCATCCCCACACTCACCATACTCACCCTCCCCATCCCCACACTCACCATACTCACCCTCCCCATCCCCACACTCACCATACTCACCCTCCCCATCCCCACCCTCACCATACTCACCCTCCCCATCCCCACACTCACCATACTTACCCTCCCCATCCCCACACTCACCATACTCACCCTCCCCATCCCCACACTCACCATACTCACCCTCCCCATCCCCACACTCGCGTCTCCTTGGCAACACAGGAATTCGGTAGAGGGACGCGGAAGGTGAGGTCGATACGAATGGATTTCACAGTGAGGACGGTATTAAGGGAATTTCCGTAGCATTGTTATTATCTGGGTCGCTGGTGTGGGGGTGGCCAGGAGAGAGAGAGAGAGAGAGAGAGAGAGAGAGAGAGAGAGAGAGAGAGAGAGAGAGAGAGAGAGAGAGAGAGAGAGAGAGAGAGCTGGCACAAGGGTGATAGGGAGGACACTTGGAGGTGGTAGTTAGAGATGAGGGAGAAGTGGGGACGGCAGGGAAAATTGGGGGTTAATAAGGGACATATATATTGTATCCGGTTAGAAAAGTCACTCATGTGTAAAACAGTCTTGTGGCAGCAGGAATTCTGTACCGGTATTTGTATAAAAAAGTCATCCCACTTCAAGGTTTAATTGTTGCCGCATATAAAGTCAGTCTGTGGATAAATGGAAATAAAGAGTGCAGGAAATGGTTGTGGAGAAGCTGAGTCTAGAAGTGCAGAGTTTTTGGTGAAAGTCGGAAGGGGAAACTAGTTGTGGAAGGGAAAGTGTCAGGCGAGGTGTGAGAGAGGTGGTGGACGAGGTGAAAGAGCTGATCGTGGTGAGGGAAACTGGGTGACAAGCGACCTCCACTCCTTGTGTGGTCGTCACCGGTTCATCCTTTCCATCCAGATCAAGCCAGGTCATCCAAGACAACACCAGGTCATCCCAGAACACTTCCACTTTACCCTACCTTTGTCTGGCCTCACCCACCCCTGTCACAGACGAAGACGGAATATGCAGTTGAAGTTTATGATGTGGACGGCTGTACTGGGTGTGGTTGGTGGTTAGTGTGGTTGATGTGGTGAAAGGAAGGAAATGAAAATATCAAGAAAATGGGCAGAGGAGGAGAAAAATGAATGGTGTGTAAAGTACTGGTGAACCACTTGTTGGCTTTCACGGTTCACCGTTTATTCCGGATCCCCATCGATTACTACCAGGCCATCTTAGACACAGCCAAGTGACCCTGAGAACACTGCCACTCCGCAGTACGTTACCCATGTTTGACTTCACCAACCCATGTTATAGAGTGATGGAGTGTGGTGGTGAAAAAAGGTATGTTGTGGACAGTTGTTGTGAGTGTGATTAATGGCTGATGTGGTGAATGAATGATGGATTAAGTGTGGTAGGGTGTGTGTTGTGGTTAATGGAAAGCATTTGTGAGTGTGGCCTTGAAGTTTGGTTGATGTGGTGAATAGGATAGTTTGCAGTGTTATGAATGTCGAGACTGGGTGTGATGTAATGCTGACGTTGTACATAGACTGGTATGGGCGTGGTGATGGTTTAAACCCTACACTCCGATGACGTACGACGTATTATATATTTCATTCTGACCACCTTCAGAGGTTGGTATTTAACCTAGAAGGGCTAGTGACAGCCATACCGAACTACTCTTGTTCGAAAAGTGTCCCAAACTATAAATAAAATTAAATAAAATCGTCTGGATTTAGCAAGATTATCAAAAAATGACGTGACCGGACTCAAGGACTTAATGAAAATTATTTCTAGTCTCATCACTGTGGGAGAACCTTTCTGAGTTGGCGTATCATCTTGCAGAATCCAGGATATAAAATTTTTCGACGTAGTGAAGGAGTCAAAAACCTGTTCCGTAGGTAAGATGGAACACTTATGCCTGATGAATCACCCGGTTAACGACGCTCAGTATTCCTGATGAAGGCCTGACAAAGCCCGACCCCCAGACTTAATTATCTATAGAGTTTTACCTTAATACCTCATACTGCTGCGGCTCCTGCGTGTAATAGGCTTATTTACCACTAAAGCCACCTTCACCTCCAGCAATTTCCATCTCGAGATCGGCAAAGCGAGGAGGAAGAGGAGACCTTTGTGTAAATTTTTCTGCCAGTCAGGAATATTTTAAGGCGTGGCGGGGCGAGGCCACTCACCCATAGCCTTGATGAAGTCATGGCCTGGGTGAGACTTTTTTTTTTGGGGGGGAGGGGAGGGGTTGAATTTTAATAGAGGCGTTTATCGGTGAGTGCTTCCTTGATTGGTGGTCAGATAAAGGGTTACCTGAGTGAGTGGGTGGGTGAGGTTGAGGGAAGGGGAAGAGGGTCATGTGAGATGGAGGTGGGAGAAGAAAGGTCGGAACGCGATTACAAGAGCGAGAAGTGTAGTACAAAGGGGGGGATGCGGACGTGAAAGGAGTAGGTGGGTGTGGAGAGGGGAGGGGGTAATGTGGAGGATACGGTTTGGGGAGGAAAGAGAGAGAGAAGTGGAGGATGGAATGAGAGGTAGTAGTGAAATGATACAGGATTGACAGAGGGAGAAGACAGAGAAGGGAGTGAGAGTAACTAGATAGAGAGGAGGGATATGAGAGACGGAAAGTTAGGAATGAGAGAGTAGTGAGGAATGATAGAAGAAGAAGAAACGGAACGAGGAAGTAAGAGCATTAGGTAGAAAATGAAATAGTGAAGTAGGGAAAGAGAAATCAGTGTGAAAAGAAGAGGAATTGAAGGGAAAGGGGTGAAAGAGGCAGAAGAAAGAAACACGAGAAAGAGAGGGGAAAATAGCTAAGAAAGAGGTGTGGTAATAGAGGAAAAAGCTAGGGCTAAAACAGGAACGACAGGGAGGAATGAGGTAAGGATGGAAGGAAATGGAGAGGAAGAGAGTGTGCAGGAGTGAGGAATGAAAATATGTTAAGAGGAAACAAGAAGTAGGAGACAGGTGAAGGACGGTGAAGGATTTAGGAAAGTGTGAGGCTGAAGAAGGTATTGTGAAAGATGAAAATGTAAAGTTAGAGAAATGGAAGTGTTGGGTGGGAAGGGAAGGATAAGAGAGAGAGAGAGAGAGAGAGAGAGAGAGAGAGAGAGAGAGAGAAAATCAGAGGGTGAGGAGAGACAATGGAGATTAAGCAGGGGGGGAGGGGAGACGGTGGAAAAGAGGGAGAGTCTGGAAACAGGATGTTGCAAGTTGCTTGGAGGGAAGCAATATTTCCTTTAAACGTGAATAGTCCAGAGACGGAATTAGCAACAACTATTGATATTATTCATATCCATAGGTGAACATAACATTAATACGGTCTGGCGATTAAATTAGCAAAAACTATTAATATCTGGAGGCAGCCTATCTACATATAGTCTAATCACAAAAAAAAAAAATAATAATTCTGAGAGACCCAGCAAACCTTTCGCTTTCTTGAGAATGCGTGGGAAAAGTAGCAGTATTCAAAAACAGATTTAGGAAATACTATTGCTGTTTAGAAACAAAAGCTTGTTACCGTCCAAAAATCTATATTATTTCCACACAAACTAGCAAATCATACAATTATGTACGAACAAAATCGGTGCTGACCAGGAACCCCCACATGTTGGTGCTGTGCACCCTGGATGGAGCAGCTGCGGCATCCAACCGGAAGCCAAATCATTTCATATTTCACTGCACATTGTCGTGGGAAGGACCTTGGTTTATCTCTGATAAAGGGCTATCAACCACTAGGGGTCCTCGGATCCCTACACAGTGTACGGTATTTACTGTACTGTACCTGTAGATTGGCCTCACAGAAGCAGTTGCTTGCCAGTGGTTGACGGGTCTGCTTGAACAGACAGGCCGGAGTTAAGCAGCAGCAACATCACACAAAAGTAGCCAAAAATATTACTATCTTGAAAAGCTCGTGGCAAAAAGTTTTATTGTGTACATACGAAAGATGATAAAAATTGTTACCATCCCGAAACAGAGCACTACCTATTACTAGCTGGGCACAGAGATGAGAAGAAAATGTTACCCTAGACAGACAAAACTAGCAAAGTTTTTTTTGTTTTTCTTGGCCGTCACATTTTAGGCAGGTAACTGATACCTACTTGCCAGGCCGAGCACAGGCATTGTTGTTGTTGTTGTAATATTTGCCCCGCACGGGCAAACAAAGAGCCTGCCAGGGAAGCAGCAGAAAAAAAAGCTCTCCAAGGAAAGCGTAGCGGGGCTGGCGAATGGCTGACGAGCAGCCAAACAAGGGCGGGGGAAGGTGCGATGGGTGTCGACGCGACAAGAGCAGGGCTGCGAGAGTTGAGCACAGGCGGGAGGGAGGGAGGGTTAGGTCGTGTTCTTGGTGGTTTAAGAAGCTTTCTACCACTTCATTATTTTATATGTTGCACCTCAGTATGCTCTTGTAACTAGGTATATGCTAATGCTTCATCCTCATGAACGAAGGTACTCGGAGCATGGCTAATCATTTCAGATATTGAAAGCCAGTGACCAGTCGCTCTACCTTGCATGGCATTATGTGAGCAGAAAATCCCAACTTTCACACAGATTTAATCGCTTATAAAGCACATCCGGTTGGAGAACCTTAACCAGTTAGATCACCAGGCATCCACTTGTTGGTTATAGTTACCACCCAACGTACTGAATGATCTTCCGGATCACATACGATAGCCCAGTCACCTAACTATAGCACTACATGGAGTGAACGGATGGTGGGCATTTCCCACCCACGATAATTAGGTAGCCATTAACATAATGACAGCCAGAATAAATATGACAACATGTTGATGTGCTGTGTGTAAAATTACCCTGGTATGGCGCTAAGGCAACCTTGTACCTTAACCAGATTACCACCCAGTGTAGGTGACACGAAGCACAGCACTTATGTCGGGACTAAGGTGGTTGGATTTACCAGCCGATAAAACAAGCGAAATCAGTTCACCATCAGAGTTAACCCAGTGCATGTGCCTAAAACCCTGAGAGGGTTGCTGTAATGATGAAATCTTAATATTATTACTTTATAATTTATTGGTGTAGGTTTGCTGGTAAACCAGACTACCGAACCGAAACCAGTATACCTCGTGAATCTCTCTCTCTCTCTCTCTCGTGTACACACACACACACACACACACACACACACACACACACACACACACACACACACACACACACACACACACACACACACACACAGAGGGTGGTGTAGCCTAGCCTTCACACTCATTACGTTCAGTGAGTTATGTTGTCCCCAGTCCAGAGATCCCCTTCCCCTCCCGCCCCTCCACACACACCACCTCGCGTCCTGGAGATGCTGTCGAGGGTTGGGGGATTCTGTGTGATCAGTTGGTGGTTTTATCAATATAGTCATATACTACTTGCACAACCATTCATCCCCACTGTGACCATACATACCTTTACAACCTCACATTTATTAATAACCATACCTTCACAGCCACGCATAACAACACAACCACTCCTAACCATATCACAACCATACAACCCTTTCACATGTAAACATTCCTGTTATAATTACATATACCTTCACAGCCACACGTACTTTCAAAACCATAGAACTCTTTTCACAGCCACATAAAACCCAAACGCTACCCCACATACCTTGACAGCCAGACTGCCTTACCACAACCATACATAACCCTGCCACAACCATAGACCTCTGCCGTAACCACACAACCATATCGCAACCACAGCTAACCCTACCTCAGCCACAGCCACCCCACCGTGGTATAGATGGCATCAAGGGTCAAGGTGTCTCTGTGTGTGATCAGTTAGTGTTACCTGGCACGGCACTAATATATCAGGCCTTGTTAGTGAGCAGCACAAAAAATATTAAGGAACAGTTAACCGCATCACTACGTTATCTTTTTCTCGCTGCTGTCAGACGATTTTTTTCTTTTGATTAGGAAGGACCTCTCTAAGTTATTGGGTAAATACGTCAGTGCGATGATGTCTTTAGATTTTATTTCTGTTATCTCCAGACACTGAAAACTGCTTAAGATTGATAGTAATATAAAGGGGTTAGATACAGCCTTCTTTATCGCGTTCACTGCTTGAGGTCCTACTTAAGCTTAATGAAACTGCCTGGTGTTAGTTTGAAATGATAAATACGCCACTTTGGTGAAGGGTTAAAATTGTGTAATTCACCGGGTCGGTCAGGATCACTTGATGGTCGTGATCGTCAGCTTTTACCCTCCCGGAAGAGAGCTGAGAGCTCATATAGTCCGATCTATGGGCAAGGCTGTGACCTTCACACACGCACACACCCGTCCCCTTGCTCAAGGGGGACAGTAACCACCCACTTCGCCAGTGAAACTGTGTGTGTGTGTGTGTGTGTGTGTGTGTGTGTGTGTGTGTGTGTGTGTGTGTGTGTGTGTGTGTGTGTGTGTGTGTGTGTGTGCGTGCGCGCGCGGCGGCGGCGGCGGCGGCGGCGGCGGCTTGAGAGTGTGTGAGCGTGCAGGGTGGGACATGACGGGCGTGTAGCTCCTGATCAACCAGCTTACACGCCAACGCTCACCAGGACTCCGACGTACAGGGAGGTACCGCTGCTTTCCATTATATTTATTTCCATCCTTGTATTGCCTCACACCGTATCATGGTACATCTACTTCGGCCACCACAGACATATTCCCTTACAACCAGTTATAACATTTCTGTCCTTCACTCCATTTCAAGACCTTGCATAACTAGTGTACCGTATATCCACTTCGCGTATTTCTCATCACATCTCATACATGGTGCCAAGACAAAGAGACTTCCACATAATTCTGATATACCACAAACTTCCACGCAACTCTTGTCGACACTACAGTCCTTCACTATATTCAAGGCCTCGCTGCTTGTGGTTGTTCACTTGTGTCAGTCTGTTCATTTCTTTTCTCTGTATCTCGTGCAGGATGTCTATAACGAAATTCTCCTCACAACCCATTTCTGACCAGTACTGTACTTCAGTATTTATGTATATGTGAACATTTACATCTTTATCTTATTTATATTGTTGTCTTACTGTTTGCATGTGCGTCACAATATCTGAAATATCTATTAATCCATTGGAAAGGAGTTGAAGTTGTAAGACAGTAGCTGGAATAGAATACCTAAGTGAGGTCATACATCTAAAGCATTAATCTACCTATATGTGGGTAACATGTAATGTTATGTAATCCGTGTGTGGGTGTGAGGGCAACAACCTGCACTCACGCGTCAACCCTGCCTCGCCGCAGTGCTTCATGGCCACCCTAAAATATATCCAATTAGATGTGATTACTTCGTTATCCTGTGCTGGTCATTATTGCATCATTGCCTCTTAGTGCTGGTGTAGACCCTGCCACTACCTGGACACACCTTGGCTGCGTTGTATATTACCACCGTCGTAGCTCAAAAAAGGTGCCTGTTTGCTTTTTTTTTTTTTTTTTTTTTTTTTTTTTTTTTTTAAACCACTCAGTGCTTGGTTGACAGCACATACCAATCCTCTTTTTGGTCCTTTTTTGTTTTGTTTTTATCTGTGATCATTTTAAGCTTTCTCCAGGAAAAGTAACCTAACAACCTAGTTTTTTTGTGTGGTGAAATCTAGATGTTTTATATATTTCTGCATGAAGTATATCATTAACTGTATTAATTCCTGGATTTATAAAACATTTTCCACTAACGTAATGATGCAGATTGCGTCAGTAAGAAATTGTGGATGTTAACTAACGTCATGGTATAGTTTGTTTGACCAGCAAGTTTTTTGTTTGTAACTTGTAATACAGTATTCTGCATTTTCCCTTCTTAACACACACACACACACACACACACACACACACACACACACACACACACACACACACACACACACACACACACACACACACACACACACACACACACACACACACACACACACACACACACACACACACCCTGATTACAATACTTTTCACAAATGCAGGTCACGTTACCCATAAATTTTTTTCCAGCCTTTCAGTTAGAGTTTTACATGGATTTACACAGACATCACCCATTAAATGTTTTGCAGTCAGTATCATTTTTATGTAGTTTAGTGTAAGCACATCACGCCAGAGATACTTTTATCTTATGATCCGGCCAGAAAAAAGAGGAAAGGATAATAAACGAAACCTGTTGCCGAACTGAACCACGGAAATGTGTTCATGCTGTGTATTTTGCCGCCATGGCGTTTGTGGAGTATTGTTTGTCTGTGTGTATTATCTTTAACCTGAAGCAGAGAGAGAGAGAGAGAGCTATCAGGTTGTGTAGGGTCAAGTTGGTCGTGTATTTGAAGGGGTCAGTGCACACGTGGTCAGGGGCTGTCGTCCACTTTCACACTCGGTCGCTTTCATTCACGTCCTGAACCCACCTCACTTTCTTCCCGTTTCATCCACCTGACCTCGCAAAGTAACCCTTTTCCTCATCACGGCAAGTGTTCATAAAGAATAGTAACTCTTTACAACGATATACATAACACTTTAATCCAGTGTCTTCTTCTATTGGGTTATTACATCCATATGATTTTATTCAGGGTGGAGAGCGACACTTTAGTGAGGGAGAGAATGAAAGTTATATCCAACCCACCAATTTGAAGTGTCTCTTAAGTCAGTAAAATCGACTGATGTAGGTAGACTAACATGGAAATTTACTTGACAGGATTGAAGGGGTCTCTGTGTTCTTCCTGTTACCGCCAAAGACTGATTTTTTCGGGTCCGAGTGGCCTCTCGTGTAATGATGAACTAGTTTGTGCGATAGGTGAGTGTCCTTGAGTTAATTATTCTCAGAAGTCACATCGATTAGTGGTATTTTCCAATGTCTGTCTGTGTGTGTCACAAAAAGTTATGTGGATAGGTGGGCAGTGGGTCAAGGAAGAGTGTATTAGATATTGGTGTGGATCCGGATCCGGATGCAGGAATAAATCAAAATTTGAGTGACGGTGGCGAAGGTATGCGCTCTGTGAAACTATGTAACAGGGAAGACTAAGACGGTTGAATTAATTGGCCGTGTGAGACCGTTAAAATATTCGTTTAGTAAGGAAGAGGAATTACAGCAATAAATAATTTAATGGCGCTCGCGGTGGTATGCGCTCTCTTACTGCTGCTAATTCAGCCAGAGGCTCCTGTGGTTCACTTAAATGAGTATAATCATGTGGCTTTGGCTAGACAAGCATACTAAAGGTATTGAGGCCATGGGAAGGTTAACCACTCCCATTGTCATTGCAGTGATGACAGTATTCTTGTCACCTTCATATGGTTTTGTTGTTTAGGGAAGTTCCCCTCGCAGTGAAAGGGTTAATGAAGGTTACAGTCAATCACTCTAATTCAGAAAGAGTCGCTAAACTGAAACCAATCGTGATCGGATAGGAGTAAGAAAGGGAGGGGGGGGGGGGACCGTTGTGAATGGGTTAACCAGTTCACTACGATGACGCTTTACCCTCTAATCCCCTCAGGCTGCTTCCTCACACTGTAACTTTACTTTCACCGTAACCACTCCGCTGCCATGGTCTTAAATCATTCTTGATACTTCCAGACGATTTTATTCAGCATAGGAAACGCCTCTTGTACTGAAAAGTTAACGATGGTAACATCTGACCCTTCTAGCTGCAAAAGTCTCTCCTAATGTAAGCTGAATGAAATCGTCTGAAGGTAGCATGGGTAAGATTAAAAAATGGTAAAGTCGTCATCGTGTTGAAGGGATAAAGTTCAGTAGGCTGTAATCCCTTCAGCACGAGGATATTTTGTATAGTATTCTAGCTGACACCAGGCAGTTTTATTAAGTTCTTGGGATATCCTCTTGGGCTGAATGGGTTAATTATCTCGTGCAGTAAAAACACTTCAGTTTTATGAAGCGTAATAAAAAAAATACAATGCCGATAATGTAGTAATGGATTGTGGTTGTAAAAAGGTTTCGTACCTGCTTGTCAATTCTGCGGAGATTTTAGTGTGGGCGTCTTAATTGTGTGTGTGTGTGTGTGTGTGTGTAGGGGGGACATAAGGCTTACAGGGGATGTTGCAAGTGTTTAGGGAGTGACAGGTGTGTGGGAGTGTATAAAGTGCTTCAAATAATGGTAACACTTGTAGAGACAATATCATAACACTTTACTTTTCTTTGCGGTTGGTTGAAATGGCAGTGAGGCTGATTTTGTAGGGGGGACAAAAGAGTCGAAACTGTGAGCATACATTTGTTATCATGATTAGCTTAATGTCAGTTCTCTTCCATTACAGACTTTAATTCTCTGTAAATGTGAACATATCGAGAAGCTCCCTTTGTAGTACATGAATACGGAGAAAGTGGAGGTGTGTAGGCAGAGAGTGTAGGTGCTTGAGTGTGGGTGTGTATTGGCTGGGTGTGTTTGGTATATGTATTTATAGAGTGAAGGTGTGTCTGTAAATGTGTCCAACTCAAGTGAGTAAAATGAAAGTGTGTGTGTGTGTGTGTGTGTAAAGTATAGGTGTATAATGTGTAGATATAAATAGTGTAGGTATATAGTTTGTAGGAATGGTTAAAATTTAGTCTCCCCTAAACTGAATAAAATCGTCTGGGGAGAGTAGAAAATAATTTTTCATACGAGTACGTCAGTGTAGTGAAGAAATTAACAATTGTCATAGTGGAGGGATTAACGAAGGATATATCTGAGCCCTCCAGTTCGAAAAATCTAAGTTGAATAAAATCGTTTAGGTACAGGAAGAAATAATAAAGATGTAGAAGTAGTGTACGAGTGGATGGAAAAAACAGCGTAGGTGTAGGAAACTGGTGAGAATATTATGGTATCAGATGAAGAGGTTACTAATCTGGATGCATAGTAAGTAGAGAATGCAAGTAACTGATTGTATAGTGGAGAGAGAGAGAGAAATGTGGGCAGGGTGTGGGAGGGGACGGCAAGGTGTTTGATCCCTCGAGCAAAGATGCAATCCAAGTATTCATAAAAGATTTTAACTCATTGTTGCAATATATATATATATATATATATATATATATATATATATATATATATATATATATATATATATATATATATAGTTAAGTGTTATCTTGAGTAATTCGGTTTAGTCACTTACTTGACCTTAGTAATCGCTCTGGGGTAATTATGAAGCGTTTGGTAACCGTATGAATAAAGACAAAATCATAAAACAAACAGTCTTACCCCAAAGACCTTGAGGGATCTTTCTAAAACTGGATGTAATATTTTGCTAATAGCCAGGATAGAATACAAGGGATTGGTTTGGTTGAAGGGATTGAATAATATTCCTTGCGTTACCCGGGGAAAGAAATAAGATGCCTCCTCGTGGTAAAGGGGTTAAATACTCTTCCCTATCGCTACTTCAATGGTCACTGCTCCTGTGAACTGTTCGCTTGCATCCCTCCACCGCTCCGGCGTGCGCGTAGCACCCGTCTAGCAGCAAACTCTCATCTATTTTCTGTCCAGGTCTCTAATACAAGAGTTAACATTTACTCCCTGTCCCTCATGTAAGCAGCAGGTAAACTCTGGAACTGTCTTCCTTTCTCTGTATTTCCCACTACCAGTCTTTTAAACGGAGTGTCCCGGCATCCCTAAATGAACAGATCTTGAATTTGGCTCTGTTATCTTCTTTGTATATTTTCTTTGATGGAACAATTGGCGCGTTTCTAGTCTTTGGATCCGTCTTCCTTGCATACAAATAATCTGCCTAAGCTTAAGGGAGTTTATGAATGTGGTTTGTGATCCCCTGTGCCAAAATGCAGCACGCAGATGTGGAAGGTTATATGCAGGAGTTTCCTTGTTAACACACTCTGTTGACCTCCCCCTCACCCCAACACCTTCAGGCCATGGAGAGAGAGAGAGAGAGAGAGAGAGAGAGAGAGAGAGAGAGAATGAACGATGAAAGTAAGAAGTAAAGGTAAAATGGAGTAGGAGTGGAGAACAGGTGTAGAGGACAAAAAAGAGGGTGGAGGCTGTTGTCCAATAAGGGGGAGATATGGCAAGTGCTGGCTGAGAGAGAGAGAGAGAGAGAGAGAGAGAGAGAGAGAGAGTGAAGGAGGCGAGGAGAAAGAAGGCGAAGGAACAGGTTGCAGAATGAGGAAAGTAAAACATTAAGCTAAAAGTGAAGTGGAGGAAGTGAAGAAGACGAGAATATCATGATAACATATGAAGGAAAACTGAGATTGTAAGGCAGATTAAATTTGCAAACAACTGAAGTAGCAGTGGGTAAAATTTTGGTGTACTGCCTGATGTGACAAGGAAGATAGAATCGTGTTGGTAATAAAGTATAACAAAAACTAACTTGGAAGAACAATCAAGAGTGAACCTGAAACAAGTAGCATTTTTGCAAAATTTAAGCAGTTCTGGCTGAATTAGGAAGGAAGAGGAGATGGCCGTGAAACACACACACACACACACACACACACACACACACACACACACACACACACACACACACACACACACACACACACACACACACACACACACACACACACACACACACACACACACACACACACACACACACACACACACACACACACACACACACACACACACACACACACACACACACACACACACACACACACACACACACACACACACACACACACACACACACACACACACACACACACACACACACACACACACACACACACACACACACACACACACACACACACAAGTGAAAGAAGTATTAATAAGAAAAAAATATGGATACCCTGCCCGAAGTGATAATTTAGAGGGGAGGTAGTAGTGGCAGTAGTAAATGAAAATAAAAGGGAGAGCCTGTAAGGAAAGTGAACAATGCAAAGGAAAGGTGAACTAGCAACCAGTGGGTATACTACCTGAAGTAGTAAGACAGAGGGGGAAATAATGATAATAGTAAATGAAAAAAAAATAACTTTGAAAGGAAAATGAAGACCGTAAACGAAAAGAAGAGTAACAGTGAGTAAAGTCTGGATAACCCGCCTGTTTTGGGAAGACATGTGATGGTAACAAAAAGCTGTGGATCTCTTAAGTGGAGGGATCAAATGGAAGAATACATGGTGGAGGGTGACTTGTGGTGGCGTAATGGTAGGTTATTTGGGAGACCACTCAGTGCTGACCACTACGGATGGCTTCTTGGTACTGGAGACGAGATGGAGAGATTGTGGCATGCCAGAGTGGATGACAGGGAGACAACAGTTAAGAGGGAGGGAAGAGGAACAGGGGATGAAGAGGGAGACAAAAATTTAATTGGAGGGAGAGAGGAGAAATGAGAGGAGTAAAGGTGAGAGATTGTGGATTGTCACAGTGGATGAAGAGGGAGGCAGGAAGTAAGAAGAAGGAAGGAACAAGTTGAGATGAGAAGAGGGAGGGTGAAGAAGGTAGATTACAGGTGGATATGGGAGAGATGAAAGGGCACGAGGGAGGAGAGATGGGGAGATTGTGGGGTGTCAGATTGGATGAAGAGGAGACAAGAAGTAAAAGGAATGGTAATGGAGAGAGAGGAAAGAAGGAAAGATGAAGGGACAAAAGCGAAGAGAAATGGAGGGATTGTGAGGTGTCAGACCAGATGAAGAGACAATTACCATAAAAGGAAAGGTGAAGGAAAGAGAGGAACAGGAGAGTTGGGAGGGATAGGAAAGGAAAAGATGAGAGGGATGCTCACAGACAGTAACAATAGCCTACCCGTTAAGATTGTCTTTTCTTTGTTTCCATAATCTTTGCTTTTGGCCCAAGGGTCATGCTTGGATTTATAACGTTGACACTGTTGCCTATTAATTTTGGTGAACTCCGAACTTTTTTGCTTCATTGTTCTGTCATGTGAGTGTTAAATTTTTTACTGGCATTAAGAAAAACAATTAGATTAAAGCACAATTGTACAGCTTTGTCGGGATCTTGAATGTTTCCATTTCCCTTCAGTACAATAAAATACTTTTGTATATACTGTATTATTGCCTCCGCCGGACGATTTTACTTAGTTTGCAAGAGACTTTTCGAACTGGGAGGGGTGGTTAAAGATTTCATGTTACCTCCTTGGTTTCTAGGTGACTCTCTTAAGCTGAATAATATAGATTGAAAGTAGCAAGAATACACCTATAATACAGTAATATCATCGTGCAAGGAGGTAATTTATCAGTGTCAAATATTTGAACAGTGGTATTCCTCCACTGCTGCATGTAATTGTACTTTGATTTTTTTCGTAATTAACTTTCATATTTCTAGCGTCTGAAGTCTCGTAACCACTTACCTACGATGACGGTTTTATTGTTCCTATCTGCAGATGATTATATTTAGCTTTGGAGAGACGCTTTGAGCTGAAGAGTTTGGTATCGCATAACACGATCACTTGGGATCTTTTGATGTTCAGAAAATGGTTTGACATGAGATGAAACGAAGTAACTGAACAACGAAATAACTTAAGAACGAAATAAGTGAGAACGAAATAACAAAGACGTCCCCGGGCTGAAGGTGTTGTCATACACGTCGTCCTCACAGATATTGAGATCGTAGGTGACTGTATGGTGATCCCTGATGCTGCACTGCCTCTTATCCCACTAGTGGCCAGTGTTGCTGTGTGTGGGATTTTGCTGCAAGGATACATAGCGTACCGCCCTCCGCCTATCGCCTCAAACTGGAAAAGCTCACAGCTCCAAACCTTGGGGTTCACCCATGACAGGCGTTTGCAAATGCCAAGTTGTCTTCCTATGAACGGATACTGAGCGCAAATTGTAAAAAAAAAATAATAATCTTTCTCGGCTGGGTCAGAAAAAGTTTGTTTGATGTCATACAATTGGATAGTTTTACTCAGATTAGGATAAATCCCCAGTAGGTAAGGAGTTCATGAAGGACATATCCAACTCTTCTAGGCAAGCAGCTTTTCCTAACCTGAGTAAAAGCGTTAGGTGGTCTCAAAATAATACAAAAAAGACGTTACTTGGGTTAAAATGGTAAGAGGTACATAAATCAGAGGAAAAGATGCCTGCCAGGTACAGTCAGGGACGGAAGTTCGTGTGCCCTTCCACTGCGGTTACTTCACGCTGAAGGTACTGTACGTCCGTCACTTTCCCTCCTGATGCATCATGTCAGAGAGAATCAGAAATTGACAGAGAAACACGTCACGCCTCTCGTAGCTTAGGTAGATTAGTCGGCAGAAGACAGCGAGGAGAAGAGGAAGTGAAATATTAAGTGAACTTTTGTACCCGGCTCTACAAATTATTCTCCCTCCCTTCCTGTGCTGTAGGAGGTACGGGGCTGCTTGCAAACGTAGGTGCTGGGTGACGCGGCTAGCCACATCACGCCAGTAGAATGGGAGAGAAATTTCAGTCTGCTTTTCAGTTGCATCTTAAAATATTCAGGGAATACGTGGTCGATGATGAGCAGGGAATGCGTAGTTTGAGATGAGAGAGAAGGGGGGGGGGAGAAGGGGGTATCAGCTCTTACCCCCTCCCCCCTGCCCTCCTGTCTGCCTCACACGTTCCCTTGTTTGCCTCACCTTCTCCTGCCTCACCCCCTGCCTCGATCTAAGTGAATCTGGGTGGCAGGAGACAGTTAGCGCAAGAGATAACGCTGCCTCATTCCACCCCACCCTGCGACTGAGAGAGAGAGAGGGGGGGGGGGATAGTAGAATAGTGTGGGTGAAGGAGTAAGATGAAGACTGAGAAAGAGAGAGCAGAGGAAGAGAGAGATAGAACAATTTGTAGAGTAAGAAGCAGGTTGAGAAATGGAGAGAAAAAGTAGATAGTAGAGAGGGGAGCGAAGGAGGAGAGGGAGGAATGAAGAGCTGTTATTAGTTGTACAAAAGTCACAGCCATGCCTTGCACAGTGTTGCCAACTTAATGCTCCCTCTGCCACCCATTAATGCAGACGTCTGCCTCTGAAGTATATGGTAGTAGCCTGCTGCAAGAGGGTTGGAGTGCTTGACAGTCCTGTGTATAATGTAATGTCCAAAATATGACATCTTTCTTTGCCGTTATCGTCGTCGTCGTTGTCGATATATTATTACCATCATCGTCATCATCATCATCATCATCATCATTATTATCATCACCATCATCGTCTTATCGTCATTGCCTTCATCGTCATCATGAGTTGACTGTGAGAACAGTATGACAATGTAGATGAGAAGGATATGCCCACGAAACACTACAGCCGAAATTGGCAAAAGAACTTAAGAACGAACATCATGAAGTATGAGAAGATAGGTCGGAGTTTTCAAAGGAAAGAAGGAAAGTGAACCATATTGCACGTAATGAGACCCATTCAATAGCTTAATGGCGGTCGAGATTGAACTTGGGCAGACATTGGTTTAGGTCAGTGTTCCCAGCAAGACTGGATTTCTACCACTACCCCCCCCCCCCCACCTTTACCTCACCTCACCTCACCTCACCTCACTTCATCCTCCCACACCCTCACCTTACCTTATCTCTTCTCGCATCATCATCCCACCCTTTCACTCAACCCTACCTTGCTTCATTTCACTTCATATTTCCACCCCCTCACCTCGTCTAACCTTACCTCACCTCATTTCATTCTCCCATCCCCCTCACCTTACCTTACCTCACCTCACTTCATCCCCCCATCCTCCTCATCTCATCTTACCTCACCTCGCTTCACTTCATCCTCCCACTTCCTCACTCCACTTTACCGTACCTCATCTCACTTCATCTTCCCATCCCCTCACCTTACCTTACCTCATCTCACTTCATCCTTCCATCCCTTCACCTCACATTACCATACCTCACTTCATCTTCCCACCCCCTTACCTCACCTCACCTTACCTTACCTCATCTCATCTCACCTCACTTCATCTCCCTACCTCTAACCTCATCTCTCGCCCTCCACCCCAGCCAACCCCCATCCCATCCCTCGCCTCATCCCCCCCCCTTCCCCTTCACCTTCGATTACCGTCCTCAGAATGTCTTTTTTTTTTTTTTTCCCCCTGCACCCCTTACACATTACCCCCTCTTAGCACCACTTGAGGCAACCACACCTCACTCGAGAGAGAGAGAGAGAGGGAGAGGGAGAGAGAGAGAGAGGGAGGGGGGGAGGTAAGAGAAACGTGAACGGAAACGAGAAAAGTGAAGGAAAGAGCTGCTGAAGGAGGAGGCAGTAGGAGTTAGGGAAAGAAGGAAAACAAATGAATATAACAGTTAATTCAGAGTGAATGGAAAGTAAATGAATAACAAGAGGCAATAAGCAGGAAATGAATAAGTAAAGGAAGCAGGGGATCATGTGGTAAGATGAAAGAAAATGATGAGAAAGTAATAAGAATAAGGAATGAGAGACAGAAGAATAGATTTAGTTGAATAAGAAATGAGTAGTTAAAAAGAAAAGAGTTGGAGGACACAGTAAGAAAGAAACCAAAGGGAAAGATAAAAAAAAAAAGTAAACTTGTGAATGTAAGATCAAGAGAAACGCAGAAGAAATATGGATGTAGGGATCGGCGCAAGAACGCGGGAATGATAGAAAGAACAATGGAGGCTTAGTGACAGGACAGTTAATGAGAGAGAGAGAGAGAGAGAGAGAGAGAGAGAGAGAGAGAGAGAGAGAGGATACATAAATGAGAAGGAAAGAGAAATGTGTTGAGAAGGAAGAAGGGAGTGAAACGTACGAGAGAGGAGAGGGAGTAGGAAGGATAAACAAAAGAAGTTAACTGCAAAATCGGAACGAGTAGAAAAGAATGGCAAGGGGGAAGTAATAGCAAGAAAATATAAGGTTGAGGAAGACGGAGATGACTAACCGTGAAGTAGGAAGAACATGAGAAGGATTTAAGGTGAAGAAGAGGTGGAGAAGGCGGCGAAAAAGAAGGGGTTACTGTTAAGAAGAAAATGAGAAGAATTAAGAAAGAAACCGAAGGCGAAGATGGAGGAATAGGAAAGTAAAATTGTGAATACGAATATCAAGAGGAACTGGAGTGGAATCGATAAGAAACAGATGTGGAGAATAATCGAGGTGGGAAAAAGAAAGAGGACATAAGAGGAAAGGATAGGCAGAGAGAGAGAGAGAGAGAGGAGGGGGGGGGGGAAGCTTGTGTGTGTGAGGCAAGTTAACGTCGTGTTTACCATGTTATTATCAAGTTACAGTTTTTTTGCTAGTCTGCCCCGTCCCTCCCTCTCTCTGTCTATCTGTTTATCTCTAGTTGTCTGTCTTTCTATCTGTCGGTCTCTCCTTCCTTATCCCTTGTAATATCCCATGCCTCACCCACAGTCATTATCATTTTCCATCATCCTTAATCTTATCTCTCCCCCTCCCCCACCTAATTCCAGTCTCTGCATCTTTCCTTGCCCTACCCCTTATATGCCTCACCCCGAACCTGTCTCACCCACCTCCCTACCTAACCCACACCTTGCTTAGGTCTCCCTCACTTATCTACTGTACGGTACCTTACTCCTGGTCGACCTCCTGTTTCTAGTTCATTCCCTCCATCGTACCCTGCCTCAACCCCCCCCCCCCCTCCAGTCTGCCTCACTCACGTCTTGGCTCACCCGTCCTTCTCTTTTCACGTATTACATGCCTCCCCCTCGTGTCTCACCCATGTACCTAACACTTCTACCTTGCCTTTTTAATTCACTTTCAGCCTCATTCTATACCTCATCCATCCCTTTCCTCACACCTATCTCACCCACGCTCTGCGTTGCCTCTTTCAGCCTCGCTAACCTCTTGCTTCACCAGTCGTTAGCCTCCTACCCCCTCTGCATCACCCGTTGCCTACCTCATCAATCTCTACCTCACCACCTCTCTTACCTCACTCACCCTTACCTTGTTACCCACTCCTGATTCACCCCATCCCATCCTCATCCACTTTATTCCCTACCAACCCTTTTCTCACCCATCAGTATCTCTTCACCACTGTCTGCCTCACCCTCTCTTCCTCATTCACCCCCTCCAGCTCACTCATACCTTTTTTCACCACGCTTTTCTTATCTCTTACTCCTTGCCTCACCATCCTCAGTATCAGCTCCTACCTCCCACACCCCCGCACCTTCCTGCCTGCCTGCCTCACTCGTTCCTTTGTTTGCCTCACTTCTGCCTCACCCCCTGCCTCGATCTAAGTGAATCTTGGTGGCAGGAGACAATCAGCGCCAGAGATAACGCTGCCTCACCCCACCCCACCCCACCCGACCCACCCCGCTACTGAGAGAGAGAGAGAGAGAGAGAGAGAGAGAGAGAGAGAGAGTCGCTACTGCAGCAGGCTGGCTTTGCTGTGTTAAGCAGCTCAATAATTTTGTACCTTGTGTTGGATGGACTGGAACAAGCTTCATACCCCGCCCTTATCAGTTATATGCATACCTGACCTATATATCACTGTCTAACTGATATCACTCATCATTTGTTTTATTTCCTTCCTGTCATGTCAGCTCATTTTAGGACCTTACCAAACAGATGCCTTTTCGTAATACTTTCATCATCCACTTAATCTAAGAATCATTCCTGACTGTGCCTTTTCAGTAATCAGTGTGAAAGGTTCTTTGTTACATATTATTTTGTCATTTTTTGTTAAAACCTTATAAGGATTTTATATTCATTCTACAGTTCAGACACCAAAAATGCACCACATCATCTAAATGCAACTTTACAAAGGCAAGGTAAAATTTGCAGTGTTACTTTAAATGCCCCGATGCTTAGAGTAATAAATATTCCAGCATCCCATTTGATTAATTCCCAGTAATGATACATTGTTGCCAAGGTTTAAAGTTTAAATTCAGTTAACAATGACTCGTAAATCCCTCTCACATTCTAATAATTCTGTATTACCGATTTATTTTGTATTTAGTGTCTGCGATTCACTTGCCTACATTGAGTACTAAACATTTTCTTCGTTAAGTTTCAGTTACCAGACCTCTCCTCCACTTGCACAGTATGTCGAGGTCCTACTGAAAGCTGTTGTAGTCACCTGTTGAGCTAATACGTCCTTTTTGTGTGTGTGGCCTCTGTAAAATTACTGATACAGCTTGTAATTCAAAGTCTAGATCAGTGTGGTAAAACACAAATGAACAGCAAGGGACCAAGGCAGAGTTGTGTGGCATTGTGCTTGTTGTTGATGCCCAGTCAGAGTTAATACCGTTTATACTTACCCATCGCCTCTTTCCCTCTTCCACTGAACTCTGTCCATTTCAAAATATCGCCGTATGTACTATGCGGTGGCGTAGCGATCACACTTTCCTATTCATCCTTTGTGAGGAACCCTTTTAGAGGCTGTGCTGAAGTCTAGATAAGTATTGTCGTACGCTTTTATCGCTATCTGCCGTCTCATATACTTGGGAGAAAAATATTGCTAAATTTGTTAGGCAGGATCGACCTTGCATGAACCCCTGTTGGGAGAGACAGGGAATGAGTCGGGACGGAGATAGACCTGACAGCACAGAAGCTTTTTAGAGAACATTCACGAGAGAGAGAGAGAGAGAATTAGGATGTATGTACTAATAGAAGTGTTTTTTGCGTGCGTGTTCGTGGGTGTTTTTGCAGCAGGTGTATAGAAGCTGTGTGTGTGTGTGTGTGTGTGTGTACAGCGTAAGCACTAATGAGACCGAGCAACAGGATAGGTAGACAGTGGGGTGTAGTGTAAGGGGTGACAGGGTGGCGGCCATTCGTGACTCCAAGAAACGTTTAACCCATGTACACACTGACAAGGGTACGTATGGGAAGGGTGGATGTGTGTGTGTGTGTGTGTGTGTGTGTGTGTGTGTGTGTGTGTGTGTGTGTGTGTGAGGAGGTGGGTCTCGCACTTAGTAGCCTCACCTTGTCATCACATTCAGCCTCAGCCTGAATGGTTCCTTCGCCTAATCACCTATGCTTCCCCACCACCCTGCCCCCTGCTTAACCCACCTCCCTGCCCCCTGCCCAACCCACCTCCCTGCTCCCTGCCTAACCTACCTCCTGCCCCCAGCTTCTCAGTCTTATCTCACTTGCTTCATCCTGCCTCTCTTGTCTACCTTTTCCTCAGCTTCGTCTCCCCTTCTCTCTCCCTATTCTTAACACCCCTCTCCTCCTCCCCTCATTCTTTACCTCACCTCCTCCCCCCCCACACACACACACACTGCCGGAGTCCTCCTTTTAAATTTTTCCGCCACCCTCCCACACAGTTTTCCTTCCCCCCCACCCCGTCCAGAAGTCGTGTGTGGGAGCCTTCAGTCTGTTGCTGTGGTCAGGCAGGTGTAATTATTGCCAAACAAGCAGCCGGTTGCACCAGAGGATGATGCTGGTAGTTGTGGTCGTGCTTGGCTGGTGACGGTAGTGGGATATAATCTGGTGGGCTTTTATTATTTTATGGGCCAGACTCCTGGAGTAGGCTTAACAGCCCCTTTACTTAGGCCCAGCAGTCTTCTTACGTACCACACACCCTCACATGTGACCACTTCGACACAAATACACACCTTCCTTGTCGAAGAAATGCTGCTGTCTCAGTCAGAACTGATACATTGGTATTGGTAGGGGTGTTTTTAGGACTTGTCGGTGGGTCTTGTAAAAATCATCCCATTAAACTGTTCCCTGTCCTAGTGTGGGGTCAGACTGGAGTCACTTCAGACAACAGACCACCCCTCCAGCCACTCATTTGGAAGTTGTGATTGTGGTGGGGTATTTGTGGTTGGGATTATGGTTGTCGTGGGGCATTTGTAGTTGGGATTATGGTTGTGGTGGGGTATTTGTAGTACGATAGTGATGGTGGGGTGTTTGTAGTTGTGGTGGTGGTTGTGGTGGGGGTATTTGTACCTGTGGTGATGGTTCAGATAGGTTGTGGAACTAGTATAATGTCCCTCGTTAACCTTTTCAGCCCGAGTTGACAGTTTCAGTATTTTTGGTGTTACCGGACGGTATAGTTCAGCCAAGAACGATGGTAATGATGTAGTTAAGACTATATATAACACCTCATTTAGAAAATCTCACTCCAGGCTGAATAAATTCCTTTGAAGGGAGGCCCCCCCCCCAAAAAAAAAAGGCGTTATCACAGTAAAGGGTTAAACTACCTCACTTACACTAAAGTAATTTTTTTTTTTTTTTTATCATCGTGCCGCCTAGATACTGTCCTATTAAGCATAGGAAGGACTTCTCGAAATTGTTGGGTCAGATATAGCCTTCGATAATACCTTCACTGCCACAGTTGGATAAAAATGTCGTCACATAACCGGGTTGTAGTGTGAAGAAAAGGAAGAAAACAGAGTCACAGTGAAAGGGTTAATACCCTACGATGACGTACTATTTAATTAGTATTTTGGTGCCTTAGAACGCTCTTATTAAACTTGGGAATAACTTTTTCTAATTGGAAGGGTTACATGGTACATTGTATGTAGTATATAGTTTTCATGAGCCCCTTCACTGACAGGGGGCTGTCCTGGGCTGAATATAGTACAGTATGTCGTAGGACAAAAAAATAAGTACGTCATCGTAGTGAATGGGTTAAAAGAATCATTGGACTAGCAGAGAGGTAACCAAGAGATGGAGTGCGAGGACGAGGCGAACAAAGAACCAGCTGGGGAGATGAGATTAGTAAATGTATTGGATGGGATAGAACGGGTTAGCATCCAACAGGTGTGAATGGACACGTCTGGGTGACATCTTTAACACTGGTTGGTGGTGGTGATGGTGAGACAGGTGTTGTGGTAGTGGTGTTGATGTTGGTGTTGGTAGTGTTGTAAGTGTTGGTGATAATAAAAATGATGGTGGTGGTAATGATGGTGATTGTGGTAATGGTAGTTGTACTGTGGTAGTGGTGGTTGTGGTGGTTATATGACTGATTGTGGTTTAAGATTTATGATGGTTGTGGTAATAGTGGTTGTGGTGGTGGTGGTGTTAATGCAAGTGATAATGATGAAATGCTGCTGCTGGTGGTCAGTTCTGGAGTTGTACTGTAGGTGATAATGGCGATGGTGGTAGTAGTGTTGTTGGTGATAATGGTGATGGTGGTGGTTGTGGTGGTGGTAGTGGTAGTGGTGATAATGGTGATGGTAGTGGAGGTGGTTGAGTAGGTTTAGCCTCAGGCGGGACTGCTTGGGCCTTGCATGTACTGCGTGTGTGTTCCTTTGTACACCTCCCACGCATACCATTCTTCGTATACATCCTCCATTGAACACCTTTATACACTCATGTACGTCCTTTAACACCTTCATGTAGCCTACACCCGTCCTTGTCTAATGCTCATCCATCCATGTACAAATACATCTTTTCCTCGAATGATGTCTGCATGAGCTCCCTTGACCACCTTGACCTTGTACACCTTTCCTGCTGTACAACCCATCATTGAGGCACTACAGTCTGTACATTAATATATGTGCATTGGCTCATCTAGTTACACAACCTCAATACAAGACTGATTCTCTTTCTCTCTCTCTCTCTCTCTCTCTTTCTGGAATTGTAACCTGTAAATGCCAATACAGTCAACTCACAGCACTATTTCTACTGAACCAGGATACATCAGTCATGTTAGGCGGTCCTTCCTCAGGGTGTATAAGACATAAATATTAACTTTTGGTAGAATTAATTATGTATATTTAAACTATAACATAATGGTTTTATATTTTTTAGTTAGTTAATTAGTGACTATTCGTAGAGAGAGAGAGAGAGAGAGAGAGAGAGAGAGAGAGAGAGAGAGAGAGAGAGAGTGTGTGTGTGTGTGTGTGTGTGTGTGTGTGTGCGTGCGTGCGTGCGTGTCCGTCCGTCCGTATACTCATCTCTTCCTTCCACACCCCCCTATCCTTCCCCTTCCCTCCCTCTCACCTTTATTTCTTCTTACCTCTCTATGCCCAATCCATCCGCCTTAATCCCTTCCTCCTCTCCACCTCTCTATCCTCCATCATTTTCCTTCATCCCATCCTCCCCCCCGTTTCTCCCCTTCACCCCATACATCTGTGAACCAATCCCTGTTGTCTGGTGGAAGAGGCAGCACACTTCATTATCTCCTCCCCACCTAAGCCTCAAAAGGGTTCCAACTCTCCTAATACCCGATCCTCTGATGTATAGTGTCCAGGTTTTGTGTTTATTTTTTGTGTGTCTGTACTTAGCACTTTGGGCAAGGTTGGAGAGAGGTTCTGATCGGCTTGGCTTGGTTTTTTGTAGGGGTTAAGGTGATTGAGAGAGAGAGAGAGAGAGAGAGAGAGAGACAGACAGACAGACAGACAGGAAAAAAGAAAGCGAGAGGAAAAAAGTATACAGCGCTGTAGTGTAAACTCTTATATCAAAGTCAGCCGTCCGTGATAATGATCAGATACGCAACATTGATGACGAAACAACTGAGGATTCTTACCCCCCCTCCTCTCTCTCTCTCTCTCTCTCTCTCTCTCTCTCTCTCTCTCTCTCTCTCTCTCTCTCAAATGAATATCTATTAATCCATCTTTGTATCTGTCCATTCATCCGTATCTGTCTATCTATCTGTCTGTCTATATTGATGATAGGCTAGATAGATAGATAGATATTGATATATTTATATAAAATATCGTTACCTCCGCCAGTGAAGTTGGGCGTCGGTCATATATTCACCCGTGTCTGTTTGTGTACAAGATATCTCAAAAAGTTATCAGATGTCAGTGAAATGTGGTGGATCGGTGGGCAGCGGATCAAGGATAAGCTGGTTAGATTTTGAAGTGGATCTAGATAAGGATGCAGGAACGATCATTAAATGTTATTGGCGTTGTCAGAGGTATGCGCTGTGAGACTGTGTAACAGGGCAGACTAAGACCGTAGAATTAATTGACTGAGAGTCCGTAACAGTATTCGTCTGGTAGGGAAGAGCAAGTACAGCAGTGAATAATAATTTTTATTGACGTTGATAGAGGTATGCGATCTGTGAGTGCATTCTAGTTTTTCTTTTATTTCAGGTCTTTCCAGTTCTTCATATTTCAACTTTCTCATTCCGTAACTTTTTCCCGTCTGTTCTTCCTCACCCCTCTGCTCTTCCCAATCTGTCCTCTCCTTTCTTCTGCATCCCCACTTCACTTCCCACTCTCGTTCTCTTCCCCTTTGCACCTTCTCCTCCCCTCTTCTTTGTTCCTCCTCCTTTTATTTTTTTTTTCCGACGTGAATTGATGGATTCCTGCATTTCCCACGCCGCTTGTTTTTATGCAAGTTTAGCATTGTGATCATGTCCCACGTCCTTTCACTGAATAGCAGTAATTTTTACTGCTTCATTGTGTATTCCTCTCATTTACGTTCCTCTTCCCTCTCCTTTTCTCTTGTGTTCCTGTCCGTTCCTTCATTTTTGCTGCTTCGTCCTCTGTTCTCCTGTTTCATTTCATCTGCTGTTCCTCTCTCTTTCCTTTCTCGCAGCCTGTTCCTCTCATTTTATATGTCCCTGTGTGTTCGTTCTTGTGTTTTTGTTAAGTTCCATTTCCAGTTTTGTTAAGTTCCTTTTCCAGTTTTTGTTTAGTCTCGTCAGTATGTGTGTAGTTTTCTCGTATTCGTTTTTCCTTTCGTTAGTTCCTTCCGTTTTCTCCATTCACTCTCCTACTCCCCCCCTCCTCCCTCTGTTCCTGTTGCACCTGTCCTTCCGTCTGTTTGTTCCTTCCTTTCCGTAGCTGTCTAGTAAATATTATCTTAACCCCCCTTTCCATATCCCTGTTACCCTTCTTCCACTTTCTTTGACCCTCATTTTCTTCCTCCGTTATCTCCCCTCTTCGCTTTCACCCTGTATTCTTTGTCCACCCTTCCTTCCATCCCCTTCTTTCGCTGTTAGAGTATAACCCACCACACAACATCGTTCTTGAACGTGAGGTAAGAACCAAACCCACCAAGCCACCGAGTCGCCATCTCTCTTCCTCCCCCCCCCCTCCCCTCTCCACATCCTCCCCGTCCCACTTCTCATGTTGTGTTCAGTAGGGTCGTTTTCACCTTTATCGCGGCAGTTTGATCTGATATCACCCTACCACCTGACTTCGTCCTCCCTCTCTCTCTCTCTCTCTCTCTCTCTCTCTCTCTCTCTCTCTCTCTCTCTCTCTCTCATCAGTATCTAACTCGAATATAATTTTGACTTTATATTAGAAATCAGGGGGGACTGGACGTTAATGTGTGCAAATTGATCTCCCCATTGACGCCCAGTGTGCGTTGATTAACCGTCTGTTTTGCATTACAGGCTTTACATACTGTTATGACCAACTCCAAACGATTTTATAGTTATGACAAACCATCTACAGCCAGTTGAGAAAAGAGAAACTTACCTTGAAATTTTATGTAATGCCAAAACAAAAGACTCTTGCAGATGGTGTAAGAGGAGGTTAGGGAGAATAAACAGAAGCGGAGGTTGGAATAAAAACAGGGAGATGATGTGAGGAAAAAAATAAAAGAACAGTC
Organism: Coenobita brevimanus; assembly: GCF_032717465.1. Classification (NCBI taxonomy): domain Eukaryota; kingdom Metazoa; phylum Arthropoda; class Malacostraca; order Decapoda; family Coenobitidae; genus Coenobita; species Coenobita brevimanus. The sequence continues at coordinate 7,102,513 of NC_137059.1, forward strand.
GGTGTAAGAGTAAGAAGAGACCTGGTGTGTGTGGTGTGGCCAGAGATCAGCGTCACAGAATCTGGCAGAGAGGAGTGAGACGGGTGCATTGTGAAGGGTCAGTACAAGGTCAGGTGGCGATGTGTGAGTCGTTTTGTGTCCTTGACTGTGGGAGGGGGAAGAGCTGGGTACAAGTGGGGAAATGGAGGAGGAAGAACTGTAGAGCTGGAGGGTAAATGGGGAGGGTTGGGACGAAATGGGATATGACAGCAGATGAAGAGGGGGAGGGGAAGAAAGTGGGCGAGTGTGGTAGTGTGAGACGGGAGGGACGTTAGCGCTGGTCGGGTGAAGATATGTGAAGTAAAAAGGAGATAAAGAAAGTGGAGAACTGGAATGGGGAGAGTAAGGAAGTGGGGTGTAAAAGGTGGAATGAAAGTGAGGTTAGGACGTGGAGACAAATGGGGGAGACGAGGGACGTTGGGGCTGGAGGGTAAGTGGGAAGGGATGGGGAGAAATGGGGGTAGAAAATGAAATGGAAGGGGAGAGGAGGTGTTAGGTGGAGGAGTGGGAGGTCCTGAATGTGCGAAGTGAATGAGAAATGAAAAATGGGGAGAGAGGGAGGAGAATAATTGAAGTTATGGTGGTGACGGATGAAGAGGATAATGGTGTCTGGTGATGGTGGTGGGGTTGCATCGCGTTTATTCTGACCTGAAGAAGATCCCTAACTCCTCTCAGCTCAGTTGATGGACGTATGTAGTGGTCACATTGGAGGGTTTATCAAACTACCGTACTGTTCATTTACTTCTCAGGCGTATCATTGGCAAGGCACACACTGTCAGTACATAACAAAAAATTCTTGGGTGCTGGTATATTGTGCACAGATTTTGTTGTTAGTGATGATAAACCTTCCTCGTTTTATTTATTTTTTTCTGAGTTGTCATTCTGTGTTCACTGCAGTAACACATAAGACGTTAAAGGACTGGAAGTGTTTGTTTAGAGTTTGAATGAAGAATATTATGTTATTATTATGTATTACTCCATCTGTCTCCTACCTGGCGGCGGGAAGGTTTGAAGGATGGTAGGGAGGATCCAGGTACCGGAGGGTGGGAGGAGGGGAGAGGGAATGGAAGAGAGGTTGAAGGTAGGGAACGGAGGAGGAGCATATGAGGGGGGAATCAGGAGTGAGGGTGGTCAAGGTGAAGGCTGCTGAGATAATTACAGGTGGGATGACTGGCCAGGTAACGTCACTGCACCTGGCAGACATGGAACAGTTTAGTGCCCACCTCTCTCTCTCTCTCTCTTTCTCTCTCACACACACACACACACACACACACACACACACACACACACACACACACACACACACACACACACCTCTCTCTCTCTCTCTCTCTCTCTCTCTCTCTCTCTCACTCATAAAATTGCCTTTATCCGAGTTCCTCATTAACTTAGTGAACTTCTGAACTTTGATACCCACTGGGAGCAATTTGTCTGGTATTTGAATTCGCCCTCTCTCTCTTAATATAAATTCCTCCATCGGTATTTCGATATAATGAACAGGAGCTTTGGAGAGTGATGTAGTTTTGTTATATCTCTGAGTGTCGTGCCTTGAAAGTAAATGTAGATAAGAGTGGCCTGAAGTGATGGTTGTTGAGAGAGATACCTCCCAGGGTGATGTTGTGGCGAAAGGAGAGCAGCTTAACGGTGATGGTTGTTGAGAGAGATATCTCCCAGGGTGATGTTCTGGCGAAAAGAGAGTAGCATAACGTAGTGAACGAGTTTAAGTACCTGGATGCAGTGATGTAAAAGAGAGAGATGTGCAACGGAAATGGAAAGCAGAACGGCATAGGGAAGGAAAGTGATTGATGCTATGTAGGCCTTGATACGAAGCAGGTCTTGACTGTGGCAGCGGCATGAAGGAGTATTAATATCCACACTAACATTATGGCTATGAGACTGGTGTGGCATGAAAACGAAAGGCCAAGAGTTAGGGTGGTGGAGATAGGATTCCTGAAAAACGTGTGTGAAGTGCGGAGAGTCGATAGAATAATGTTATTCTTGAAAGATGTGGAGTAAATAAGTCCGTGGACGACAGAGTTAGAGAGAGCGTGCATGGAGTTTATGGTATCGTCATTTGGAGAGAGTGGATATAAACGTAGTGTTGAAAAGATATGTGTGAGTGAGTTTGAAGATGAGAGGAGGTGTGGTAAGCCAAGGAGATGAGTAGATAATGATAAATGATTATGTGAGAATGAGACGTATGGAAACTGACAAGGCTAAGGAACTGACAAGGGATCGCGCTAGTTGGGTGAATTTTGTACCGGGGAGTGTATGAGAAGGGGTTTTTTTTTTTTTTTTTTTTTTTTTTTTTTTTTAAAAGCCACCCCTTACGGGATTATGGCGTCTAGCAATAGATAGATAGATAGATACAGATCGTTGGGTTGACTCTGATAGGTTAATTATGAAGGTACGTGTGGACAGGTGTACCATTTAGGTGGGGCCAAGATTCCGAGGGCTTGAATGGTGATTGACTGGGTGTGTGACCTACTTCATTAGGCTGCTGCTGCTTAGTTCTCCCACCATCGTATTCTTCCACATCCTGACTTTCTGTACCGTACCTCACCCCACCTGCGGGTGTGAAAGAGAGGCGGATGATGATGATCCATCGGGTTTTCTCCTCCCTGTTTTGGTAAAAGTGTCCTGTAACATGTCTAACGTGCTCTGATAGGAATGACACGATGTCACAGTAATAGTGTGCCACAATGTCTGCACATCATACTTAGTATTTCTAACGAGTCTATAGTTATTCCAAAGTAGTTTGGATTTAGACATTTTTATCCATGTGATTTGATCGTATACCTTCGTATGTTTCAAAGAGTCTTGGCTTCTGTTTATGTATAAAGTCGTATTACCTCTGATAATGCTAACAGTTCTGTCCTGGAGTTCTGTAAGTGTTGTCTTAACTCTTTCATGGTCGAGAGAAACTCTCTTATCGTAGACAAACTAACACCATGATATTTTCTTCTACTGAGAGTGAGTTATATTATGCAAATATTTGCCAGCCTTATTTTTTAGATAATTATAAATAATGAATTAAATGTTTCTAATACATATTTTTAAATAAATTATCCTAACTCTTTGTCTCCTAACACACCCGTCTAATATGTCTTGTAATCACAGTTCATCCTTCCTCTACCCTTGCCAACCCCTCGTCTCCTGATCATCTCAACTCCCACCAATATCTAATTTCAAGAACTCCTCTCCCTTGATATCCTGAACTACCGGATCCGCCCCCAGCTGACACTACCCGGCCATGACCTGGGATGAGAGAGAGAGAGAGAGAGAGAGAGAGAGAGAGAGAGAGCATAAAGAGAAAATTCTTTAAGACACTAAATGCTATTAAAGAGAGAGATTTTTGACTGACAGACACACATTCATATATATAGATTGACGGACAGACTAACGAGCGGAGAAAATATCATGGTACGACCCTCCCCCCCAAAAAAAAAAAATAGCCTATATATATATATATATATATATATATATATATATATATATATATATATATATATATATATATATATATATATATATATATATAATAGACCAAAGGAGAAACGAGGGGAGGAGGAGGGACTGTGTATACGTGAACTGGAGGGAATTGGATCGTTAGATTCGATATGAGTGGCAAATACTAGGGTGGAAGGACGACTCATTTGGCCATATATAGGAAAGGATTAAAGGCTTGAGGCACCGTGAATAACTGGATGCGACGGCTGTTGTTATTTGTAAATGAGGAGGATTGAGAGCAGTAGTAAGCAAAAATAGCAGCTGGATAGGAAGTCATCGTCACCATTAACCCCTTCAATCCGTTTATCTTGTTGCGTATTATTATTTGTATCTTGAAGCGATTGTTTTTGGCCTTGGATAAATTTTTGGCATAGGAGTTAAATACCACGGTACAGCATTTGTTAATCCCGTCGTTACCAGTTTTTCAAATACCGGTATATAGTTATTCTTTTGACCTTTTCCCTTCTTTCAGCTTAATACGGTACCAAAGAATATCGTCTTTGTTCTTGCCATGGACGATGGTGCAGTTACAGCAAAACGAAACGCTTTGTCATTCAGTAAAAATGGTACCGATACAGAACGGTTTCTTAATCTGTGTACCGTATATCAGTCATCTGGTTAGTACCTTGAACATAGTGCAGTGATGAATAATCACAACGAATTCCTGCATGTTTTCGTGGCTGGTTTTCGTATAGCTTAGGACAGGTTTGATATGAAAGATAAGACCATGAACTATGATACAATGTAGGAGGAAAACTTTAACATGACCAGCAGGGGGACCGAGGGCTTCAGTTAGTCATAAATCAGACTTGGCTTTAAGCGTGGGTAACCCTTCAGCCTGAGGATGCCTTATATTTTGCGATCTGCAGATGTTCATATTCACCTTAGAAGAGGCTTTTTTAACTGGAAGGGTTTGATACAGCCGCCATTAACCCCTCTACTACTGTGGCGACCTCTTAAGCTTATAATCTTCTGGTGGAGATTGGAGAGATTTGTGAGGTGGAATGCAGGAGAGACTGTTGCAGATGTTTGATGGCGAATCTTCACGCAAAAGCTTCTTAGATGTTTGATGTTATTATGCAAAGTGAAAAAAAAAAGTTGAACGCCTGGAGAATGTGTCCTTCCTAAAGCAAATTGAACATAGATGTGAATCCCCGGCTACAACTTCCAGTCAGTCATGTGGGAGGGTATAAGGTGGCTAGAATCTATGACTTCGTGTGTGTGTGTGTGTGTGTGTGTGTGTGAGAGAGAGAGAGAGAGAGAGAAATTAGTGAGTGTGGTGATCCTGGTAATGGTGTATTGTAGTCTCGTCCTGATGCCTAATGAGTGAGGTGGGGTAGTTGTCCTCACCCTCACACCAGGGACGGAATTTGTGATGGATCTTAGTTAACTTCAACGATATAGAGAAGTCTCCATAACCAGTGAATTATTATCAGGTATATTTTCGTTTTTCGTATTGTATCACCTCTACGTTTTGTCTGGTTTTGGTGGCTGTGTGAATGAAGGAATCTTGTGTACAGCTTAGAACTATAGAAGGAGTATAATTAAGGACTTAGGTGGCTAATGAGAGGGTGGGTGTACTTGTCTTCCTATCCTACCTCCTGTAGGGTTGCTGTTTATGTCTTTTCCTTCAGTTTCCGACTCAATTTTTTTGTTCTTAGTTCTTACCTTTTCACTCCATCTCCATTGTTCTTCTTTCCTCTTGGTTACCTCCTCCTCCTTCTCGTTTCCCCTTCATCATCTTTTGACTTTTCGTTTCCCAGTGTCCTCGATAGTTCTGTGGCGGAAGGCATTGCGCTAAAGCACTAAGGTTTGCATGTAAGAAGGTGGTCGGAGGTTTTTGTATAATGTAAGATACTGCCGGGTACGTAGGGTGATCTACGGGCAAGACAGCACTATCTGGGCCATGGCTTAAATGATCTACACTACATAGCCTAGGTTCAGACCCTCCAACATCCTGGTCTTCCAAGGCTTACTCCGGCTTTAGTCTCAGCTGCTTCTGGCCGTTTTATGTCTACTGTCTTAAACTATAATTCTCTCTCTCTCTCTCTCTCTCTCTCTCTCTCTCTCTCTCTCTCTTTTATTTATATATTTATATATATATATTAATATATTTATATATATATTAATATATTTATATATATATTATATATATATATATTAATATATTTATATATATATTATATATATATATATATATATATATATATATATATATATATATATATATATATATTTATTATACATATTTATTTATTTATTTATTATACATATTTATTTATTTATTTATTATACATATTTATTTATTTATTTATTTATTATACATAGTTATATATTTATTTATTTATTATACATATTTATATATATATTTATATATGTATATATTTATATTATATATTTATATCTATATTTATATATGTATATATTTATATTATATATTTATATATGTATATATTTATATTATATATTTATATATGTATATATTTATATTATATATTTATATATGTATATATTTATATATATTTATATTTTTATATACATATTTATATTTTTCTTTATATTTTTATATATTTATATTTATATATTTATTATTTATATTTTGATATATTATTTATATTTTTATATATTTATATTTATAGATAGTGATATATTTATATTTTTATATATTTATGTATTTATATTTATATATAATTATATTTATATATATTTATATTTATATATATTTACGTTTATATATATATTTATAAATTTATATTTTATATTTATATTTATATACAATATTTATATTTTTATGTATTTATATATTTATATATATATATATATATATATATACATATATATATATATATTTATTTATATTTTTATATATATTTTTTTATTTTTATATATATTTTTTTATTTTTATATATATATTTATATTTTTATATATATATATATTTAAATTTTTATATATATATATTTAAATTTTTATATATATATATTTAAATTTTTATATATATATTTATATTTTTATATATATATATATTTTATATATATATATATATATTTTATATATATATATATATATATATTTTCTATATATATATATATTTTTTTATTTTTTATATATATATTTATATTTTTATATATATATTTATTTATTTATATTTTTTTTTATATATTTATATTTTTATATATTTATATATTTATATTTTTATATATATTTATATTTCTATATATTATATTTTTATGTATATATTTATATTTATATTTCTATATATATTTATATTTTTATATATATATTTATATATTTCTGTTTATATATATATATATATATATATATATATATATATATATATATATTTTTATTTATATATATATATTTATATATTTCTGTTTATATATATATATATATATATAATTTTATGTATATATTTATTTATTATTATATATTTATTTATTTATTTTTATATATATATTTTTATATATATATATATATTTATATTTTTATATATATATATTTATATATATATATATTTTTATAAATATATTTATATTTTTATATATGTATTTATATTTTTATATATGTATTTATATTTTTATATATATATTTATATTTTATATATATATTTATATTTTTATATATATATATTTATATTTTTATATATATATATTTATATTTTTATATATATATATTTATATTTTTATATATATATTTATATTTTTTTATATATATTTATATATTTTTTATTTTTGATATATATTTATATATTTTTTTTTATATATATTTATATATTTATATTTTTTTATATTTATATATTTATTTTTTTTATTTATATTTATATATTTATATTTATATATATATATTTATATATTTATTTTTTTATATATATATTTATATTTTTATATATATATTTATATGTTTATATATATTTATATTATATTTTTATATATATATTTATATTTATATTTTTATATATATATATTTATATTATTTATATTTTTATATAAATATTTATATTATTTATATATTTATATATATATTTATATTATTTATATTTTTATATATACTTATATTATTTATATTATATATATTTATATTATTTATATTTTTATATATATATTTATATATTTATATTTTTATATATATTTATATATTTATATTTTTATATATATATTTATATTATTTATATTTTCATATATATATTTATATTATTTATATTTTCATATATATATTTATATTATTTATATTTTCATATATATATTTATATTATTTATATTTTCATATATATATTTATATTATTTATATTTATATATATTTATATTATTTTATTTTTATATATAATATTTTTATATATTTATTTATATTTATATTTTTATATATATATTTATATATTTATTTATATATATATATTTATATATTTATATTTTTATATATATATTTATATATTTGTATTTTTATACACATATATATTTATATATTTGTATTATATATATATATTTATATATTAGTATTTTTATATATATATTTGTATATTAGTATTTTTATATATATATTTACGTATTTATTTACGTATTTATTTTTTTATATATTTTTTTATATATATTAATTTTTTATATATTTATTTATTTTTATATATATATATATATATTTATATTTTTATGTATATATTTATATTTTTATGTATATATTTATATTATGTATATTTATATTTATATATAGATATATTTATATAATTATATTTTTATATATATATAGTTATATATTTATATTTTTATATATATTGATATTTATATATATATTTATTTTTTTATATTTATATATTTATATATGTATGTATGTATCTCTCTCTCTGTCTCTGTCTCTCTCTCTCTCTCTCACTCTATCTCTATATATATATATATATATATATATATATTTATATATATATTTATATATATTTATATATATATTTATATATGTTTAATCTTTTTCCCTCGTGTGTGCTCCTTTCTCCTCTATTTGTCTGGTATCTCTTTTCCTGTATTATGTCTGCTCTTACCTGCTTAGTTCTTTTTCTACTGTTTCTTAATCTCTTCTTTTATCTGGTGTGTTTTAACCTCTTCTTTTTCTAGTGTGTTTTAACCTCTTCTTTTTTCTAATGTATTTTAACATCTTTTTCCGCCGTTTTTTACGAGCCTCCTCCTCCTCTGCTGCTTCCTGCTTATTATTTTTTTTTATTTTTCATTACCTCTTTTTTTAGCTGATCCTCTTGTGCTGTTTCCTCCCCTCAGTTTCTATGCTGCCTGTTGTTTTCTCCCACATTCTACTGTTACCTGCTTCTTTGGGTTTTGTTACGGTCCCCATTTTATTGTTTTCTATCGTCTCCTGCTTTCTCCAGTTTTTTCCTTTTCCTTTTTCTCCTCCATCTTTTTCTCTTTTCTCCTGCCCCCTCTCATTTTCTGCTGTCTCCTTTTCTCTCCTTCATCTGCCTTCTTTTTCTACCCTGCCCTGCCCTGCCCTCTCGATTAATTACGACCCCCGGATTTTTTTTTTTTTTTTTTTTCAAAATTGTAGATTAGTGACAGTCGATCATAGTATTTATTCTTTTTCATTCCAATAAAAATTTCGATATTCATTCCAGTACTCATTTTTTTTTTTTTTTTCCCCTGGCGGCTGTTACGATAAAGGGATTTGTTGGCGGGGAGAGCCTACCTCTTGTAATAATTTTCTCAGGTTTGTTTACATGTTAGGTAGTATGCAGTCAGATCTTTAGTGTAATAGGTTTTACCCCGGCATGTAATATCTGTGTAAGAAAATAGGCCTCTGTTATCTGTACCTTATTTCTCTTCATTTGTACTCTCCTGTCGTTTGCTTTCTGGCTGTCTCTTACCCATGTCTGCTTTCTCCTGCTCCCACAGTCGTCACCTGCACTTTCTCGCGCTGTCTTGGTCCTGTCATCACCGCACCTCTCCGGCTAACCTCACCCAACCCTCTCTTGGTTGGTTGCTTTATACGGTTGTGTCGTTCTGGCTCGTATTCCTCTCCTGTCAGGTCTTCTAATTATTATTATTATTATTTACTACTACTACTGCTACCACTACTACTACTACTACTATTACTATTACTGCTATTTGACTCTCATCTTAAATGTCAGGACCAACTTGCCTAGCCCCGGGCTTCTACGCTCCTCATAGGGCAACGTAGGATTGGATGATGGATGGATTACTATTATTATTATTATCTTTAGTTCCTCTCCGTCAAGACATTGATTACCCTCTAGAAAAATTTTGCTTGAAGGTGTTCATAATTAGCGAGTTTTGGATTAGATATATTCTGTTTGTTTAATACACTCGTGGAAGGTACCTTTTATATTTTCATTATACTTATCACTGAAAAGTATGGGCTGTATTAACAATCAGGTAAGAGTCAGCTGGAAAGAGAATAAGCAAAGGTTAGCCGGCATTGTGGTACCCGTTTGTCTTGATATTATTTATGGTGCGGGCAATTAAAGTCATCCAGTCTTGTGGCCGCCTAATTCGTTCCAGACGTTTAATGACCGACTGTTTGTGTGACCCGGCCCACCCAACCCACTGCTGCCACTACACACACTTACTTCCCGTATGCTGTCACTGTACTCATGTTTACCCTTTTCATAATCCCTTGTCATTTGCACACTTGTCTTTCACATACTTCTCACACACCCACCCTTCTCATACTGCGCGCGCGCGCGCGCACACACACACACACACACACACACACACACACACACACACACACACACACACACACACACACACACACACACACACACACACACACACACACACACACACACACACACACACACACACACACACACACACACACACACACACACACACACACACACACACACACCGCGAACTCTTACTTCCCTTACACACTCACCTCTCTGTTCTCTCACATATACCTACTCACCCATCTTATACCCTTACCTCACCCACACTCCCATCCAGCCCTCCTCCTCTCACACTCATAACCTTACTCCACTCTTATTTACATGCTTTCCTCTCTATGTACTCCCATTTTTTCACGTACCCTCCACTCCTTAACTTCCATTTCCCTTGCATCCACTACACATTCTATGACTCCCTACCTCCCACAAATGCTCCACCCACGTACTTCACCACTACCCACACACCTCTCACCCAAGCACTCGCCTTACCCATATTCTACACCTACCCACAGCATCCCTCTCACTCCCACACACCCGCAACACTCATGCACTCAGTCTGTTCATGTTCCCATCCCACCCATGTGCGTGCATCGCTACCCACACAGTCTTTTCCCCTTTGTACACGTGTCTCTTATTCGTTTTTCTCACCCTATACACATGAACTCACCCGTACCAACATACTCCCACATCACTCTTCCACTTATACTATCCATTCGTACCAACATACTCCCACATCACTCTTCCACTTATACTATCCATTCGTACCAACATACTCCCACATCACTCTTCCACCTATACTATCCATTCGTACCAACATACTCCCACATCACTCTTCCACTTATACTATCCATTCGTACCAACATACTCCCACATCACTCTTCCACCTATACTGTCCATTCGTACCAACATACTCCCACATCATCTTCCACTTATACTATCCATTCGTACCAACATACTCCCGCATCACTCTTCCACCTATACTATCCTTCTAATCCGCCCACATTCACTCGCCACACATCCCATCCCCGCTTCCTCCCACTCCACCTTACCCACCTATCCCCACTCCATCCACACCCTCTTACACCTCACCTACCCACACCATCGCTCAAACTACACACACCCATTTCATATTGCAACCCCCACTCTTATCTCCACTCCACATCTCCAAAATTACCTGACATGAATAGGCTGTTTGTCAGAAATTCAAACATAAATCACTCCCGAATACACAAAGGAGTACAAAGAATTTAAGCCAACATTAACGGACCAAAAATAAGTGTAGGAATATCTGAATTAAATTAAATGGTTCTTTCGATGATGTTTGATGCAGGACGATTTAGGTATCTGTCCTGTGTGAGTCCTAAACAAGGTTATTAAAGTATTCAGCCTATTCAAATGCCTAAGCAGCCGTATTTTGTCTACTTCCCTCCATCACGTACACAGCCCACCTGCCAGCCTCCCACTTATATCCACATACACAATCTTTTTCTTCATTCCACCTATCCACCTACTCAACATTGCCACCAACCCACCCACATACCCTACCCTCTTGCATAAAGTCATTTCCATCTTTCCACCTACCCCACACAGCCTCCCACCCCCACGTACACCAGTTCACTCCCACCTACCTCATACCTCTTCTTCTTCGCTGTTTAAAACATTAAGTAATTACAGTATATACTCGATGCTCTTAGATGAGTGGTGGAAGTGGGGGTAAGGGAGGAAGTGAGTTAGGGAGAGGAGGGAAGGGGATGGAAAAGTGGGGTAGGGTGGAGTATAACTGAGGGTTGAGAGGAGGAACTAGGGGATGGAGATAGATTAAAGGATAGTGTAATGGAGAGGGGTAGAGCATGGTGTGGATAAACAAAAATATAAAAGAAAGTAAAAATTGAAACACGGTATGAATAAAGGAAAATATATTAAAAGAAGGTAATGAATGAAGCAGTAAGCAATGTGAAGGTCATTCTTAGGTGAACAGAAGACAGTAGGGGTGGAGAGAGAGAGAGAGAGAGAGATTCAGCTTTTATAGAATGAAAATAGGGGATAAAATACATGCGTTAACCTCTGCACTGCGAGGACTTACTTATATATATTTTGTCCATGCTAGCGGCTGACGATTTTATTCAGCTTTGGATAGACGCCTCTTGGTGTTGGAACTAACCTTTTAGCTGCGGTGAGTTTCTCTTAAGTTAAATAAAATCGTTTGGCGTTAGCTGGAACAGGAGACAGTTATTTATTTTGCTTAGTTTCCATTTATTGAAATCGTTTTTATGTTTCTCAGAGCGATAGATTTTTCTGACCTTAATAGTTACCTGGAAATAAGTAAAAGTTTCTCATATCGCTGGCAAGGGGTTAAATGTGACGAAGACAGCGAAAAGGTGGCGACTTTCCTGAAAATAAGAGGTGATGTTAAATTATTCCTGTGGAGGTGAAAGGAGGCTGATAGCGAAGGCACGGTGGGAGGGAGAGAGAAAGGAAGACAAGGAGTGAGGGACCGGAGGAGGGGAGGGAGAAGGGAAAGGAGATAAATGAGTAAGATCAAGAGGAAGGACGAAGAAGAGAAGAGGTGTTGCAAGAAATACTAAAGGATTTAATCAGAATAAAATTGTCTTAACGAATGCAGTACAAGGACGTCTTTTTAAAACTTAATTCTTGCTACAGCCAGGTGATTTTTTGTAGTTATATGAAGACCTCTGACAGCGAAGGCATCAGAAACGATATAAACAAATCGACTTAGTGTGATGACGTTCCTTTGTCTCCCTCATGCTGCCGCCGAACAAATTTATTCACGTTCAGGAGGACCTCGTTAAAGAAAATATATATATATATATATGTACTAGAAACGGTCTCCATTAAGACCCTCAGCGTAGTACTATTCATGTTCTACCATTAGACGATTTTATTCAGCTTGTGTTAGACTCCTTATAGTGAAAGTGTGAACCAGTCACTACGATGGCGTCATTTATATTTTAGTTTTGGTACAAGAGTTTTCGAGCAGGAGGCATTAACTTTTCAGACATTCTTAGTTCCTTCCCTGAACTGAATAAAAATAATCTGGTGGGCAATAGAAGAATTTTTGTGTGACTTCCTTGATGCTGAAGAGGTTAAGAGATGGAAAGGAAAGATTCAGATCAGAGGAATATAAGAAAAGGTTAGAGTGCGGAAAAAGAGAGAGGGAAAGTGAGGGAGTTGACAGGATAGGAGAAAATGAGGCAGAGATGGGAAGGTTAAGGAGGAGGCAGGGAGAAAGCCAGAGCTGTGAGGGATGAAAAAGACATAATTCCAGAAATAAATGGGAAGGAGAACGTGGTGAAATGAAGAAGGAAAAGTTATCGAGGGGAGAGAATTAAAGCAATAAGGTGTAGATGGAACAGGAAGAAGGATAATGGGAGGGAGGTGGGGAAGTTAAGGTTAGGGTGGAGGGAGAAAGCGAACAGATGCGGCATAGAAGAGAAAGATAATGAACGAGAAAGAACGAGAAAGTGAGAGAATGCGAGTACAGAAGAGTGCAAAGGAATTGAAAAAAAGTTTGTTGTCATGAAGGTTGTTGTTAACGAGTAGGTTATAATCATGATACGTGTTCCGTGAGTCAAAGATAAGGAAAAGTTTGTGAGAAGAGAGAGAACTACTGGAGAAATAAGGGATTGGTGAGAAGCTCAGAATGGGAGAGGAGAATTTTGGAAAAGTATAGGTGAAAGCTTGAAAGAAAGGGAAAAGAGAGGAAAAGGCGATAGATAAATGAAAGGAATGAAAGAAAAGGAGAATAAAGAGCGGAAGAAGGAATGGAAGAAAGGAGCAAAATGGGGAAGAAGAAAAAAGAAATAAAATGAAAGAAGGTGAAACAGGGAAAGGAGAAAAAATTAAATAAGAGAGAGGAAGGAGAAGAAATGAAAGGGAATGAGGCAGAAGGAAAGAGGAAGGAAAAGGATTTATGCAAGAAAAGGAGACAACGATGGATAGAAGAAAGAGAGAAATAGGAGAGAGAAGAAATGAATGAATGAGAACGAAATAATGGAAAGAAGAAAGACAAGAAAAGGAAGGAGAGAGAGGGCATTATAGGCAAGGCTGGACGAGAGTAGGTGAGGCAGGGTTGGTGAGGTGGAGGGTGAAAGGAAAGTAGAAAAGTGGAAACGGGAAGGAGGGCGAAAAAGTGGAAAGGTGAGCAGGAGGAGGACGTGGTAGACGAGAACTTGAGACAGGGTGAGACAGAAGATAGGTAGGATGAGGCAAGAGTTAAGAAGTATGGGTGATAAAGTAAAGTGAAGTCAGATGTGGAAGACGAGGTACTGCAGGAGAGAGGTAAAGCGAAGTAGGGATTAAATAGGGTTAGACAAGGAAGAGTAGGGTGAGACACGAGTTAGGTAGAGTGGGTTATAAAGAAACAAGGCAAATTGAGAAACAGGAAAGGTGGTGTGTGTGTCACGTTACCAGAGCACACTGTTATGATTATCTGAACATACCCTAGTTTGCATCCACACACCCACCCTCACTACCCGAGGTGTGGAAAGCTGGACCCATCTGCAGGCTGGTTGATGCTTTATTTCACGTACCCCCAGGACACTTCCTTTGAACTGTATTATAACTCTTAACATGATGATTATGATGATAAGTTTCGATTGTATAAGTAGTGACGGAAAGGAATAACAAATTTTGTTGCAGAATAGCATAAAAAGGATACGTTTACAATAACTACATACCGTACACGAGCGACGATAAAAGTGAATACTACCTGACAAACCTTCCGTATCATAAGGCATCTTGATAGTCAAATTTCTACAGAATATTGATAAAGTGATACCAAATGTAGCTATAGTAAAACACGGCGTCCTTTTTATTTATGATATTCTAGTTGCCACCATACGTGTGTGCAGTCGCGTGTGTAACAGCAACAAACTACCCAGCGTTGACGACTGGATTGCCCATTTAGTCTCGCTTGCACCTAAGACGAGAGAGAGAGAGAGAGAGATAGCAGTTACAGTAGCCTGCTGCTCATAAGGGTACTCAGCAGGTGTGGGGTAAGGTAGCCATAGGGAAGGCAGGCAGGGGGTGCTGAGGCGGGGAGTTAAGCCTGTCTACATCTCCCTTGTATCCCACGGCGCTGATTACAACCTTTCGTTTGTCTAATAAACAAGTGGCGATAAGGATCTTTTAGTTAGGCCAGTCACGTATGTCAGAGCCGGGGAAAGAGTATCTGGGGGTGGGGTGTGGTGGGTGCTGGGGGATGGGATGAGGGGTAGGGAGTGGGGGATTGAGACTACTAAATTGAGTAGGAGTGGGGAAAGGGTGATGGAGACTTCTACTGGGAAGGAAGAGATGGAAGGGAGTGGAAGATTGACTGCTATAGGGGAGGAGGAGATGGGAGGGTGTGGGGAATTGAGACTGCTATAGGGAGGGGAGAGATGGGAGGAGGCTGGGCATTAAGACTGCTGTTAGGAGGGGAGATATGAGCGGGGGTGGGGAACTGAGACTGGTTATAGTTAAGGGAGAAATGGATGGGGGTGAGTGATTGAGACTGCTATAGGGGAGGAGGAGTTGGAGGGGAGGATGGAAGGGACTGTTTCAGGGAGGGGGAAGGGTGATAGAGACTGGTAGGCTGTAGGAAGGGTGAAGTGTTTGGGACATAGTTAAAAATTATTTTTTTAAAGACAGCCTAGGTAACGTAAAAATACTGAAGATCGTACTAAAGATGCAATAATGTGACTGATTAGAATCTCGTCCCAGCTGTCCTGAATCCCCGACTTATAAAAGAATTATTGGGGTGGACCGTTACTGTTAATCTTGGTAAACCTTGTATTAGTGGAGAGCGATCATGGAATTAGCAGATCAGGCAACGGTACGAGTCTGTCCGTCCGAGCGGCAGGTACCAATTAGCGGAGTACATTTGAGATTGCAGGAAACTACATCCATGATATATGTGAGGCTGTTGAACTGCACCAGCGATATTCTGTCTTTGATTTTTATTCATAATCAGCAGTAAGTTAGATGGATTTTTATTGATAATCAATAGTAAGCATGGTTTATCTTTTAACTACCCACTATAAAACCCACCATAACGCCCGATGGGTTGTGTATGTCTACCATTCCACTTGACAATCGTCCAAGTTCCCTCGATTATACAGATGATCTCACTGACAAACGCAGCAACTTTAAATATCCACATGCATTTCGCACCCAACACTCCCAACGCGCTAAATATCCACATGCATTTTTCACCTTACTCTCCCAACGCCTTCCACACCTATACCTATGCGTGAAGCATTGGGTGGGGGCGGGTCACTTATCCAAGCACAAAAAAGTATTGCTCCTCGGCCTTATGTATCTGTTGCACTTCAGAACACATGGTCAGTGTGAACGTATAGCAAAAAAAAAGAAAAAAAAAATGTATGGCCATTTTAGCAATTATAGGCCGGCAGATGCAAAATATTTTTATACTCTACATACATACATACAGCACATAGATATATTTTCGGAAACAATGTGCTTCACTCCCGTACACATCTGTAGACTTTAATGAATCCCCCGCACCGTATCGCACCACACACACCACATCACCCTGTCACACCACACCTCAGAAAATTATTATTCCACACCACACCACACCAAAGGCTTTAACTGAAGCACCCTGAAGCTCCTGCCTTTGGTGCTGTTGTACTTGTTTGTGTAGTAAGACTATTTACGTGTCGTGGCAGTTTATAGTTGTCGTACAGTGCACATATTATTTACATGAAAGTGAACCTGGTGTAGTCATTTTGGATTGTATGCCTTCTTTCCTCTTTCCTTATAATACAGTCACCAAAAAAGGTATCAATATTCCGTTGTGCTGTACACTGTGAAACGCGTGTAACATACTGTACACGAGGTTATTAAAATCTACCTGACAAAAAATACATCGCAGAGGAAGAACTGCCACGAAGAAAGCGGTATGTAAACACACTACCTACCCAATACAGTCACCTTCGCACAGTACACATTATATATATATATATATATATATATATATATATATATACAGTATATATATATATATATATATATATATATATATATATATATATATATATATATATGTAATATAATTTTTTTTTTCGCTAGAACCTGTTATCTGGTGGAGGTGTTGTCTCGTACTCTTGGTTTGGTCATAATTTTCAGTTCAGGGTCAGGAATTCGAAGGTCCATTCATCTGACATTCCTACACAGAACACCTTCTCCTCATTAGCCCTCCACACCTCCTTGGGTCTCTCTCTCTCTCTCTCTCTCTCTTTCTCCTCCTCCTCCTCCTCCTCCTCCTCCTCCTCCTTCTCCTCCTCCTCCTCCTCCTCCTCCTCCTCCTCCTCCAAACCCACCTGTCGCCTGTATCTTTCCTTGTCTTGTACGTACCCACCTTCCCTCCCTCACAGTCTCTGGTGTGATGCGGCTTTTAATTTTAAGACAAAAAGTGGCCACGTTAGAGGTGGTGGAGGAAGGGTGAGGAGCAGGGGAATAGAGAGAGAGAGAGAGCAATGAAAATACTTCCAACTTTGAGTGAAAATGTGGTCACAGCGGGAGTGGCAGTGGTTGAGGAAGAGAGTGGCTGTGAGGACATAACATCTTCAGTACGAGGAAGACTTTTGTGGTTTGTTCTTGCTGCCTTCACACGACTTACCCAAGTTAAGAAGACATTTCGTAGTGAAGAAATTAATGAAGGTTTCTTGTAAGGCGTCTTGTTTGACTTGTCTCCTAAGCTGAGTAAAATCGACATGCTAAAGCGAGAACAGAATATCAAGTACGTAATCGGACTGAAGAGGTGAATGAAGGTTAGGAAAGAAAGAATGAAGAGACAGGAGTGTGTCTCTTCGTTCCAAATCTTATCAGACAAGGTTTATAATCTGGAGAGGAAAAAGTGGCCTGGAGTGAAGTGGAAATGGCGAGGAAGAGAGAGGAGGAGAGGGCGTAAGAGAGAAAGACAATTGAGACTGGGAAGAGAAAAAGGGGAGAGGGCATCAGAGGGAGATAAAAAAAAAAACTGAGATTGTAAAAACACCAAGAGCATGTCTCCGAGTACCCTCCCTCAGTGTCTTATCTAATGCAACTGAATTTTCTGGGGTAAAGTGGTCATGCTAGCAGTGGAGGGTTTGGAGGAAAAGATCTGAGAGAGAGAGAGAGAGAGAGAGAAAGAGGGAGGAAAGAAATATGACACAAATATAATAAAGAATGGAGAAGAGGAACGGAGAAAGAGATAATGAACGGCACGCAAGGAAAAAAGGGAAGAAATAAAAGGAGAGAGGGAAGAAAGAGAAGGGAGGCAAGAAAGTAATGAAAATTGGAAGCAGGTAATGAAAACAAGGCAAGAGTTGAGGAGGGAGAGAGGGAAAGAGGTAATGAGAATGTTATGAGTTAGCTGTGTGTGTGTGTGTGTGTGTGTGTGTGTGTGTGTGTGTGTGTGTGTCTACCAGTATTTTTGTATCTGTTTGTGCCTTGATTTCACAGTGGATGAATTGTTCAATTGGAGGAATTTTATACACGTAATTAAATAGTAATCATTGTGAAGATACAATTCTTTTGATTTATCTATCTGTTTGACATGCACCGATCTTGTGTATCTATTTGTCTGTATCTGTCTACCACTTTTCTCTCATGTTTGTATTTTTGTCTCTGCCTCACCAAAGCTTCACCACAAAACCAACCACCCTCATCCCTTCACCCCTCACATCCCCTCACCACTCCCAGTGCCCCTCCCTGCCCAGTACCCCCCACCAGTCCTCCCAGTGTGGTTCCTGATGACTCCCCGCCCCCGTCATGCCCCAGTTCATCCCGGTACCAACGCCCTAATACCCAGTCGGCATAAGGACTGGTTTTGTTTACGTAAGGACGCGTGTTGATTATACCCGGTAATTATGCAGGATGATAATGGTGTTACAGGATTTATTAGAACAGATGGGTATTTGGCACACTGTGTTGGCCTTGACACTTTTTTCTTTTAAGTTCCCTATTTCTTGGTCCTTCTCACATCCTATAATATGTTGGATTACCACCGTACTATAAGTACTGTACATCTGTTGATAGCTATCCCACCTTTTTGTTCCTCATATCGCTATTTCTGCATCTTTCCACTTCATTTGTTACTGGGAAATAGGGAGATGATGATTAATGATGGTGAAGAACTGAAGAATATATATATATATATATATATATATATATATATATATATATATATATATATATATATATAATCAAGCTTCTTAAATCGGTGTGTGGGTTTGTGTGAAGGGTGTTTGACAGCGGGTGAGTAAAAGTGTAAGGTATTGGACGTGTGTGTGTGTGTGTGTGTGTGTGTGTGTGTGTGTGTGTGTGTGTGTGTGTGTGTGTGTGTGTGTGTGAGAGAGAGAGAGAGAGAGAGAGAGAGCGTGGTGTGGTACAGGGTGGTGGGTATGTCCTGGGGGTCAGTCAGTAGTCAGCGGCACTTCTCAATTTTCCGGTAGATGTGGTCGCGTCCGTTACCGTTCTAGCCGGCTTGCCTGACCCTGCCGCAGCATACACACCTCCACACCAGTGACGGGGTTGAGAGAAAGGAGAGAGAGAGAGAAAGAGGGGGGGGGGCCAAGAGCGAACTGTTTATTACCGTAGACTGCTATGAAGATTAGTTAACACTCCAGTCCGGTAACATTATGTATTCTTGCCATCTGTAGACAGTTTTATTTCAGTTTAGGAGATACTTTCGAACAGCAGAGGTTAGATGAAGCCTTCGTGAACCCCTTCCATACAAGAGATCATTCCTAAGAGCGTAAAACGTCTGAAGACAGCAAAAACGAGGAAAAAATTGTGGGATTGAATTGGTTAAAATGGTTGCTAAGTACGAACCCAGATCTTCATGGTTGCGTCCGCGTGCACACTTGGGCTTCCAGACACTCAGGGTACTAATCACGCTCTGTGGGTAGTGGCCAGGGCGAGGGATCCGAACCAGGCCAGGCAGTAAACATTTGACCTCCTGGCAATGGCCGTGAGTCCTTCGGTGACTGACCCAACCATTCATCTGTTTGTGTGTGCAGTGCATTGTTCTCACCATACACTGTGTTGAGCCTAAGTTGTGTGTAAGAATGTTTGTTTATATGTTTACCATCACTCATACATCTATCAAACACTGGTGCGGTCTGAAGTGGAATAATTTCGTAGGCAAACAAGAGTGAATGTTAAAATGACAAAATACAGGTAGACAGAATGACTGGAAATACTTTACTGTGATGGAGACTTTGTGAATATGGGGCCTGAGCGTTTTTGGTTTTAGTATGCATAACGTTCCTTTCACTATAGAATCCGTTACCTACACCACCCGGCTTTAACAATCTCCTTGGCCCCTTTACACCTTTGAGCCGTATTCCCAGATTATCTTGAAGTAAATTTGTGTGTAAGAAAGTTTGCTTTTACTTTTACCTTCACTGATACAATTACCAAACACACATATATACTGTCTGAGTGAATGTGTATCAGTACGCCCCTGTAGTATTACTCTGAAAATAATTAACTAATGTGGACTTGTTTATCAGAATATTGGTTAATATCCTTCATGAGCATGACCCCTGGGCTTTTGTCTGTGTTAGTATGGGTAAGGTTGATGTCAGTGTAGAGTCAGACGGTGATCGCCCACACGACCTGGCAGCATCACACATTCACCTCACACCTGCACCTGCCAACCCTTTCATATTAGTCACCTGGGGTCGTATTAAGCACTTAGGTTCATGTTATTGTCAGCTTAAGAGGTTCATTAACGCATTTACCTTTTTTTTTTTTTTTTCGTCTGGTATGTTAGTATTTTCTTGTGCATTATTAACCTCTTGGACACAAATTGTACCAGTGTATTGAAAGATTGCATGTTATAACCATACACAATTTTGACATGACCCCGGCGTTTCTCATCGTTGTACCTGTGCTAAAAATCTCTCTCCAGAATTAATCACCTTCTCTGATAGTAATGCCATAAGTGATTAACCCTGATTACTACGATAATGTCATCATCCATTCTTGCTACGTCCAGTCGTTTTTGGAGCCTTCGTTCTTTTCTGTCCATGCCTTCTGCTGCTAAACTAGTAACCTTAGTTATAGTTTACCGTATAATAAACATCCTCGAAAAGACCGACGAGTGTTTTGCTGTTTACTATCCTTTATTTAGCTGAAGGGAATCCTCTTGTAGTGCAACGTTTGATAAAGATCTTTCAGGGGAACGAAATCTCTCCTAAGTTGCAATAAATCACGTGTCGGTAGTGATGATAATAATACAGACGTTATCGTATTGAAAGAGTTAACTGCCTTCATCAGTTGTTTTGGGAGAACTTCAATTATATCCGGATTTGTTAAGAAAGTTCGTCTCTTCAGCAGGAACAAGCTTTCTCAGGTAAAACTAACCTGTTCAGCCGGAACGTCTTTCACATTTCCTTCCTGCTAGTTTCAGACGATTGTGTTCTGCTCAGATGACAACTAGAGGGGTTAGATATAGCCATCATTAATTCCATCAGTACGAGAGGACTTTGGTTATTCGCATAGAATAATCGTCCGGAGGTAGCAAGAATAACTATAATACGGTAATTACTGTATATCCTCATAGTGAATGGTCTGAATTATTTTGAAACTATAATTAATTTTTAAGAAATTATACCTGTACCCATATAATAGAATATTATGTTTATTGTGAAGATACATCAGTTTCTGCTCGGCTTGAACCTTTATCATTATACTGTATCTACACAGAAAATGGTTGTTTCCAACTGAATTAGCTTTCCCTGGCAGTAATAGCAGCCTCGATTATTATTATCTGCAGCAGCATCTTTATTTCTACACTTTCCCTCTGGTAGCGATGATATCTTGGGTTTTAATTGCTGCAAGACGCCAGCTTCCCACCCAGACCGGTTGGGGGGGGGGGTGAAAGAGGATAATGAATGAGAGAGAGAGAGAGAGAGAGAGGGGGGGTGTTATAGGTACGTGGCAACTGACCTCAGATACGAGTGTGCCCTCCTTCATCCCCGCCCACTGCCTGCCACACCATACCATCTCTGCACACACCACTCTATTCCCTTTAACTCCACATCCAAACCTCACGACACCACACATCAGTTCACTCCGTTCTGCGCCTGATCACTCCACACCACTTCAAACTCATACCTTCACTCCATTTCACTAAAAAAAAAAATAAAAAAATCCGTAATTCAAGCCGGTTATTGCTTCTGTCCCTTCCCTGTTAATAAGTGCTAAACGAAAACAGAAGAGGTGGGGTATTGTTTTTGCCTGGGGGAACATTCATAAACGTTCTTGAGCATGAGTTGTGGGCGAGATTGCATGTTCTTACTGTGATCGTAATGTGTGGTAAACGAAAATAAATTAGGTAAGGTATTGGTTTAGTCTGGGGAAATTTTTAAAACCTTCTTGAGTTTGAGTTGGGTGTGTGATGGTTTGTTTATATTCTATCTTACACTCTTAACGGCATCATATTCCCCGTATATGATTCAGATTACGAGTTTTCATGAATTTTCCTAAGTGCAAATCGTACGAAATTGCTTGTTATACTCCTTTTCTTCATTCACACTGCCTCAAAAAATTTAAATAAATAAATAAATAAATAATGGAATGAGCGTTAAAAGTGAAAATGAAGACCAGGCAAATTTGATTTCTAGTAATAATGTACTAGTTTGAAGGATTGTGTATATATCTTGGAGTTGTGTATGGTTTGACCTCTTCAACACGAGGACGTCATTTTAATTCCTGTTGTCTCAAGATTTTATCCAGTTTGAGACTCCTAACTTCGAGGGCTTAGATATAGACATACTTAATCCCTCACCACCCCAGTTACGTAGAATCGTTGAACAAAATACCTGGAGGCAGGATGAATAATGTAAAAAAAGGTCCTCGTATTGAAGGGGTTAACAGCATTGTGGCCGGCGTAACTCAGGGCGGCCATTGGTAGTAACTCCATCTTCCTGTGGTAATAACTGCTGAGCCGAGACAGATGGGATGATGCATTGGTCTGGCCCGAGGAAATACTGATAAACATTGTCGAGTCTGTGTTGCATGTAAGATTACTTGTTTAAGCTGTAATCTGCACTCTGACAGCTTCTTGTACCGCGTAATTCAAGACGTAACATTCCTCTTTACCCCTTCTTCTCTGGCAGTGTGTGATTAGCGATAAGAGAGAGATTCGGGTAACTGATAAGTCTCGAGAAAGGTGTGGTATGTATAAACTTTCTTTAGCTTAAATTATGTGTAAGGCTTATTGTGTATACTTTGGCTGTTCAGTTCAGTTGTATTTATTTGGCTACTTTTTCTATTCTCGAGACGATTTGATTCAGTATGCGAAAGACCTTCAGTGAATAATTGGTTAATGTAAGACTACATCTAATCCCCTTCACCATTTCAGACAGTCCTCTCAAGCCGAATAAAATCGTCTGGAGATAGCGCGAATAAAATATAATTGACGTCCTCTGGTTGAAGGGGTTAACTTGCCCTCGTAACTGCATCTCATTTGGCGTAGAGAGACGGACATCGGTCTGTACTCCTGCCTTCACTGGTAAGACCTACTGAGACCAGACACACAGCAGACATGTTGGTATTGACTCACAGGTTGTATTGACAAACTTTCTTGAGCTTGGGTAGTGTGTACATTTGTTTGTTTTTAGAATTACCTCCCCTGTCACAACCACCAAACACTTCACAACCATACGAGTGAATTATTTAACCTGTTGTTTGTAATTTTTCTGTACTTTTGTCGCCACTCACGCATCGTACACTCCACAATTAGACTGTGGTAAATGTTAAGAAAAAAAAAAAAAGTGAAATAGTTTAAGATTATTAACTGCTCCGGTGACATGCTTAGTATCAAGAGTGATTAAGATGACATAAATACTTTTCTTGTACGCTACCTGGGCCGCAGCAGGAAAGGGATGTAACAGTCTACCTACGTACAGAGGCTGAAATGAATAAAATCGTCTGGAGATACCAAGAGCGACATTATTGAAGGAATTAAAATTGTGAATGTATCCCCAGTTAAGCTAAATTAACCACAGTATTAAGGGCGGGGGATTACGTTTGACCTCATTCCTTAGCTGAAAAACGAAAATGTCTGGAGATTGCAAAAATTTAGTAAGAAAAGCAACACACAGTATTAATTCTTTAAGTCAAGTTACGCGTTTCCCCCTTCTTTCTTCTTCCTATTTCAACAGTTAATTTATTTTATTGAGCTGTGGACAGACTTCCCGAACTGACAAGGCTGTATATTGTGTTCGTCTACCTTTTCATTAGGAGATGTCTCCCCAGAACTGAATAAAATCGTCTGGAATTAGTAAGGGTAAATGAATAAAACACGTCGTCGGACTGAGCGTTTTAAGATTAAGATGGATTATGAATACTGCCTTGTATGGTATGCGGACCAGTGTAGGAAGATGGGACGTTATGTCTGGCCGCACCACAGGGGTTGACCTGAATTAAATTGTCTGGAGAAGGCTTGAATAAAATAAATGTTGAAAGTATAGGAGTGTTTTTGAACATTTGTCGTGTATACCGGTACTATGTCTGGATGGAGAAATTAGGAATATAATGTATAGCACGTCACTGTTTTATGATCCTCTGTGAAGACTTGGCCCTTATGTTAAGTTGAGCACAGTTGGAAGGCGGGATGTTGTGTGACCTCTGCACAGGGGTTATCTGTCTGTGCTACGGCATGTACTCTAGTTTTTGTGCACAGTAATGCGGTTGAACCCCTGCCTTAACCTGCCTTGCCTACTTGCCTGTCTGCATAACTTGTGCCTCACCTCACCCCTCTTCCCCTCCTTCACTTCCCATCCCTTCTACCCTCGCCTATCCTCTCCCTTTCCCTGCCTCCCTAGCCTGTGCCTCGACTTAACCTAGCCTACCTGTCAAACCTACTTTCTGCCTTCCATTTAGCCTAGTCTCACCCCCTTCCCCTGCCTCCCCATCAATTCATGCATGCCTGCAGCCTTCATTCGGTTTTACCCCTGTCTTTCCTGCATACTTGCCTACCCAGGTGTATGCATTTGCCTCTCTTCTTAGCGTGGCCTAACCTCCTTTCCTAGCCACCCTTTCGGTTCACACATGGCGTCAGCTGTGACTACATTTGATCTGTGTGGCAGTGGTTGTAATTATAGACTTGGTTGGCTTCCCGTACTGTCTTGGTTATTAATGGTCATTGCCTGCTTGTACAGAGGGGGAGAGGAGGGTGTTTGGAGGGGGTAGGCTGACTTGGAAGGGATAACTTTGGACGGGAGTAGGGGAAGTTTGGAGGGGGAGGGGTAGGTAAGCTTGGAAGGGATAGGCGTGGAGAGTGGAAGTCGGTTTGGAAGGGGTAGGGGATGCTTGGAAGGGAGATATACTAGAGTGGATAGGAGGGGAGTGTAGGGGTGGTTGGGGTGTGGGATGGAGGTACTCGTGAATGCTGGGTAAGGTTGGAAAGGTTAGAGGTGAGGGAGGATGAGGCAGGGTGGCCAGTGAATGAGAGAGTGAGAGAGCAGGTTATGAGAGGGAGGCGAAAGTGAGAGTACGGATGGAAGGAGAATGCAAGATGAAGATCGGGGAGGAAGGTAGGTGTGTGTGTGTGTGTGTGTGTGTGTGTGTGTGTGTGTGTGTGTGAGAGAGAGAGAGAGAGAGAGAGAGAGTTGTTTGTAATGTCCATTTTCAGCTGTTTTCTTTTTTTTCCAGGTAAGATGAGCTTTATGCTGTTGCAGTGTGGCCGTAGAGGTAGGTGACAAAGAGAGAGAGAGAGAGAGAGTACGTAGTGGTAGGTGACAGAGAGAGAGAGAGAGAGAGAGAGAGAGAGAGAGAGAGAGAGAGAGAGAGTACGTAGTGGTAGGTGACAGAGAGAGAGAGAGAGAGTGAGAGTGAGTACGTAGTGGTAGGTGACAGAGGGAGAGAGAGAGAGTATGAGTGTAGGAGGGGTGGGGGAGGATAAAGGAGATGCAGTGAAGGGTAAAACAGAAGCTGACAGTGGTGGTGGAAGGGAAAGCAAGGGCCGGGTCTCTGTGCTCTCATTCTCCCACCTCTCTAGTTTCACAGATTTTTCATTGACATTTACTGCCCAACTTACCTTCCATCCACTAGTATGGTACTTACTATGTGCAGATTTTATGTACACTCTGAATTGCCTTCTCTAATTTTTCGAAGTTATTAGACTGTACTATTGTTGTTTGGGGGAATTTCTTAACATATGTTTCTCATTAGATTCGCTATAGTTTCTCCATTGCATTTTTGCTCGTTATCTCGTTGGTTTGGTAGATTTCCTAATACCATTCCCTAACCTTACATTTATTTTTATTTATTTTTATCTATTTATTTCAATTACTTATTGTCCATACACCCTTTAGGAGACACAGTTATGGATATAAATATCGATTCACATTAGGATGATAAATGACACGACAGTGAACAAAGATTTTCGAAATAGAGAAATGCATTCCTCAGAACCCGTCGATCTTTTCGGAATATTGTCAGAGCTTCATAGCTGTTGGGGAGAAAAAAAATGAAAAGATTCTTGTCCGTAACTATCCATCAGAACATAAGGAAATAAGTTAACTGCAGTAGACCGACTGGTTCATACTCAGCAGTCCTTGTTTAAGAATATGGCTTAACAGAATAAGACAAGGATACCCAGGTAGAAGGTTTACAGTGCAAGGTAGTTTTTGTTTTATTCAGTACTTTCAGCGCTTACCAAGGGATGATGGGGTTTCAACACAGTAGGCTCAGTAGGCTCAACAACTAGCAGGAAAGAGTGGACACACTAGACCGCCAAGAAAAACTAGCATGGACAATGTACTTTGAGACTGAATATTCCCATCCACAAGTATTATTCCAATAGCACGTTAACCACTAAAGGCAGATGACGTCTTCAGTATTATTCTTGGCGTCTCCACATGATTTTATTCAACATATGGAAGACATTTCGAAATGAGAGGTGAGGTATAGCTTTCAGTAACCCCTTCACTACGAGGCGACGGTCCATAATTGACTAACATCGTCCTGAGTTGGAAAGAATGTAACGACAAACCAGGCCTGCTACAACCCTCACTGCTGACGTCACTAACAACACCCCATTGATGTAATTGCCCCCCTGAGTGACACGATTATTACCCTCATTGACCTAACAACCACCAACCACTTGTGTCTGTCTGCCCTGTCTGTCTGTTGCACAGATGGGGTGAGAGGCCTGGCAATGCGTCAGGGTGAACTGATTGACACCCAGTTGTTATGATTCTCTCTCTCTCTCTCTCTCTCTCTCTCTCTCTCTCTCTCTCTCATGGTATGTTCACTGCCACTTCTTATCCACATATAAAATCACTGTTGTGGTGGTACAGTGAGGCATCAGTGTTGTACACATATAAAATCACTGTTGTGGTGGTACAGTGAGGCATCAGTGTTTTACACATATAAAATCACTGTTGTGGTGATACAGTGAGGCATCAGTGTTTTACACATATAAAATCACTGTTGTGGTGATAGAGTGAGGAATCAGTGTCAGGTGGCAGTGAGTGCCAGGAAGGTAAACGGGTCTTACTGTACTGCACGGTCAGGGACAAAAGTTTGCCTGCTATTTCACCTCTTCTGTTTCTCACTGTCCTCTTGTGGCTAAGAATCCTAAGCTGAGAGAGACTTGGAATTAATCCCTGCCTGTTGATGATTCTCTTTGTTATATTGCGTTAGGGAGGAAAGTGATGGACATGCCCTATGTGTGAAATGAATGCAGTGAAGCAGCTGGCAAACATTTGAGCCTGACAGCACAGTGGGTTCAGAATCAGTGTGTGAGAGTTTATGTGGCGTGTAGGTGATTGTGGTCCACTTTAGGTGTGACATAACCACCTCTTGTTTAGATTTGCGTTGTGGCAGTGGTGAACAGGTAGTTGGCTTTTGGTAGGGAACAATGTAGGAATGGTTTATATCACCAGTTACAACCACCAGTAGCATCAGTCACCATCACCAGTATCACCAACATCTCCATAACATCCCGGACTGGTGGTCAGACTGTTGTGCAAAGGCGCATGAGTGGGAGTGGTGAGGGTGTTGTGAGGGTGAATAGTGTAGGTGGTGGTAATATCACCAGGCGTATGAGTGGGAGTGGTGAGGGTGTTGTGAAGATGAATAGTGTAGCAGGTGTTAATATCACCACTTAATACCACCGTATCATCAATATCTCCATAGACACACCTGTGACAGTAACACCCTCACTCGCAGCTGTTACACTAACACCCGCACTAGCAGCTGACTATAATCTCTTCACTACGATAGGACCTTCCTTATGTGAATGAATGAATGAAATCGTGTAGTCGTACCGAGAATAAAGAAAAATGCCATCAGACGAGCAGTCGATTAGGCAATTTTTTTTTTATTTACCTGCCGGAATTGGGTCTTTCCTTGAACTTGGAAACTAAATCGTGGGTACATGAAATTCGACGATCCGTAGTTATGAGGTAGGGAATGAGTCTCCCTGATTACTAATCATATCAACCCTCCACTTCGACTACACTTGGCCATCAGCTGAGCTGAAGGAGGTTAGGGATCTTAAGTTAGGAAAAAACACGTTATAGCGATAGTCATTAATTATAACCTGTATCATCAGTTAGGTCTGTCACTTTCACCTGTAGTCATTGTTACCTTCACCGCAGGTATTTATCCCCCGTTGCAACAAAGTACCGTATGGTGGTGCAGATTTTACATTCCGACACCACCAAAACAGGCCCAGCCACCATTACCACCACAACTACAATACTATCAGCGCCATTAAAGGAGTTCCAGCAATACCACCACCACCTGTATTGGTCTGATAAAGTACACTTTGTCGGCACCGCCAGTCTACCTCGCACTTCTGTGGTGATAATGTAATCTGTTGCAACAAACACGAACACTAACCCTTTGGCTGGGAATTATGAAACGGCATTTTGTTCCGGCCAACATTAGACAGCTTAATTTGAGTCATACAAACCAACCACAGGAAAAGGATGAAAAATTATATAAACGTTGAGGCCGAGATTTAGGAACTTTCTCTTTGACTCCAGCCAACGCAGGATGATTTTATTTCGTCGGGGGGTTAACAAATGAGTGTTTTTGCTCCATGGCATTTATAAAGAAAAAGGTTATATGAGTAAGGGCGTTGGGGAGTTATGCACAGAAGTATTGATGAGTTGTAAACGAATGAACTGTGTTAACCGACTTACAAACGCCTGACATGAATGGGTCAGCTTTACTGTAGATGTTCAGACCATGTTTGACGGGTCCTGAAGCTGTACAACTGATCAGTCAGGCAGAGGAAATAGAGAAGTGACGCGCCCCCACCCTGTGCTGCGTCTACTGGTGTAGGTGTGACAGGTGTTTGGAATGTAATATGAGAAGTCCGTCTCACGATCAATTGCCAGGCGCCATAATCCTAGAGGAGGTAACCATGAACAGATTTCATGCGAAACTTGCTGATTGAGAGACCTATTGGTATTGCAGTCACGGCCACCCTGAATGGAGTCTGGGGGATGTTTGACGATAAATAAGTGATAGATATTGATTAACATGATTTCAGTATTGTGGTTGAGTGATGAGTAGCCTTTTGTATATGTATCTTTTTGTTTTTTGGTGTGATACTGCTTTGTGGTTGTATTGTGAAAGCCAGAATTAAGTCCTTCAGTTTGATGTATTTTTTGTTGATTCTTGATGCTTATAGACTATTTTATTCGATTTAGGAGAGCCCTTGGGCAGTGAAGAGATTAATGAATGCTTTAGCTACCACTTTCGATTCGATAAATTATGCCTAAGCTGAGTATGATAGTTTAGACGCAGCAGAAAGACTGTGTGTTAAATCTGTTAGTTGAAGTGTCAGTGTGATGGAAGTGGTAGATGAATTGTGGGGTTAAGAACTGGTTTTCCTGACACCAGTTACAAAACTAATTGCTTATCAGATTAAATTGGTAGGTCGTTCAATCAAGCTAGGTCGTGGTGGGAGGGCAGGTTCTGGTATACTTTGGTTGATATACTTTCTTTACAAGTTCAGTTCGCACAGTATGTTATATACAGAAAAATAAAGCATGAATTGTATTGTTAAGTGAGAGAACATAAGTCTCTTCCCTGTGAGAGGTCTTTCAAAAACTGGACGAAGTCATCTGGCCGCAGCAAGAACAAAATGTTTAGTAAGTCATCGTAACCAAAGGACTGATGGAGACACGGCAACCACTTCGGTACGAAACGTCTTCCTAAGATGACTCGAATAGTCTGCCGGTAAAGTCATCGTACTGAAAGGATTATTGGATCCTCATATTAAGGTATTAGGTCATTATTTTAGTAGTGTCGTGGTGGGAGGGCAGGGAGGACGTACTTTCTCAGTCCAAATGGAACATTATATTATAAGGTGGAAAGAAAACCATGAGTTGTGTTGGGAACCCGTTAACCCCTTACCAGAGTTGAAGGTAATCGTGTGGCAGCAGTAGAACCAAAATATAAAAGACATTGTCGTACTGAAGGAG
This sequence comes from Coenobita brevimanus, assembly GCF_032717465.1. Classification (NCBI taxonomy): domain Eukaryota; kingdom Metazoa; phylum Arthropoda; class Malacostraca; order Decapoda; family Coenobitidae; genus Coenobita; species Coenobita brevimanus. Next base: position 7,133,204 of record NC_137059.1, read on the forward strand.
TATTTCCTGAGCTGAATAAAATCGTCTGGTGGTAGTAAGTGTAAAAAGAACATGACGTCATTATGGTGCCTGTGTTGTTAGATCATATTAAACTGCAGGTCGTTCAGTCAAGCCAGGTTGTGGTGGGACGGCAGACTTTTTGTATTCAGTTTCTGCTTCAAAGTGAAATTGTCTGACGGTGGCAAGTACAGTAAAAAATATCGTTATCATACTAAATGAATGGATAGATTCCCATAATAACCCCATCAGTACGATTACTTTAATTTGTCACCCACCAGGCAGTGAAGGAGTTAAAACGATCCCCACTGCCCCCTTTATGAAATATATCCATTAAATCTACACAAAATCGTCACATGATAGGAATAATAAAATAAAGTCATCTGATTAAAGGTGTTAAAATTTCTGGTCTTAATAGTTGTGGGTTGGAGGGCAGGCTGGGTGTACTTTCCAGTCCAAGTCGTACAGTATAAGCTGGAAAAACATAAATTGTATTGTGAAGTGAAAACCCATAACGTGTGTTGTGAAACCACGCGAGAAAATTTATGCAGAGGAGGAGTGGGGAGGTGGAAAAGAAAATGTAACTGTGAAGTGTATGGGAGCCGAGATGAAGCACCGTATTTTAGTTGGCTTAGGACGCTTGTGCCACCTTTGTTAATGATGGATGTTTCTTGTTCCTCTTTCGTGTTCCCATGTTTCTTGTGTACCGTATAGGTTTTTAATATTGATATTGCTTGCATAAACAACATGCAGGAGAACACTGAGCCACGAGTTAATTTATCTGATAAGGAAGAGGTGGTAGGCAGGCTTCTGAGCCGACGAGAATGCGGTGGCAAGAGTGTGCCTTGGGCGTGTGGGTGGTGCTGCCCCTCTCATTATACCCCAGCTGAAGTATAGGCCCATAGTTACCCCGCCACCCCCCCTTCACCACACCTCCTCTGCCCTCACCACTCTTCATCACCCTCCACCACACCACCTCTGCCCTCACCACTCTTCCTCACCCTCCATCACCCCTCTTAATACAACATTCTTTCACCCTTCACATTCCAGGTTGAGTAAACCTGACAAAGTACGAACTCCCAGTACTTCTTCGGACTGGAGGATTTAACAGGCATCCGTTCCAGCTCATCTTGTTAACTGCATATAATAGTTCTTTCCCGCCCCTCTCCTCGCAACCCTCTTCCATTCCTCATGATAACCCTCCCTTGCCCCTCCAATGTCAGCCATCTTGCACCCTCCTCTGCTGACGGCCCTCCCTCATCGCTTACATTGACAGCCTTTTCTTGCCACCCCTTTCTGTCAAGCCTTTTCTCACCTCATTATTTAGCCAGCCGTAATCTTCCCCTGTCTTTGATCTTTAAGTCCTTTCTCACCCTCTCCCCACCGCTGGCGTTGACAGCCCTTCCTCTCCCCAGTCCTGACATCGTCTCTTCAGCGAGCCGCCCCCACTTAATTATATCCTCATGGTTCTCACTCTCCCCTCTCCTCCCACCCATCTTCACAGCCCTCCTCTCCTCTTCTATACAGATAACCTTCGTTAGCCCCTCTTACCCTCATTCCAATCTTCTCCTCCCTCCTCCTCCTCCTCCTCCTTCACCTTCCGTCCCTCACCTCTCCTCCATACCCTTCCCTCACCTCTCCTCCACACCCCTTCTTCATCTCTCCTCCACATCTCTCCCTCATCCTACACTTTCCTTACCTCTCTTCTTACAGCCTTCTTGTCATTAATATTGTGCCTTCGCCCACCTCCCTCCCTCCTTCCCATCCCCTTCACATTCCCTTTTCTGTCTTCTTCTGATTCTCCTGTCATCACCTTCCATTTTTGTCACAGTACTTCCTCCCTGGCCTCATTTTACTCTACTACTCGCTTTCTCTCTCCTCCAGTTCTATCCATCTCTAACCCCATCCTCTCTTTCCTTCTTAGTCCCCCCTCTCCCACCGTCCGTGCCCTCACCTATCCCCCGCAGTCCACTTCCCAACACGCTGTCGTCACTCTGTCACAGTTTCCTTTAAAGTGTAAAAACAGGAACGATGGCTGGGCAAAAGAGCCGCAATTTATGTCCGATCTTGAAAATCTGTTGGTAAAAAAAAAAATGGTGTGTGTCGTGAAAGGTTGTGCGCCGGAACTGGTGCCCGGGATGATGGAGAGATTGTGAGACCGAGGCATAAATACGGGTTGTGGTGCCGAGCAGGGCATTTGTGGCGCCTTTGTATCTCAACGAGGAGGGAGGGCGGCCTGATGGAGAGGGAGGAAGGTGGAAATAGGGAGGACTGATGGAGAGGGAGGGGGGGAGGAAGGTGGGGGAAGGGTGGACTGATAGTTAGGGAGGAGGGGAGAGGAAGGTAAGAGAGGATGAAGAGATAGGTGGGGAAGATAGATGCAGATGGAGAAAGAGGAGAGTAAAGGTAGATTATGGCAGTGATTGAAGGTGGAGATAGGTAAAGGGGGAGAAGGAGAAAGCGAGTGGAGGCTGGAGAGAGTAGGCTATAAGTTAGAGGCGGGTGCAGGTAAGTGCAGATGGAGAGAAATAGGAAATGCTGGAGAGGGGACGAAAAGGTGGGGGTTGCCTGGAGAGAGTACAAGGCAGAGGAGAATGTTTGGATGGGTAGAAATGGAGAGAGCAGAGGGAGAAAGATAGATCGAGAGAGAGCGTGTCGGTGTAGGGGATGCCCTAAGACGGGAGGGAGAGAGGGGGTGAGAGGAGAAGAGAGAGCAAAGAGACCTAGGAGATATTGAACATAATACAAGGTAGGGAAACATGGAAAGATGGTGATGTGAGTGGAACCGTGGAGATGGTGGAGATGGGAGGTGTAGGTGTGGAGATAAGTCATGAAGAGACAGAAGATGGGATTAAACAGACATACGCAGAGAGAGAGGAATGGAATGGAGCTAATAGATTGGAGGTACAGATAACGGAGCTTTCGTTGGTCACTAAGCATCGCCCATCAGCTGTCTTGACGTCTTCATTACACATTCATGAGTGTTGGTGGGAATGGGAGCATCCACCAACTCGATGGGAGGCATAATGTGCGGCTGAGGCGCGGAGATACCCAGCCACAGGTGTGTGTGTGTGTGTGTGAGAGAGAGAGAGAGTATGACCTGGCGAGAGCCAAGGTTCACTTGCCATCATTTCTTCATTTAATTTTCTTCCTGTGTTTTTTTCCCTCGGGCAGTCTCACTTTCCCCTTCCTTCAGCCTTTTCATTCAGTCTTTCTACGGCCTTTGATCATACAGGCTTAGTGATATATCTCACCATTCAGTGTTCCCTCGTCAGTTTACTTTCTTCTGTATCCTCTCCCTCAGTCTCCCAAACCTCCACCTCCTGCCTTCTCTCCCCTCGCCTGTACCGTATTAAAGTCATGAGTCCTGTGGTACTTCTCAACTCTTCCACCCAGCCCCCCCAAGCGTCGTCATTATTTTTGGAAACATCTTATCATTCTCAGGCTCCTCTGACTCGCTCTCATTTGTAGAAAGTCGGCAGGATTTTAGAAAAGATTATTAAAGTTGTCCCTACAGAGAGATGGGCAAGAGTGACTATTCAGTATTGACACCTTCACAGCCTCATGTGACACCTTTAGCTAAATAAATCATATGGCGTTACCTGAAATACATAGCTAAAGTTATCCCAACCATGAGAGGGTTATAATGAACTGAAATTTGTTACACTATGAAATTGAGCAAGAATACATTTTGCATTCTGAATCCATTTTGCATCCATTCAGCACAGGGATGTCTTTGAATAGTAAACTAGAGGCTCCCCTAAGGGGTGAATCACACCAGCCGCGAGCCGATACATATCTAGCGCGGCCCGGAATATGACGTTGACCTTGACATTCTTTTCACCAATTTCGAACTCGTCGTCCGAGATTTTCATCCTTTCTACACACCTGTAAAATTCTGTGATGATATCTTGACCGGTTGCGAAGTTATCGTGCTAACAGATACTCAGACACACAGACAGACTGAAAACAATACCAGCCTCGTTATCAAGGCTGGTAATTATTGTTGTTCAGACGATTTTAAATACATTTTTCACACTGGATTATGTATTGCTTCAGTACCAGTTATCTTTCTTTTTGATGGATAAAAATGTATGTACAGTAGGTGACAAGAATCAAGTAAGTCTGTGTGTGTGTGTGTGTGTGTGTGTGTGTGTGTGTGTGTGTGTGTGTGGTGACGCAACCCATCACTTTCTTACATACGTGTTCTGTGTTGAATTTGTGTGAGACTTTGGTCACGCCCCTCGCCACTGCCGGGCCACGACCTAGCTCGTAAATGTCTTTTATGAGAGGTGACTGGTTAGGTCACAGTGGCCAGCACACGGCCGAGGTCACAAGAGGTCACAGGCATAGCGTAGTTCCCACCACACGTTACTGCACATCATACATATTACAGAAATACCGGTGCATGCAGTCTGCATCACAAGTCCTGTCGCCTCTCCTGCTGTTCTTTCCATGGTCTTTGAATATCTGTGTGATGAATCTACAGCAGCGACACTGATGACTTCCTGTGGCCACAAATCAGTGTCATCAGCGGCATTGGCATCGGATTCACCACACGGATCTTCAGAGTCCGTGGAGATAGAAGTAGGAGAGACGACAGAACTTTTGATGCCGACTGTACATATATACTGTACATACAGGGTGCACAATTGTAAAATGTAAATGTGTTCATATATTAGAAGTGGAAAAGTACAGTTTTTCTGTATACATCAAAGTAAGGAGAGGGATGTTATTTATTTCTGCAGGATGACAGACATAAAATGACAAACTTTGTGGTTAAGACATTGGTTGATGCGTATCGCAGAGTTCCTGTTTACTTTTGCATGTCCTGTGATAGTGTATGTTTCAGTATAGTATTCAGCGGCATTCACCATCAGTGCTGCACTCAGAACCATATTGCTGTAAACTCCAAAGTGTCGCTCTCAATTATGTGCCGAGAAAGTAAAGATATGTTTGTTATTACAGATTCAGACGTATCAAATGCCGAGAACATTGTATTGGAGCACCTGTTTTATATTTTTTGTTGTTTCATTGAGGTACATGTGGCTTGTATACGGTCTGTCCAGAAAAGTATTGGTGCACATTCCTCACGGAACAGACACCACAGACGATGGACACTGCAAAAATGCTGGTTCATTCCACCCCGCGGTACAAGCCCTACTTTTATGAGGATGCCATATATCGCTTGCTTATGACAGTTCATAACTTATCCGTAGGAGATATAGTTATTATATGCTCGTTGACGTGAAATTATATTAATATTCTTGGGCCATCACGGACTGTATTGATCAGTAAGGACATCAGCGAACTCCTCGCGTGCTCGGATGCACCTTCATGTAGTGAGTCATTGTACAGAGAGAGAAATAAGTATCTTGCCAAAGTTTGACGAATACATAGCGGAAAAAGTCGAACCATCTGAAACACACACTTGTAGAGATTGGGGTTTTATTGTATTTCTCCAGGTGTAAATTTTCTTCTGACGAAGTGGGAAGATATTTATTTCTCTCTGTGAAAGTGTCCTGGCCAGTTATATAGGTTGGAGGTGCATGGCGTGGCTTAACCCTTTGGTTGTTGAGGAGGGAGGGCGGGGAGGCTCGGCAGCACAGCCTGACTCACCGGAATAACAACCTTCGTGTGAGGAACTATCGCTCAGATGGTTAGGAGTGTGATGGATAGTGCTGAGGTGGTGCACTGGACCGTAAAACAACAGTAATAGGTGGACTCCTTCAGGTTACAACAGCAAGGCATTCCTGTCATCAACCATAAATAACTGGCGGGTCAAACGAGTTAGATTGATGGATAGATATCAGAGGTTATTGACCGAGTGAAGGAATATTGAAAAAAATAATAACTTCTCCAGCCCGAGGACGTATTGTGTACTTTATTCTTATTGCCACCAGACGATTTTATTCAGCTTTGGAGAACCCAGTTGTATTGAAAGAGTTAATCTTTAGTCTGTCTGTATAGCCAGACGTCATAATCCCGGAAGGGTTGGCCACGAACGAAACACTTCTCCGTTGCTCTGTCCTCAGCCATCAGGCGGAGAGAGAGAGAGAGAGAGAGAGAGAGAGAGAGAGAGAAATCAAAATTTCAGCCTCCATTACCTCAGGCTGCCGGCCTGCAATGACCCAGGTTTTCATCGTGTAATAACCCGATACCCTGAACCACGGTGCCTAGAGTGAACGTTCTTATCTAGCCGTTGCCCGGGATGGAGACCGTCTGATGTGAACTTGGGGTCCGCATGAACACGTACTGAACACCGCTGGACTGAGGCAACGACGGCGAGTTGTAATACTGGACTGAACAGTGTAGGTGAGGGAGGAAGACACATTTGTAGCAGGACTGTGGGTAAGGCGAGGTGGATAAGGGATCAGGAGACGAGATTGTGGCCGGGTTTGGAGGTTCCCTGATGCCTCTTCCTTACGAGTTTGCTTCGGCTTTTTTTTTTTTTTTTTTTTTTTTTTTTTTTTTTGAAGATCATCGATATCCGCTCAAGCAGTACACCGTCACTCAGTCTGTCACTTATCGTATGTAATGGCCAACACTAAAACAGTAATGGACAGACTGGTGACCATACATTAAACAACTTCTAATAATGCGACTTTGGCCTAAAGGGAGTGAGGAGAGCAGTCGTAATCGGTTCATCATGTCGCCGTGTTAACAAACGGTGATTAATAATATATAACGGTGGTTGGGTGTGGTTGCTTCTGTCCTCTTCACTGTCCTGTTGTCTTTTCACTCCACCAGTTATTGACCTCCTCCTCCTCCTCCTCCTCCTCCTCCTCCTCCTCCTTGTTGCCTTTACTTCTGTCTCACTTTGTGTCTTTTATCGCTTGTTTTGCCACACCCACACCATCAAACCCTGCCACATCCACACTTTTACACCCTGCCACACTTACACCTTTGCACCCTGCCACACTTACACCTTTGCACCCTGCCAGACCCACACCTTTGCACCCTGCCAGACCCACACCTTTGCACCCTGCCTCACCCACACCTTTGCACCCTGCCACACCCACACCTTCACACCCTGTCATTCCCACACCGTCACACCCTGTTATTCCCACACCGTCACACCCTGTTATTCCCACACCGTCACACCCTGTTATTCCCACACCGTCACACCCTATTATTCCCACCTTCTCACCCTGCCACTCCCACACCTTCACACCCTGCCACTCCCACACCATCACACTGTCACAACCACACCTTCACACTGTCACACCCACACCTCCACACCCTGCCACACCCACCCTTGCGTACCGAATCATTCAAATTGTCTCACGTTCATTACATGTGCATTTTTATTTTTTGGTTTATTCATATGTATTGTATTGGGTGTGCGATTCTAATAGAAAAGTGTTAAGAAACAACGTACATTTACTAATGGCTTGGCTTCTGTCAGAGTACTTAGGTTTTAATGTAATAATTTCAGATGTGTTGTAATAATAAAAAGTACTGTGACAGTGACACTCACGTGGCGGGCATGTCTGTCTGGTACAGTGACCATCCATCAGGAACAGCTGCAGTGCCATGAGTGTTTATTAGTAATACACAAAGTCCACAGTTGAGTGTGCCAGTTAATATTAGTAATGTTGCCTTTTATTACTGATAATTTACTAATGCAATATTTATATTAGAATTAGTACTAGTAGTAGTAATAATAATAATGTTTTCCTGGTGTTGGTTTAACCCCACCTCCCAGTTCAATTTAGTCCTGCCGCCTGAACACCTTTAAGCCATGAAAATGTTCCCAGTCATAACTTGAGGTTTTATTGTGACATTTATGTGACTCGTTCACCTTCCTAATGGTTTCGTGTCACTGTAATCGTGATGTTGCTATTTTACTTCATGCTTTGCTTCTTTTTTTTGAGGGGAGGGGAGGTTAAGGTGGTTTTCTTTCTTGCGTTTATAATATTTGTTTTGCTGATTCACATTGTCTTTGGTTAACTCAGATTTTATTGCTACATCGCCATTGACACCCCTTCAGTTTGAAGACGTCATACTTATTCTGTGTTACCCCAGAATATTTCACTGAACTTAGGAGAGATCTGTGGGCATGAAGACGTTAATTGTGTTTTCTCGTTGTTCCGGTTCCCTCTTGATAATTACCAGTACTTTTCATTCGCGTTAATAAGTTTTTCGTATTCACGCTTTTCATTTTATTTTATTTTATCTTTTCCCCGTTACTTCTCACACTGTTTTATTGACTTCTACATTATTTTCCTTATAATTTCTTTTGATCTCCTCTCGAAGTTTATGATTCGTCATATATATTCTGTTATTAATTCCTTCACTGCTAAGTCTCCGGTGTTGAATAAAATCGTCCGATGATGCCTAAAAATTAATACAGTAATGTAAAAAAATAATATCTTCATTCTGTTTCTTTTCTGATTTGTATCTTCCTTTTGTATCTCCTGATTTATTTTATTAGACTTGCTTGCATCTCTCTCTCTCTCTCTCTCTCTCTCTCTCTCTCTCTCTCTCTCTCTCTCTCTCTCTCTCTCTCTCTCTCTCTCTCTCTCATTTCCGTCTCCCGTTCCTTAATATGCCTTCATCGTGTTCTTCCTGCCTAATACGAGTCTGTCTCACCGTCTTGCTAATCTTCATGTTCATTCCCTTCTTTCCCACACCAGTTTCTCGAGTCATTATCTCTAACCTCTTGAACACGGTGACATATTATTTAGTTTAGCTATCTTCAGACGGTTTCATTCAGCCCTTGAGGAAGTTTTCGAAATTGATGAATTAGATACAGCCCTCATTAACTTCCTCAGTGTGAGTTTTTGCGGGCTGAGTGGAATTGTTCTTTGGTAACAGAAATCAAATATATAGTTGCGTCTCCAGGTTGATGGCGTTAATGGAATGGATATCTAACCCCTTCACTGATGGACTTAATAAAAAAAAAAAAAATGAGAAGAACGAAGCGAATGACGTTTTATTGAAGGGGGTAATGGCGTCTCCTCTCTGAATGTGCGTTCTGCCTGAGAGACAGACAGACAGACAGACAGACAGACAGACAGTTGAAACGTACAGTACGGGACAGGGTAAAAGTAATGCATTCACGCACGAACTCCATCCTCTAGATATTTCATCGGTTTGATTTAGGTTGTATTTTTTATCTTTCATTCTTCCATTGTCCCCCTTTTGATTATTTCTGTGGGTAGAAAGAAACTGAAAAGGCTGTAAAGATAATAGATACAGTACGTGGAGATAGAAATAAAGAAAGCTTGAGAGAACAGAGACCACACAGGAAGAGGAACGCCGAGAAAAACCGGTAAATGAGAAGCTGATCAAATGGGTAGGGAAGCAGTGAGGGATGAGGAACCGGCTGGAGGTATGAGAGAGAGAGAGAGAGAGAGAGCACCAAGATTCCATAACTTATACGAAGATGAAGTAACTTTTATTCTTTATGAGTTTCAAAATATAGGTTCCAACCTGACCTGACCTTTCACACTTCACTTGACCCGCACTGGCATGACCCCTTCGTCCACTGACCCAGGGAAATTGCTTCTTCTCGACCTGACATTCTGCCGCAGTGAATCTTGGGTCGTAGGTCAGTGTTTCGGAAAAAGAGAATATCTGGCCAGGTTATGAAGTTGATGTTACATAAGAATACTTTTTATTTTGCTTTTTATTATTTTTAAGAGGCAAGAGTTTTGAAAGGCGGGTGTGTGCAATGCAGGTGGTGCGTCGTGGTAAGAGGGGTTGTTACTGAGCAGGGAACTGAACGCTGGAAGGTTCTCTTGTCCAGGCCACGTCTCACTGGATGCTGTATGGTACAATAAATATTTTTTCCACTTATTTTTGTTAATTATCTCTCTCTCTCTCTCTCTCTCTCTCTCTCTCTCTCTCTCTCTCTCTCTCTCTTTTATATATAAATATATAATGGTTAATATTTTCCTTTACGCGCTCTGTCTATGTTTATCTAGTTACATTATATGTCCATGTACTAACGTATTCCTCCCCTTGCCCCAGTAGTAACCTTTCAGTTCGCCTCCTACGTGTTTATCTGTCCTCCACTTTCCTTCACATTTTATTATTGACCATTAATTTAATTATAACAATGCGGCCCACATATTAGGCAGATAATGGCCTTTGTGTGTGTGTGTGTGTGTGTGTGTGTGTGTGTGTGTGTGTGTGTGTGTGTGATGGTGAGCATCATGATGCAGGTGATGCAGGTGATGTGTAATCATGACGGTAAGTAATGGTAGTGATGATGATGATTCCATTATATTTTCCTCTTCTTTCTCCTCCACCTCCTCTCCTTTTTCCCTTTTTGACCTCCGTTCATAACTTTCATTCCTTTCCTTCTTCCTCATTCTTCTTACCTTCCTTGTCTCTCCCCACCTTCCTTTTATCTTTCCTCCCTGCCCACATCTCCCACCCTTCCTCCTGACCCAGTACCACTCTCGACCATCCCCGCCTTCCTCCTGCCCCTTCCGTCCTACCCCCTTCTCTGGTACATTACCTGCACTACCCCTCTTCTTACCTATTATTCTATTCTTCCCTTTCCTCTCCCCTTACGCTTCCCCTTCCCCCAGCACTTCATCTCCATCCCCCTCCCTTCTCCAGCTCTTCACCTGCCCCTCCCCCGCTCCCTCCCTATTCTTTCCTTCCCTGACCTTTTACCTCCCTCCTTCACTCAGCCTCACTATCGGTACTATTCCTCATCCCCAACCCCCTTCCTAATCCCCTACCCCCTTCCTAAACCCCCACCCCCCACAACCTTTCCCTTCACCCCCTCTCTCCTCCCCTCCCCTCTCTCCTCCTCCCCTTCCCTCCCCTCTCTCCTCCTCCCCTCCCCTCCCCTCTCTCCTCCTCCCCTCCCCTTCCCCCCTCCCCCTCATATCCCTTACCCTTTCCCCTCCTCCTCCTCCTCTTCCTCTTCCTCCTCCTCTTCCTCTTCCTCCTCCTCTTCCTCTTCCTCCTCCTCCTTCCGTAACCTTTTGCCTTCCTGCTCTTCATCCTTCTTCTTCCAGGTACTTTCCTCCTCCCCTTCCTTTGACCTACTCTGGCATTTCCGTTCCCCTCTTGTGCATCATCTGGATCTCTCACATCACATCCTCTTCTTTCAGGGCGCTCTCTCTCTCTCTCTCTCTCTCTCTCTCTCTCTCTCTCTCTCTCTCTCTCACACACACACACACACACACACACACACACACACACACACACACACACACACACACACACACACACACACACACACACACAGCTGTCTCCTATGTTAAATACCATTGAAACTCACTATATGAAAATACAATTTCATTTCATTTGTCTTTCCAGGTGAGTGTGTGCTACAGAATAACCAGAACAGAAGGCAAAGGAACGTGTAGACAACCAGGTACAGTTTGTTTATCTATCCATCTATATCTATCTATCTGTCAGTCTGTTTATCTTTCTGTGAACTTGTCTCCGTCCATGTAGGGCTGTATTAGTGTGTGGAAGGCAGCTGCCGTGGTTTGGCATCTCGGTGTAATTAATCCCAACATTGTCAGCTCCTTTAGGGAGGTGTGGAGCCCATTAAGCATTCGATAATAACTGTTGTAATGATACTCTTTTTATTGGTTGGTGCGCCCATTAGCATCACTCCTCAAGACAAGTGGGGAAAGAGAAACGGAAGAGTGAAAATTTTGTTCACTAGTATCTACTTAAAAAATCTATCTATCTATATACCTAGGCTGCTTCCCCCAAGGAAAGGGAGGTAGCCGAGACAGGACGACACACTCCCCATTTACTCATCCATTCAAACACATTCATTCGCATCTTAGCCCCAAAGGGGAGAAGGGACAGATCCTCCCCACACCACACCGCACGAGGGTCAACTGCGCAGTCCAATCAGTGACATCCGCAGCAGGGCCCGACAGAAGAGCTGGTTTACCCCTGACACATCATAATTGACCCATCCCCTTACCCGCACCTGACCTGAATAGCTGATCAGACCGAATACGGGAGAATATCTCCCCAGGGATGCTTCATCATTTATTCATTCACAATTTCTCTCCATTTATTCCTGTCACTCGCAGCCACTCTTACATGCTCAACAGACATCCCTCTCGTATCCAACGCTCTCTTCACACTGTCCACCCATCCTGTTCGTGGTCTCCCTCTCAGCCTTACACCTCTCGCATCAGATCTAGTTTTTTCACCAATCGCTCATTATCCATTCTCTCCATATGCCCAAACCATCGCAACACCCTCTGTTCAACTTGATCAACCATCTCCCGAACAACTCCAGTTCTCCTTCGCACTTCATTTCTCACTCGATCCATACGCGTCACTCCACACATACTCCTCAGACAGAATTAGTAGAGCTCTACTGTACATACGGTATATTTATATCGGTAGTCTTTAAGTCTTTATGTATAGTTGTTTATCGATTTACATCTGTCGTCTCACGTCATGTAATGTGAGGAGTGACTGTGACACAAATGAAAAACAGGCATTTTACTCCCAACTTAACAACGACCCCTTTCTCCCACGATACTCCATTCTTCCTTATCTATTCCCCCCCCAAAAAAAAAAACACACACACACACACACACACACCTTTTCTTTTTGTTCGCCTCCTTTGGTTTCTTTGAGTTACGGGGGAAAAGGCTACATTAACGTTAACACCTCCCCCCCCACACACACACACTGTAAGGCTGGCCAAACATGCGATATACAAACATCACAACACCTACACAGTTGTCGTGACACAGCCTGGGCTTTCCTGCACCTCCTGGACATTAGATATATTCCTTTGCAATAAATAAATAAAGAAATAAGTGCCGAGCCATCATTTGTCAGGCACTGAGTTGCAGTTGAATTGCTTAAAGGTAAATAAAATAATAACCAACACATCACACACTATCTAGTCTGTTTAAATAGTTTTTATTATTTGTTTTCATTTTAGTAAGTACATGCTGTTTTTAGTTTGTTTATCCTCACTCTATAGTGGAGGCTCTTGTAATTACATTTTATTTAATAGTTTGTTTTCAGAATGTAAGTACACGCTCACAAAATTCAGGCAAACTTGTATCCATAGTTGTAGTTAAGATACCTGAAGCAAGGTTACCAAGAACACAGTAATGATTATATTGGAAAGTGAATAATTGGTGTGTGAAGGACGCGGCTGCAACATCACCATTCACTGTCCTTCCCGGCCATCTTTTATTGGTTTTGCAACATAATATGATATATGATAATACAGAATCCAGAATGTATAAAATGAAAGCATTTGCATTACAAAAACTTACTTGTGTTTGCTGCTGTACAGACACAAATAATGCTTGTTTACATTATGTATTTGAATTGTATTAGCACACTCCGTAAATTAAGGAGATATAGCAGTGCTTCTACCACTATACTGAGCAGGTCACCCCAGGTAGTCGGGTGGCCTCTGAATCAAGCCAGAGTCACCTTTACCTCAAAGACATCGATGTAGATAACACTTCAGCCGCCAGCTTCAGACACACGGCCTGGAAGTGCTCGTTAAATAAAAAGAATATATATATATATATATATATATATATATATATATATATATATATATATATATATATATATATATATATATATATATATATATTCCCAGACATCTGATATTGTTCGTACACAGCGGGAAGTGTGGAATATTCAAACCTCTCAAGCATTCTTTCCATTATTGCCCGAAGGCTGTAGAAAGGTACTGTACCTTAAATTATCCTCAGACACTCAAATATTGTTCGTAAAATGTGGTAAGATCCTAAAACTATACCTTTCAGTATTGCTCGTAGACTGTGGTAACAATATATTTTCGTGGGTTTGGCTAATAATACGGCTGGGTCTCTTCCCACATGGACCCCTGACCTTCCCGCTAATTGTGCACCGCCTACTTCGTCTCTCCTTAGGATAATCCTCTTATTTTCTCTCTCACCTTCACTCACTTTCTTCCTGTTTTCCTGCTTGGTGTGTGTTAATGTGGATTTCGTGTCAGTGTTGCCCTTCGGAGTCATTGTTTTGGCTTTCATTGCATGTTTTTATTATTTTATGATTTATTACTTAATATTTCTTTGCATATTTTTTTGGTGTTTTTGGTATTCATGTTTATTTTGACCTTCTTTATATGGTGTTTGGATCTCTCTCTCTCTCTCTCTCTCTCTCTCTCTCTCTCTCTCTCTCTCTCTCTCTCTCTCTCTCGTTAGTGATTTTCCTTTGCCTATTGTGTGGCGATTTTTTATTATCGATTATTTTGACTTTATTTGCATGTAGTTTTGCGATTTTTGTTCTCTTGCTTTTTATGTTGTTCTGGGATTTTGAGTTTTCATTCTTGTCTTTGTGTGCACAATGTATAATCCCACACCACACAGCCACACCTCTTGAAAACCACACCCAGCCACAGTCAGTCAGTTTAACAACACCCTTGCCGTCTACGCCAGTCTTCCATGCCACACACTGCTGTCCACACCACCAACTCACAATTACAAATTAAGGCTTACAACTACACTCTCATCTCTCCCATTTATTTCGACAATCATGCACTACTAGCCACACTTCCAAACTACTTTTACTGCCTAAGTTTTGCCAGCAGAGACAGACTTTCCCTTTTGTTGCTATAAGTGATTGACACTTTGACTACCACTACACACCACCACAACTGTTATGCCACACATAACATAATACCACCACAACAACACACGCCACCACAGCTGCTATCCTACCACACACAACCCTAACTACCATAATGCCACTGCACCACCATAAATGGACTCCAACCGCACACAGTCCACACCTTCTTCCATAGTACCACACAACCCACACCTTCCTCCATAATACCACACAACCCACACCTTCCTCCATAGTACCACACACAATCCACACCTGCTTCCATAGTACCACACACAATCCACACCTGCTTCCATAATACCACACACAGTCCACACCTACTTCCATAATACCACACAAATGTTCTACTGTCAACTACACAATCCACCATAAATGTTCTACCACAAACACCACCGCAACCGTTAGCACACCACCATCTCACCCATTGACTCACCACCACTACACTGCCATTCAACCACAAATCATACATTTTCACCAATTTA
The DNA here is from genome assembly GCF_032717465.1 of Coenobita brevimanus. NCBI lineage: Eukaryota > Metazoa > Arthropoda > Malacostraca > Decapoda > Coenobitidae > Coenobita > Coenobita brevimanus. The sequence goes on from NC_137059.1 coordinate 7,148,272, forward strand.
AAATATGAGAAAGGAAGAAAACAGTCCAGCTTGGCATATTTACGTTCAACATTTTACTCTTGTCTTCTTACGGTATGTACTAGGACGCGGAAAGAATTTGAATCCCATCAGCGCAGTGGCGGCTTTTTAAATTCATTTTTAGTACCACCGGACGATTTTATTCAGTTTACGAGAGACCGTCGAAATGGAAGGGTTATACAGACTTGATTAATCCATTCATGTCGAGGACACCTTTTCATTCTTGCTTCCACCTGATGATTTTATGTAGTTCTTAGTAGACCTTTCGTATTGGAAGAACTTAATGGAGATTTTTTTTTTTTTTTTTAATCCTGTCACTGGGAGAGATTTTTTCGGAGACGAATATAATCATCTGGAGGTGGAAGGAATATAAACGGCGCCGTCATAGAAAAGAGGTTAAGCCAATTTTTTTTAAGCCAATTTCTTGCTGTTTATATTATCACAGTACCTAACTTACTTTAACTTTTTCTACTTTTACTCTAACTTAACATAAAATTGTCCTTCACAATCTCGAGTGCTTAGTTATAACAATAGATTAATAATATGTTCCTGTTCACGAAGAGGTGCTGTGGGAATGATGTGGCGCTGTAACATTACCTTTTTCTGGCCACTGTGCTACGTGAAATATCAAAAGACTAAACATTTGAGCCAGGTTAGTATAAAACAGCTGTAGCGCATTTTCTTTATCCATCTTTCGTCATAAGACTGATAAAGTCCATCACGGCTGCCATAACCACAGACATTACCACAGCCCACACCACCACCACCACAAAACCACCACCACCTCCCCACAGAAAAGTCTAATCACATTCCTGTCAACGAACCACAGTTGCGATTATTATACCACAAGTAGCACATCACGACCATATATCACCGAACATCGTAATCACCTCGATCATTCCATCACAACGACGCCATCACAGCCACAGAACCATACTACCATGACAACAGTTAGCCTCGTCACACAGTCACTATACCACAGTCACCACCGTACCACCACCAGCACTTAACCATCACCACACACCATCACCGCAGTCAGATCATCACAGTCACAAAACCATACCACCATCACAACCAAATTCAGCCTCTACCACACCACCGCCACACCACAACCACACGACTGATAATAGCTTGATAGGTTAATTGTCTAAATGCCCCGAGTTCACCCCTGCTTTGACCCAGACAGCTGATGTGGTGGGGGTGAGCCGTCCTCTGTCAAGCTCTTCATTATTACCAATCCTTCCCAAGCTGAATACAATAATCTGGTGGCGGTAATAAGAAAATTTAAGTCGGCTGTGTAGTAAAGTAGCTACTCTAGTTTAAGCCAAATGCACGACTGCCATCCCAGTGTTATTTCCAACCATACCGGTACCTTACTCAGACTACCTGTACATGATTACCAGCACTGCCAAACACTCGCTGACATTATTTTCACACACACACACACACACACACACACACACACACACACACACACACACACACACACACACACACACACACACACCTTCTCTCTGTCTCTATCTGTTTGTCTGTATCTGTTGTCTAGCTGTAATTTTCTGTCGTTCTATATACTTGTCTTTTTACCTATATATCTGTGCAACACACCATGTACTCCAACACACTTTTACTATTCTCATCCAACACACACTCCTTCCCCACACCCTGACACACCTCCGATCTAATGGGTGTCAAAGCCAGGTTACATAGACAGACAGAGAGAGAGAGAGAACACTTTCACCTATCGACCAATAATCAGCCAACGAAACATTATTAACGAGAGAGAGAGAGAGAGAGAGAGACTAACATAACCTGCAACACAACCTCTCTATAACGGTACTTATGACTCAGGCTGTACTCACACTCTGCATATTGGTTTCCCAACTTTTCGCTGCTTATTCACAGTTTATATGCACCGTCGAAAATGGCCAACCCTTCACTTTCACCTCCACAAATAAGCAGTCCACACCCATTCTCTGTCACCACCACACCCACACCACACCATGAGCACCGACTCATTCCCCACCACGCCACATCACAGAATCCCATACTTCACACCACACTACACCCAGCGTCTCAGCCCACACCACACCCACCAACATTAGCTATGTCACAATCCCATATTTCACCACACCACAGTGGAGTATGCTCGTTGTTGAAGGACGTACAGCTTCATCTTATAGTAATCTAAAAATACATCTCATGCCACTCACCATTCCACTCCACACACACCACACAACGCCACACAGTCCCATATTGCACCTAACCGCACCACACCACACCACACTACACAATCCCATTTTACACCATGGCCCTCCTAAGGGACTCGGGGTTGTTCGGCCAGACTGCCTAGGGAACAACTACTGCTACTACACCACACCATTCTACTGTGCACTACACAATCCCATTTTGCACCACACCACACCATAACAGTTTTTACACCAATTCACGCCATACAACACCACACCACACAATACCATACCGTACCGTACCATACCACCACATACCGCGACACAACTTTAGCACCAGTCACCATCCAACACGACACCATTCGACATACGATGACAAAAATTGCCAGGCGAAATAGAAACACGCCTTGCTTTTAACCCTTGCAGTGCCGACCAATATGGGAAGTGATCGCTCTGGGAATATGCCGACTTTTTTTGTGAAAGACTATTGTTTCTTGCACTCTGTTCCCTTCACCCACCACACCCTTGCATCCATTCTCCCCCACACTCCACACTCCCACCCCTGTTATTTACTGTATACATTCACCCACATCCTAATCGTCCTGACAGCAATCCACATCCACCATTTTCCCATACCTACACACCCCATCTTTTATCACTGACGTCCAAACCTTCACTCACAGCAAGTATCTCCCCACACCCACACTTACCTTCTATCCCACCCACACACATTGCATCTCCCCCATCGTGTACAAGCATCTTGAATGATTCCTGATTTTAATATATATATATTTTTTTATTACATTACTTTTGGAAGGGGGTATTTTGGAGGCTGTGGGTCAGTGATTCTTTTCATTTCTCACCCCATCCCTTTCCCTTCACACTGATACCCTCAACCACACCTACAGCCATCACCTATATCCACGACTACACCTGACTACTTAATCTCGGTAACCAAACTCACAACCACCTTCACCCATTTTTATCCACACCTGCCTGCATATACCCGCAGCCACACCCACATCTTCATCTGTATTTACACCCTCACCCAGACTTACACCCTCACTTTCACCCATTTTTATCCGCACCTGGCTACATGTACCCATAGCCACACCCACATCTGCATCCATATTTACACCCTCACCCACACTTACTCCCTCACCTTCACCCACAGCGTCTACTCTCCCACATCGTCGCCGTATTTGCATACATTAAACAATCCATATTGGGCGGTGAACAAGCTTTGGTACAGTAGCAGAAACAGTAATAATTTTTCACTGTTAACCTCTTCAGTGCAGTGACGTCTGTTTTATGATTATCTGCTGACGATTTTATTCAGCCCAGCCTCTTCAGCCCGAGGATGTCCTTTTGATCGTATTCTTGCAATTCTCCTAGAGGTAGCAAGAAGGAAATATAAGTTGCGTCATCGCACTGAATGGCTGAACAGTATGGCCTTGAAGTAAAAACTGGATCTTGGAGATAAATCTGAAGAAACGGGGCTTGATGTTAAGATATCAAGTGGTGATGCAACTCCATGACTTCTCTTACATTACCCAATACTTCTCACGCGGCAGAGGTGTGCAGGGTGAGCACAGGGTGAGGGTGAGGTGAGAATGAAGGAAGGATGGATGAAAGTGGGTGGGCGGAGTGGGTGAAGTGAGAGGTGAGGTGGAGGGATGGTGGGTGAGAGTGTGTGGGGTGGGGAGTGGGTGAAATGTGAGATCAGGGTGAAGGAGGGGTCGGTGGTGAGAGTGGGTGGGGTGGAGGAGATGATGAAATGTTAGATGAGGGTGGAGGAGGGGTGATAGGTGAGAGTGGGTGGGTGAAGGGTGAGGGACTGAGAGAGGGTGGGGTGGAGGTAAGAAAAGATTGTGAAGAATAAGGATTGATGAGGAAGAGAGGGTAATTTGAGGAAAAGTGGGTGAGGCGAGGAGAGATGGGGTGGAGCAGAGGGTAATGGGTGAGGGAAGGAGGGAGGGAAGAATGGGGGAAAGATTGAAAGGTTAATGATGGATGGCGAGGTAAGGAAAGGAGGAAGGATGAGATGAGAGAGGGAGAGAAGGTGACGTAAGGGAGGAAGGTAAAATGAGGAAAAATGGGTGAGATGAGGGAGAGGAACAAAGGGTATGGGGAAGGATAGATGGGGTGAGGTGGGGGAGGGAAGGAGAATTTGGGATAGTTGGCAGGAAAGAAAGGGAGGTAGCGGTACGGAAGGAAGATAGGGGTGAGGGAGGGGCGGTGAGAAGATGGATGGTGTAATGAGGGAGGTATGGAGAGTATGGTGAGGGATGGGTGGTATGGAGGATGAGGTGAGGTGGGGATGGAGGGTGGTGTAAGGGAGGGTTGGAGTGTGAGGTAAGGGATGGGTGGGGTTTGATGTAAGGTGTGATTGTGGATATTTTCATTAACCTAGTGACTGTTGTTGGTGACCCGCCCTGCACCACAGACTCGCCTCTGCCCTTCTCTTGTCTCTCTTCTTGAATTGTCAATATTTGACCCAGTCACCCTGGCTACGTCGTGTGTACTATATTCTTACTAACGCGTCACGGTTTTATTCAGCTTAAGTGAGATGTCCCCGGGCTGTTGGAATTAATCCCTTGAATACGACAAACTGAATGACGTAGCTTGAGGGTAGTTATCGCTAAGTAAATTCGTCAGTCGGTGGCCAGGAAATAATGGAAATCGTCTGCACACTTGATTGACAACGTTCAACCCCGTGGATACGACACACTGATTGAAACTGGTCTGTGGTATTAAGCATAAATTAGCAAGTCGTCCAGTGATGGTCAGAATGAAATAGAAATCGTCTCCACACTTGCTTTATAAATATTCTGTCCCACAAATATGAGAAACTAAATGTAACGTATAATTGGTAGAGTTGACTGGGATGTGTTAAATTTGTGTGTGTGTGTGTGTGTGTGTGGAGAGAGAGAGAGAGAGAGAGAGAGAGAGAGAAATTGAAAAATTCAGAAGTTCCCCAACCAGAAAAACGTCATAATAAATATCCGGAAGCCAGCTGCCATAAACGAATAATGACCTGACCTCACTTGACCTGAAGGACTTCACCCTCCACCCCCTCACCCTCCTCTACTCCCCTTAACCTCGTCGTGGCGTCCGTGGCTCCCTGACCTCTGAACCCTCACCCCATCGAGGTCAGTGTGTACCCCTCCCTGACCCTTCTACCCACCCCATCCTCTCTCTGGTCTGTCTCTCCCCTCCCTTACCTTTCCATTCCCTTTATGCCTCTTGTATCTTCCTGCTTATTGCTCATTCCTTTCCTTTTGTTTGTCACTTTCCCTGTCCCATTTTCCTCCTCTCTCCGAGCTCCATCCTTTTCCTCCCTCTCTCAATATTCCCCTCTCTCCCTCTTGTACCCTTTCCTCATTTTCCCTTCCTCCTCCCCTACCCTTTCTTCCCTCCCTCCCTCCCTTACCCATTTTTCCCTTGCCTCCCTCCAGAACCCACCCCAATTACAGTCCTGACCCTTGACTCATATTTCTCTCACCATGACTTTCTCCTTCTCTTGTTTTTTCTTCCTCATATCTCCAGTTCTCTCTCCAGCATGTCTCCCTTATCCTTCCTTTATCGCGTTTCATTTATATATATATATATATATATATATATATATATATATATATATATATATATATATATATATATATATATATATATATATATATATATATATATATATATATATATATATGTTTGTCGTCCTTTTCTTGTCATTTTCACTGTCTTTCCCCCTACACTTTCCTCGTCACAGAGTAGAGACTCAACACTGTGCTCCTCGTCATCTCCTCGTCTACCGTGTCTTAACATTTTATTTTCCCATTGTCATGTCCTTCTCTGTTATCAGTCATTGTCTCCCTGTTTTTCCATTTTACTTTTACTTTCCTTCTCCCTTTATCTTTACAACTCAAGGACGTCACATATATTTCATTTTTGTTACCACCAGACAATTTCAATCAGCCAAGGAAGCGTTCTGATAATGAAGGCTAAATCTAGTTGTCTAATCCTTCTAGTTCGATGAGTCTGTATAAGTAAAATCATGTGGAATTAGCCAGAATGTAGTACGATTACCTTTGATGACTGAAAAATAAATTTCTTTTTTCCATCTACCTTAAACCTTAGTATCTTCTTATCATCTTTCTCCTCCTCTTCATTTTACGTCTCTTTCCTATATTTTTTTCCTCCTCAGCATCCAGCCTTTCCTTCATTTCCTCTCATCCAGATCATTCATTACTACCTTCCCGGCTCTGCTCCCCTCCCTGTCCTTCACATTTTCTCCCCTTGTCCATGCACCATCACCACCACCATCACAATAACTCTTCATCGCATCTCTCCTCTCATCTCACCACTTTCACTTTCTCCTGTATCATCATCATCGTCGTCGTCGTCGTCATGTTCCGTTCTTCATATTAATAAGTTTTCTCTTTCTGTCATCGTCGTCATCGTCATCGTCATCATAATCACCATCATCATCCTTGTCGTCGTCGTTCCGTTCTTTTTTTTTTTTTTTTTTTTTTACAAGATTCACTTTCTGGAAATCGTGGTCTCCTTCGAAGTAGTTTCACTTTTTTTGGCCAAATTTCTCTTTCGTCCCGCAGTTTCTTAGCGAATTTCTTATCAGTTTCTTAAACATTATGTGTTGTTTTGCTCGATTTCTCCCCTCGGAAATAACCTCTCTCTCTCTCTCTCTCTCTCTCTCTCGTTTCCTCCCTTACCCCACTTGTTCCTCCCTTACCCCACTTGTTCCTCCTTTCTCCTTCTTAACTAAGGATGGAGGGCGTGGTTGGCTGACTGACGTCTGGAGACTGGTGAGAGAGAGAGAGAGAGAGAGAGAGAGAGAGAATGTACTGTAGGAGTGATATATACTGTATTGCATATTGCAAATAAGGAGATACGACGAAACAGGAAAATCTGGAGAAAATGAGAAAGGAAAGAATGGATGTATAAGACAGAAGTGAGAGAGTGAGTGAGAAGAGGAAGGGGTCTGCCAAATAAGAGAGAAAGTGAGAGAGGAGAAGAGTATGTCAGAGTAAGAGTGAAAGTGAGTGGATATTTGTTTAAAGAGAAAGTGAAAGGAGGAAGAAATGTGCAAAATAAGAAAAAGTAAGTAAGAAGAGGAGGGACAAGAAAATGTGCAGAGAAAAGAAAGTAAATGGGAGGATGAGAAATTGTGATGAAGTATGAAGGGACAGTGATAATGTGAGTAAGAGAAAGCTTGAGTTTGAAATATTTGCTGCAAGAGAGATAAGGTGAATACATGAAGGATATTGCGAAGTAAAATTGGAAAGTAGGTGGGAGGAGGAGGATGACTGTGTGTGTTTAGTAAAGGTTGGATAGTGAGTGTGTATTCCCTCGTCTATCCTGCCACCTCCCTTCACATGTCCTTTCTAATTTTGGCACCTCACCCCATCCTTGTCTAGCTGTGGGGGGTGAAGAGATTGGAGGGAGGGGGATAGTTGAGAGGGGAAAGGGGTGGGGGCAACTGGTGGTTGTTGGGTCCTGGTTGTGTAGTTAATCACGCCATTGTTAAGTTGGGTGGTTTATGGTTGTTGTATCACGTTGCTTCTCACCCCGACACCTGAATTAACATATAAATATTACTGTTGACTTCGTTGAGGATGATCTTACGTTTTGTTACCACTTAGGAGGTGTTGTGATGGGGCGGGTTATTGTGTTTGTTTTTGTTAATAGTTGTGTGGATGATGATGGTAGTTTTATTGATTTGTGGTTTGATATTATTTCTGTGTGCCCCACCCCTCCTGCCTGCCCTGCCCTGCCCTGCCCTGCCCAGTCCTACCTAACCCTGTCCTACTGTGTCATTCCCTCATTTTCATGGTTTTGTCTTCCCTGTCATGCCGCACTTTTTCTTACCTCATTCTTTCCTGCCATACTCTACTTCATGCAACCATACTTTATATTTCCCTACCATTCCCTACCTTACCTGGTCTTGTCAAACCTTGCCGTGTCTTACCCTGTCTTTTCTTGACCTGCCCTTCCTTACCTCATTCCTCTGTCCAGTCCTGTTTTTTTTTTTTTTTTTTTTAATACACGTCTTCTGCTCTTTGTATCGTTTTGCCCTGCCTTACCCCCCCCCCTCGCCATGCCCTGCCTCGCCATGTCCTGCCTCGCCATGTCCTGCCTCGCCATGTCCTTCCTCACCATGCCCTGCCTCACTGCCCTGCATTGCTTTGCACCGCCGTGGCTTATCTTTCTCTCTTATTTATACTCGTGTAAGTGTATAACTCTGCCCTTGTTCACCCAGCACCTCCATACCCCGCCCTTCCCTGCCTTAGTGTGCCAAACCCTGCCACTCCCTGCTCTGTTTACCTTACACTACCCGTACGTTGTCTAGCCGTGCCCTGCCGTGCTCTGCCCTGCTCTACGGTAGCTTACCTTACCCTGTTTTATATAGCTGATTCATACCTTGCCCTGCATTACTACCCAGTCTTTTGCTTTTCCAGTGCTACCTCATACTTATCCTACCGTCCACACCTGCTAATTGATTTTACTTTACCTCTGCTTACCCTCTTACCCTGCCCACATGTACAGTACCCTTTCACTCAGTTCGTCTCCACCTTACCTTCCTGCCCTACCCAGTTCTGACCTAAGGCTTATCATAGTGTTCCTTAGTATACCCTGCCTTGCCTTGCCCAGCCCTGCTCTACCGCGCCCTACCCTGCCCTGCCTTCCTATCACCGTCATCCCTATCCTTCCTCCCTGCCGTGCCCAGTTTTGCCCTACCCATTTCTGTCCTGTTTAACTTTTGCTTATCATACCTGTAGTGATCCCCAGTCTACATTGCCTTGCCCTGCCCTGCCCTGCCCTGGCCCTCCCGTCGCTATATCCGCCCACACTCTGCCCTTACTCTGATGCTGTCCTTGTCCACACACACACACACACACACACACACACACACACACACACACACACACACACACACACACACACACACACACACACACACACACACACACACACACACACACACACACACACACACACACACACACACACACACACACACACACACACACACACACACACACACACACACACACACACACACACACACACACACACACACACACACACACACACACACACACACACACACACACACACACACACACACACACACACACACACACACACACACACACACACACACACACACACACACACACACACACACACACACACACACACACACACACACACACACACACACACACACACACACACACACACACACACACACACACACACACACACACACACACACACAGAGAGAGAGAGAGAGAGAGCAGTTGTTGGGCAAGTTATACGTTAGTAGGAGTACACCACCCATATCTGCTGAGCCTCGTGTAATACAGAGGATGTGTTCTTATCTGATTACAAGGCTGTCTACCACAGAACTGGACCTTGTTGTTTGTTTGTTTCCCCAACATGCTAAAGAGACTACAGTACGTGAAGAAAAGGAATCGGCAACCCTCCAGAGATCTCTAGATTAACGTGGAAGAATATAAGAAAGCGTAGTATCCTAAATATATCGGTGAAGAAGTGGTGTGAAGCCTGCCAAGCCTTTGAGAATAGTGTTTGACCCTCCATACTGACACGTCCACACTCCTGCTGGTTTTTGTTACGGTGACCACTTGTGTGTGTGTGTGTGTGTGTGTGTGTGTGTGTGTGTGTGTGTGGTCAGCTGTGTATGTTATAGTATTCATACACCGCGCAGCCACACAACTGTTGTAAACATGACCCTTCTAGATAAGATAGAAATTCGCGATGGGTAAGCTGTTTACACTTTGCCACCCTTGCCACGTCTCTGCTTTATTCTCTCTCTCTCTCTCTCTCTCTCTCTCTCTCTCTCTCTCTCTCTCTCCCAGGTGTATCGTAATAATCATCATTTAACGCTGTCATTCTAGATCATAGTATTAATTATCCTTTCTTGTCTTTCCAGGTAAGTGTGGGTTACAGAATCACCTTATAAGATGAAAGTGGAATACGTAGAGAACCAGGTAAAGTAAAATACCTTTGTCCTCGAGTTAGTACGAGAAAATTTTGTCTTTTTGCTTACCACTGATGTAACACCCATGCTGTATGTAGCAGAGGAAACTTGTTAATAAGAAAGTTATTGAATAATGTGAACATCAGTAATAGGAAAGTTTGTTGGAGGAGAGTCGGTAACGAGAAAATCAATAACTGAGGACAACGTGAGTCAGCAAACTCAGTAAGAAAGGAAAGTCAGTGAGGAAGCAGAGTCACTATCATGAAAGTCAACGAGTGAGTAAAGCTAGTGAATAAAAGAAAGTCAATGAGTAAAGAGAGCTTGTGAGTAACAGAAGAAAATAAGATATGGCAAACTTGTGGAGGATAGTTTGAAATAGAGATGGATGTGAGATAATGATGCTGTCATTTTGTTATGTGGCAGTGTCATTGCGGTGTATTGTTGAAGGATATTGTAGGCAAATATAAGAGCAGTACTGGATCCCAAGCTGAATAACACCTTTGTGCAGTGTGAGTGACTAACGAGGATTACAATGGCTTCTGAACCTTTATGTGGACACCTGTGTGGCCACTTGTACCTGTTGTGGAGATCAAAGCGACTTAATATCCTGTTCAAGGACCGAGGATATTTGAACACCTATACCAACAAAAACACTCACAGAGCGCATACCTTTGTCAAGGCAGCACCTCCCCATTTTCATTTCCAAGTTATTTCATGACTTTGATCCTGGTCTATGACCATTTTCGACCAAAATTTAATAATGTTCCTCAGATGGTTCTCAGTCATTATTCCATACTATATTAAATTCCATCAGCCATTCCATAATGTGACTGACAGACAGACAAATTGTCCTAGCCAAAAACATAGCCTCCTTGACAGGTGAAAATTGGGATGGTGTTTCTCACGGCGGCATCATTGCTCTTTACTACTGTTGCAGGGTGGCGGACGATTTTATCAGAATTAAGAAGGTACGTCTGCAGTTGAGGAAGGTTGAAACAGTTTTTTATCAACCCTTTTAATGACGATTTTCTGTTTTAGCCACTGATATTTTTGTCATATGTTTTGTGCACTTCAGTACGATAACGACTTTTTGTATTTTATTCTTGCTGCCGCCAAACGATTTTATTTAACTTGGAAAATGCCTGGTGCAGAGTTGCAAGAAAATTGAAATGTTAGGTTATTGACTACTTATTAAAAATAAATTGTTAGTGTATTATCGGGAGGTAATTCACTCTCCAGGAGGTCTGTGATCCATTGTTAGAGTCAGCCAAGTAACTGCATCTTTGAAGACAAGGATATATAAATGAGAAAGATAATTAAAATCACATGCATATGCATTTGGCTTTCGTGTTCCTCGCCTCTGTTGCCTCTTGTCTGAGCCTTTCATCGTCTGCTGAATATATTAAGCTGATCCTGCCCCACCACCACCACCATCATCATCAAAATTTCCTACAACCATCAACACCCCACAGCCACACACCTCTAATCCAAGCTGGTTAGAGTTCTTCTGCTGTGTAAAATGCTGTCTTAAATTATCAGGACTGTGGTAGCCAACAAGCCTTGGACCGTCTGAATCCTCTAAGGGTTAATAAGAGATTGACTTTTATTGTTTTTAAAAGATATCTTACTTTCAGACTTGCTTTCAAATACAAATGCTTGCTCTCACCCTCCCCCCCCCCAAAAAAAAAAATTGTATCTATTGCCAGACGCCTTATTCCCGTAATGGGTGGCCACAAATAAAACAACTCCGTGTCGCCCTGTCCTCCGCCCTTTCACTGCCGTCCCCCCAGCTCACACACCCCTCTCCCATATACCTCTCCACTCCATCCTTCCATCTCATCCTCGGCCTACCCCTCCCCCTTCCCCCCTCCACCTCACTCACATACACTCTCCTTGTGTGTCTTTTGCTCTCCATCCTCTCCACATGGCTAGACCACCTCAGTATATTTATATAAATAATGTTTCACATAAATATTTAAAACACGTTCACACTTGTGCATCATAAATGTTCTCGCTTTCAAAATTTTGCTTCCAGTCACGATATTTTCCGTCATAAATTTCGCCTCCGCTCGTAATATTTTCCTTCATATTTTTTCCCCTGACTGTGCAACATTCACCACAAAAATTTAGTCATCTGAGAACTCGTTTACCTACAGATTTTAGACCACTTGTACTTTTACAGTTTTCGTAGACAGAGGTTTTGAGACAGTGAAAGTAAATATTCTCAAGTGTCTGTGTGTGTGTGTGTGTGTGAGAGAGAGAGAGAGAGAGTATTCCGATGATGATATGGTCATGGTGAAAAAGCATGGAAAAGGAAAGAGCAAAAAGTGGGGGTAGAAAAACAGACGTTGAATGCCATCAGTGAATGTGAAGACGGGAAAGAATTAACAAATCAAGCATGTCAGAATAAGGCAAAAATTAATGTACAGAAAATAAAAAATGTAATGCAAGGAAAATTTGAGATTAGCCACGATTTAATTGGATGTGCTTGTGTAAATAGTTTTGCAAGTCGAAGGTATGCGGAAGAAAGTGGTGAGAGTCTGGTAATGTGGTGATTGCCAGGGTGTGGTGGTGGTGGTCGGAAGGGTGTAGTGGTGGTGGTTGGGTGTAGTGGTGATGGTTGTTGGAAGGGTGTGGTGGTGGTGGAGGTTGGAGGATGTATTGGTGGTAGTGGTGTTGGAAGGGTGTGGTGGTGGTGGTTGTTGGAAGGGTGTGGTGGTGGTAGTTGTTGGAAGGGTGTGGTTGTGGTGGTTGTTGGAAGGGTGTGGTGGAGATGGTGGTGGCTGAAAGGGTGTGGTGGTGATAGGGTGTGGTGAGGACTTCGTGAGTGACGGGGAGTGGTAGTTGGTAAGGTGTAGTGAGATTTGTGGTAAGGGACAAATTTGTGGTGGCGGTGGCTGGTGGAGGTGGTGACCGGAGAACGTGCAGGCGATGACGAGATGACTGGCTAGTTGTGGTGGTCGGTTGACTGGTGAATTGTGGTGATTTGCCGCTAGTGATGATGACGTAGTGAGGGCGTATTGGTGATGAGAAGTATGGTGATCAGGAAAATGTGGCTGAAGTGGCTGGGAGGGTTTGGTTGTTTTGGATGATAGGGTGTGGTGAGAACTGGGAGGGTGTGATGAACATATCTGGCAAGGTGTGAGGATGGTGGTGGTTAGTAAGAGTGTGGTGGTGGTGGTGGTGACATAGTGTGGTGGTGGTGGTTTTGGTGGTTAGTAAAGTGTGTTGATGATGGTGGTGGTGACATAGTGTGAGGGTGGTGGTGGTGGTTAGAAGTGTGGTGGTGATGGTGTTGGTGACACAGAGGGCATAGTATTATTGAAGTGGTGATATAACATTGAGTGATGAGTGGTGATATGTTGATTGGCTTGGTGCGGTGGTGACGTTGAGTGGTGACAGTAATGATATGTTGATTAGTTTGTTGTGATGGTGACGTAGCGACAGTGTAGTGATGATGAACTGGTGACAGTCATGAGGTGGTGGTGACATGGTTGGAGTGTAGTGGTAATGAAGTGGTGATATAAGACTGAGTGCTGACAGCCATGATGGTATGTTGATTAGCTTGATGTGGTGGTGACATTGTGGCGGTGTAGTGATGATACAATGATATGTGGCAGGATATGGTGGAATGAAACCGGAACATACGTAAAAAAAAAGCAGTGTTAAAAAAAAAAAAAAAGCAGGAAGTGAAATTGCAGACAACTTAATAGTAGAGGGCTGCATGAAATTTATTACTATTGTATTGAGATTTGGGAGGAAAAGTGAAACCCCTCCCTGGAAGAAGATAGGTAGAGATGGGGATGATAAGAAACCGGAGAGAGAGACAGACAGACAGACAGACAGACAGACAGACAGAGAGAATGTAGACAGGGATCAGTACAGAGCAACCTAATATTTGAAACAGGAAAATTGAAGAGTAATAAAATCAGATGAACATATGAAAAGATAATTACAGACAGCATCAGTAATGAGAGAGAGCGAACGGGTGCATTGAATGTATGAGAAAATAGATAAAATAAACACTGATAATAAAAGTGATAGATAGAGCGACAGAGAAAAGAGAACCAGTTTAATAATCCGTCAATTACGGTGAAGTGTGGTTGATGGGGGTGAGGGGGTGGGGGTGGGAGGAGGAGGAGTGGAATAGGGGAGGGGAGGAGGAGAGAGGTGAAGGTGGAGGAGGAAGAGAGAGCAAAGGGAGGGAGAAAGAGAGGCAGAGGGAATCGGAGGGAGAAGGGAGGGGGAAGAGAGGAATACGAGGGTGGTGTAGGAAGGAAGACAACGGGAATGGGAAGGGATGAGGGTGGAATAGAGAGGGGATGAGTGGGAGGGGGAGGAAGGAACTTGGAGAGGAGGAGGAGGGGGAATTAAAAGGGAGGAGAACGAGGGGGAATTAAAAGGGAGGAGAACGAGGGGGAGGGAAAAGTTGGGAGGAGGAGGGAGAGAGAGATGGGGATTAGAAAGTGTGATAAGACGGATCTTGCTGTAGGCTGATTTGGAGGGTGTGGTGGTGAGTGACAGCGTGTGGTGGTTGGTAGAGTGTTTTAGTCTTTTAGAGAGGGTGTGGTGGTGTTGGGGTGTATTAGAAAGGATGTGGTGGGTGGCAGGGTGTGGTGGTAAGGTGTGGTGAGTAGTAGGGTGTGGTGGGTGGCAAGTTATGATCGTGAGGGTGTGGTAATGATAGCCAAAGTGTTGTTTTTTGATAATGAAGCAGGGTGTGGCTGTTAGTGTGCGATAATGTAACACTTTGCTCGGATTTTGTAATGAGAGTGTTTGTCAAAGGTTATCTTCATAGAGCACTTGTGTAGAGATAGCATAATGCTGTGATTTGATCAGAGTGGGGATGGTAAAAGATTGAGTGTGATGATTGTTTAATATAGAATTATAATGAACTGTGTTGGAGTGTGGTGATGGCTGATGTAGGGTGGAATGGTGATGATGATGATGAAAAGTTGAAAGTATGTTGATAGCTTGATTTTGATCGTATTGTGGTGATGAATATGGTGATGAAAGAGTGATTGCGTGGTGATGTTTTAACGATGATTGTTTTGGTGAATGTGGGGATGATGATAAAAGTGGGAATGTGGTGATAGACTGATTTTGAGCATTGTGTTGATCAGGAATGTAGTGACAAAAGGGATGTGATGATAAAAAATGTGTGAATTTTGTTTCAGTGAGGTGGAGAACGAGTGTGGTGATAATTTGTTGATGAGGGTGTTGTGAAGGTGGTTGTGATGAGATTGTGAGAGTGTGGTGAAAGGGTAGGAATGGTATTATGATGACTGCGATGGTAATGGCGAAAAAGTAGGACTGGTTATAACATAGTGATGTGATGATCGTGGTAATGATGACGATAAAGTGTGATGACAAGTAACAAGAGTATTGTGATGATGGTGATGATGATGACGAAAGAGTAAGACTGTGATGTTCTCTGAAAATGGAAAAAAAAAGAAAAAAAAAGTCATTGTCACAAGAACAAACTAAAACAAAAAAAGCCGTCACCGCACTGAAAGCATTGGTGTAGATGGATTATAAGTCCTTCACCAGGAAATGTCTCCCCTAAGCTGAGTGCAGTCATATGCTGGGTTCACTAATAAAACAAAAAGACGTCACCATAACTAATGAATTAAGGAGGATGACGTGGTGATGGCGGTGATGAAGGAAGAAGTAAGGCGTGGTGGTGATGGTGGTGGTGATGTCAGACGGTGTTGACTGAGGAAGGTGGAGTTGGGAGATACTGATGATAATGAGGTGGTAAGGATGGGCTGGGGTTAATTTTGGTTGTATCGGTTTCGTGTAGAGTGGAGTTGGGTGGAGCTGGGTGGGGCGAATAGAGTAAGGTTTGAGGTGAGGTAAGGTGTGGTTGAAGTGGAGTAAGGTAGGTAAGAGTAGGTTTGGGAAGGGTTGTGAGGTGTGGTGTGGTGGGACAAGGGGAGGGATGGGTGGGACTGACTTACCGTAGGGTATGGTAGAGCCAGGGTAGGAAGCATAAAGAAGGTTTGAGTCGGCTGGTGTAATAGAGTTGTCAGGTATAAATATGGGAGTCAGGGGAGAGCAGGTAGGGTGGTTATGTATGATGAGGTGGGGCAAGGAATAGTGGGGAGGGTGGGGAAGAAGGGTGAAGTTGGATGAGAGTAGACTGGTAAAGATAGAGTTGGGTAGGGATCTGCAGAGAGGGGAAGCTAAGATAAAGAAGAATATAACAGGGCCATGTTAGGGAAGATTAGTAGTTATGAGACTTGAGGATTGAGATAAATTTACGAGATGGCTGAGGGAAATAATTACCCTGAAGGAAATGAACGAAATTTCTTATTATCGACGTTGAATTTGGTGACAGTGAGTGGGGTCAGACCGAATGGATAGGGTTCGGCTTGGAGGGAAGGGGATAGCTTCGGGTTAGGCAAGGGGGGTGGGGGAGAAGTGGGTGGAGTGTGGCGTGGTGGGATAGTCTAGGTCTTTACTCCCAGGATAGATGGACTGGGAAACGTGACGGAAATTGTGAGTGGGATGAAGTTAAATGAGGTATTGAATAGGAGAGAAGACTGGATGAAGAGAAGGATAGTTAAAACAAGAGGTATATTGAATAGGAGAGAAGACTGGATGAAGAGAAGGATAGTTAAAACAAGAGGTATATTGAATAAGAGAGAAGACTGGATGAAGAGAAGGATAGTTAAAATAAGGTTAGGTGGGTAGAATGAGTTTGGAGTAGGGTTCGAGGTGTGGTGAGGTAGGTTGATGAGAGAAGGGTGGAGAGTGGTTGGGGTGAGGCTGGGTGGGTTATTTAAAGGTTAGCTAACTGTAAATGTGGAAAGTATGGGTAGAATGAAATAAAGCGAGTTGGAAAAATAGGAGAGACGACTACGGTAGGTTGAGAGGATGTGGTTGAAGAAAGGATAGATAGCTAGATTAAACTAGGGAACGATTCTGAATAAGGAGAATTAGACAGTGTGAGGCTAAGTAGATAAATAATGTGGCAGAGGAGTTGTAAAGGGTGAAGCTAGAGGGAGGAATGCTATGAGAGGGTAAAACTGAAGTAAATCGTGAGGGCTAGAGCGGAGAGAATATGAATAGGGTGAGGATGGTCAAGTATGTCGACTAGGGGAACGGATAGAGGGGAGGGATGAGGCATAGGGTTGGAAGGCTGAAATATTAATAACATTGATTGAGAGCTGTAGGTATTATGAGGGAAGGATTAGGGATAGGATTGGAAGGAGGACAGTTTGAGTAAGAGGAGGACAGAATGAATAAGGTGAGGTTTGGGCAAGAAGGAGATAGAGAGTATGAGGGATAGGGCGGAGTCAGAGCAGCCAAACTATCACTGTCAGGTTACAGTGGGAGGGACTAACTCTCCAGAACGAAAATATTACACCCCTTCACCTGACACATATTCCCTCCATTCTCATTCTCTCGCACGGGGGCAGGAAGGTAGGGTGGGTAGGAGTACTATATAGTGTGGGTATGTTGTTGGTTTGTGGCGGTCTGTTTGAGAGAGACAGTTGGGGAGGAGGTTGGGTGTGGAAGTGCTGTATTGTGTGAAGTTAGGCTTAGGTAGGCAGATGGACAAGATGAATGAGGTTACCAAGATAAATATGACTCGGTTAGTTTGGGTGTTTGAAAAATAATGTAGTAAAAATGTGTTCTACCGGGTACCATGCGACTTCCTAGTTTCCTTTGTGCCATTTTCTGCCTCCTAATAAATCCTTCACTATGATGACGTGTATTTAATTTTACTCAGGCCTCCACCAGACGATATTAACTTTGCAAGAGGTCCGTGAAGGGGTCAGTAAGGCTGTTTCTAAACTCAACCGCTAGAAAAGTCTCGTTACTCCTGTATTAAAGCGTCTGAAGCACGTCACCCTATTGAAGGTATTAACGATGCTGCCACTGCCATCGACGAATTTGTTGTTTTACTCAGGCACAGACGATTTTGTACAATTGAGTTATATCTTATCGCGATGAACCTTTTAGTGGTACGGACGTCACTTTGCAGTTTTATTAAGACTCACGTTTTTTTTTTTTTTCCACCAGTAACGTCGGTAAATGCTGATAATAACGTGATCGTTAATACCTCGCCAGAGCACAGCACCATAGATCAACGTGAATAAGCGTCTAGGTGGGTGGTGGTGGTGGTGGAGGATAGAGCGGTGGCCTGGGCACCGTGTGGTCACGGGTTCGATTCTGGCTGTTGCAGGGAACATTATGTGGATCTGAGTTCGTTATTCACCGATTCACTGGTCTTCCATTTGCATCACCGACGCGTCATAAAATAACTCCAGCTATTGCTGTAACACCGTATATACCCCAAGTGTATCACAACAAAGCTGGTGGGTATTAATGCACAAATGCCAGGTGTCGTGGGAGGGCTGCATGGGATTATCCCTCTGTTGGTGTGTTGTTGGTGGACTAATGAACCTCGGGAATGGACGCCCCTAGCCCATGTCTGGAGGTGAATGCATAGAACAAAAATGTTAATAATAATAAATAGAAAGGGTTGACTAGTTACAAAAGGTAGAGTAAATTAGCTCACCTAGAGACAGGGGGAGGGACGACTAAGATTAGTGACCGTAGAGAAGGTTAAACTAAGGAAGATGGAACTATAAATTAGTGATTGTTATGGAGTGGTGAGGTGGGTCCCTGTTGGTGAAACTGAGGGGAAAAAAAAAATAGTGGATGCAGGACGAGGGTAGACGAAGGTAGATGAATCTAGGGCAGAGTGGGGAAGACTACGATAGAAGCGAGTGGACTAGAGTAAAGGAGGATAGTCTAAGAGAAGAATACTAGCAGGAAAAAGAAAATTGGGCAGAGGAGAGTGGATGAGAATAGGTGAAGGTAGGTTCAGGGATTAGTATAGATTATAGTCTTTTTTTTTTTTTTTTTATCTGATGGAAATGTGCCATTCCACAACTTGATCAGTTCGTGGTTGCATGACATTCGATGAAACATAGAAATGAGGTATGAATGACTCTCTCTGGTTACTAGTGAAATCGACCCTGCATCCTAACTACATTTGACCATCAACTTAGCTGGAAGGCATGAGGGGTGTACGTGAGGCGATTAACCACCAGTTTTTTTTTTTTTTTTTTTTTTTTTTTTTTTTTTTTTTAAAGGAAATAAACAGGAGAGTTAGTCTGCATATGATAATGTTTGAATGTTGCACAGTTTCAGAAGCAGAACACTCTCTCTCTCTCTCTCTCTCTCTCTCTCTCTCTCTCTCTCATTATTAGTACAGCACAGTGCAGCAGAGTGACGCACCACAATGAAAGGTGCCTCCGGGCGTATGCCATTGTTAGTGTGATAGTGATAATATCCAAGTGGGTTTCACCTTCTCTAATTAAGGTCAGGTGGTCCATTCACAGGTGTGGTATGTGTGTCACCTGGTTTGTTTTTGTTAGATTTGTGTTTGAGAGCCAGGTGTGGGAGATTACTGGCAGAGGTGTATTAATTGTGTGAGATTAGAGTGACTGTGTGTGTGTGTGTGTGTGTGTGTGTGTGTGTGTGTGTGTGTGTGTGTGTGTGTGTGTGTGTGTGTGTGTGTGTGTGTGAGTGAGAGAGACAGATAGACAGACAGGGAGTAGTATCGGTGTCAGGTGGTATTTACGTTGGTCATCACACCACAAGGCTCAAACTACACCACCTCAGAGACAATATAATTCCCTCATGTTTGTCTAGAGCCAATATGCAGAGGCTGCCATGGATCCACCCATCATCGCCTTTTCCCTCACCAGCACTTACTTTCACCCCGTGTATCTTAGGATGAGTTTTTGTCTTTTGTATTCATTGTTGAGAGAGAGGGAGGGAGGGAGAGAAGGTAAGGGGAGTCCGGTATTTAAGGTGACAACATACATTTTACTCCCATTTACTGCCCATTTGACTTCGTAGTGCCCTCCTTCCTCATTCTCCTTCCACTTTTCTCTCCCACCCCCCCTCTCCCCTTACTGTTCTTTCCCCTCCCTCTCCCCCTTTTCTCCCATCCACATGCATGCCTCTCGCTCTCTCTGCCTGAATCTGTGTTCTTGTTTTTCTTTCCAGCCATTCGTCTTGTTTTCTTGCCCTGTCTCCTTGATGTGCCTCCGTTGTGAACTTTCACTTCCATTTTCATCTTGGTGTTTTCCCTTCCTCCAATATTTCCCAGAGTCATCTCTTCTTAACTCTCCTTTCCTTTCTCTTAGTCTTTTTTCCTTTTACTTTGTCCCCCACCCCTTTTAGATAACCTTTTTCTTCTTCCCTTCCCTCCATTTTGTGCATTTCTCCTTGTTTAGTGTCACTCTTTTCCTCTATTTTTTTTCCCTCGTCTCCTTTGCCTCTCCATTTGTTTCTCCAGTATTTCCACTAATTCCTTTATTTCTTTGTCCTTCCTTTTCTAGTATCTTGTCCTTTCTCATTGATTTGCGTCTGTTTTGTACATTTACTACTCTCTTTGTGTCTTTACTTCCTTCAGTCTTTCCTTCTTATCACCTTTTAAATTCTCCTTTCCATTCGTCTGACCTCTTCCTTTTTCCCTTCCCGTTTGTCTCCTTTTCAACTATCCATTCCTTCCTCTTTTGCCTTGCCTCCGACTTCGACCCTAAATTCTCTCTTTGTATCACTTTTCCCCTAATATTTTTCCTTTTCTTTAATCCTTTTTTCTTGGAACCTTTCTCCTTCTTGGTCCTCCATACGTTTCAGATAACCTTTTTTTTTTAAATCTTACTTTCTTACCTCTTACATCATTGCCTAGTTGAACTGTTTCCTTCACCCTTTCCTTTATGTCTTCTTTAATGTTCCTTTCCTGTCCCTTTGCCTTTACCCCATCATCTTGTCTCTTTCTTTCAATTAACCCTTCCTCTTTCCTCGCCTCTGTTATTCCCTTTCTCAGTATCGGAATACACCCCAAGTGTTTTGAGTCTCACCCAGGAACAACCAACACACACACACACACACACACACACACACACACACACACACACACACACACACACACACACACACACGGTAATCAACCCTGCCTTGTAAACCCTAGTGTCATCCTTCCATGACAGAGAGAGAGCCACCCAGCCAAACAAAGACGAGAAACTACACCCAACTTTAGGTCGTTTTTCGTTGACTTAGTAGGATCCCTTTAACTTCTTCCTTAGCTGTTTATTTTGCATGTTACGCTTAAATATTCTCTTGCATTTTAGTACTGTCTCAGGCTTTCATGAATTATACCCAGATGAATAAAATGGTGCACGGGTATCATTAGCCACAGTACAAAAGGTGTCCCGATCAAGAGAGTTGGTATCAATATACTGTAGTTTATCATGAGAGTTGGTATCAGTGTAGTTTACATTATATTATTAAAATATCATGATTACAAAAATAGGACTAATTAAAATAAGATGTTAGGGGTGACGAGAATACACTTTAAATTTATTTGTATCAGTCGTAATTAAATCTGCTGTAGGTCCGGTCCTTCTCCACGGAGGAAGAGTAATAGACAGAAAAAACCATTCATCATACTGCCGAATTACTGAACAAATGGGGAAGGGTTGTCTGCAGGGAGAGTATTGTTTGTGAAAATGGTAGTGTTGTATTTGCTGCGTTGTTTGTGTCAGTGCGTATGTGTCACTGGCAGAACGACTGAGTGCGAACTGTTATGCAGACATATGAAAGGACATACTACACCGCCCACGTTAGTCTGTCATACTCACCTACAGATTCATGCACTCAGCTTTGCCGAAGCTGTGTCACATTAAACAGCTAACGAATATTGACACATAAGCACACACACAAACATCTATATAGACGCATGTCACTCAGACTGACAGCCATGTGTAACACATCGTGAGCGTACATGTCCATATACAGCAGTGCGTGTATCCATCCGTCATTTATAAATGCAGAGGCATCTCTAAGATTTTTCTTTCTTTTTTGTCTCAAACGATTTTCGGACGCCAGGTGCTCGGCTCTCGCAGTCGTCGCAAATTTAGCGAAGCCACACCACACCACACCACACCACACCACACCAAACTCTTTGACTACACCACGGAAAATAATTCTCCCACACCACACCATTCCAAGAGTATTAACCGATAAAATCTGAACCTCTTGCATTTAGTACATGTGTACGTTACACACACACACACACACACACACACACACACACACACACACACACACAAGGCTTGTGTCTTTCCAGCCTTGGCTTTTCACTAAAGTCCAACCAACGAAAAAAAATGTACAGTATCTGAAAATGGTCACGAGTCTAAGTTCTGTTTTTTCTTTTAACTTTTAACTGAGTTCTTTTCTTAATCGCCCGAGAGAATGGAAGGTTAAGCCCCATCATTACGATGACGTTTTCTAGTGTAGTCTATCTCCAGATATCTATGCCACTTATTGTAGACCTCGTATAGTGGAAGGTTTAGTGAGGAGTTAGTTTGAAAAGCCTGTCTTAGACCTCGTATAGTGGAAGGTTTAGTGAGGACTTACACTTTGAAAAGCCTCTCTTAGACCCCGTATAGTGGAAGGTTTAGTGAGGACTTACACTTTGAAAAGCCTCTCTTTCAGCTGAGTTAAATCGTCATGAAGTAGCAAGACTTTAACACTAAAGACAGTAGTAGTAGTTGTAGTAGTAGCAGCAGATGTATTATAGTAGTAGTAACAGCAGCAGTAGCAGCAGCAGCGGTAGCAGTAGTAGTAATAGCCCCAGGTTCAGCATAAATATGAGCCCGATGAACTGCATGTTGAAATGGCCCCCCCCTCCTCTACAGTTTACCATCCCCATTCCGGGGGATAGGGAGGGTGCTGAGGGACGTTTGTATAATTGGACAAAGGAGTCGTTGGATTGCATCGGTGCCACCACGTGAAGGCGTCTCTCCAGCACCACTAAAGACGTCCTCATAAGCGTTAACCCCTTTACGTTGAGACCATTTGTAGTGACAAGGTTATAAACGGTCTTCATAATCACATGTCTCGCCCTATGGCAAATTAAATGGTATGGCGATAGCAAGAATAGATAAATTAATGCGTCATCGGATTGAAGGAGTTAAAGGAAAATACTAGTTACTGTCTATCCAGCCTCGGCATTTCCCAAGTCCACCTCAGGAACACTTTAGATAGGTGAAAATGGCCACGGATCTACTGTAAGTTATATGCCATTTTTTTTTTTCCTTCCGAATTTTTTCTTTACATTTGTGAGCGGTCCGCGAGAATGGGAATGTTAAGTTTCGGTAATGATGACGGAGAGGACAGGCTTGGGGCTTGGAAGGTGTTGAATGTGTAGAAAAAGTGTTGAGGGCCAGGACCCGTATTTATAAAGTGTCTTGTGCTTCAGGCATGACTAAGATTGTTTGTGTATACTTTGATCTTCAGCCATACAGTTACCGTACACGCTGCTTTAGGGGTCTTTCCTGAGCTGAATAAAATCGTCTGTCTTCGTGGTGAATGAGTTAAGGTAGATTGTTTGTAATCCCTTCACCCCAAGAGGTCTCTGATAGGCTGAAAATAAATAAATAAAATCATCTGGTGTTTGGGAGAATAAAATGGAAAATACGTCCTTGTGCTGAAGGGATTAAAGCGAAGAGTCACGGTCATAAAAATAAGTCTTGGTAATAATTGACTTTTATGGAGATTCATATTATCGTAAAGAATTAAGAAACTTTATGAATACTATCCCTGGGACGACGACGCTTGGTTTGGTGGGTTGGTGTGGCGACGTCTCTCTCTCTCTCTCACACACACACACACACACACACACACACACACACACACACACACACACACACACACACACATTCCCACTGTGAACGCCTTGGCCAGCATAACAAACAGGTTCTGGATTTATAAACAAACTTGAAACCAGTTCCCTTCAGATTTATTTTACCAGGAAAAACAGAAGACGTGTGAAAATTATGCACTGTCATTTCTTTGTCCTTCCTAGATAAATAAATAAATAAAAGAATAAATAAAAATCATGCCCAGGGACTAGATGTGTGTGTGTGTGTGTGTGTGTGTGTGTGTGAGATGCAGGTTGTTGGTACAGTTAGGGACAAAAGTTCGCCTAATATTTCACCTGATATTCTTCTCACTTTCCTCTGTGGGTTAGTATTGCTAAGCTGAGAGGGGCCTGGTACTTTCCTCTGTGGGTTAATATTGCTAAGCTGAGAGGGGCTGGGTACTTTCCTCTGTGGGTTATTATTGCTAAGCTGAGAGGGGCTGGGTACTTTCCTCTGTGGGTTATTATTGCTAAGCTGAGAGGGGCCTGGTACTTTCCTCAGGGAATGTATGTATCGTAATGTGAGTGAAACCTTGTATGTATGTATCGTATGTATGTATGTATCGTATGTGTTTGAATGTATCGTACCCTGAGTAAAACCTTGTGGGAATAACACGAATAAAAAGTACATCATCGGATTGAATGGGTTAAGAGTACATTTGTTTCTTACGAGGCGTACTTTAGCAGGATTTACGTACGATGAAAGTACAAGTTTTTGAAGTAATGTTGGAAAAGTCTGTTACTGTTCCTTGAAGGGCCGTAAAGCTGACCCTTGAGGCTGAAGCGAGTCGTCCTCCAGTGTCAACCTTACCCTTTAGACCAGCATTTTTTTTTTTTTTTTTTTTTTTTTTTTTTTTTTGAAAGAGCAGCCTGACCCCAAACACTTTTTACCCCTGGAAGTGTTACTTAACTGCTGAGAGAGAGAGAGAGAGAGAGAGGGACTTGGAAGATGTGTGACTGTGATTGATAGTGAGTGTGGATGGTTGTGGTGAGGGAGATGAAGGGGGTGAGGGGTGAGGGTGATGATTAGCTGGTTGGGGAGTGGAGGTGGTGAAGGTGGATGAGAGGATCTTGAGGGGTTGAGTGAAGTGGGGTGAAGTGAGGGAGAGAAACTAGTGAGTGAGGGTGGGTGGGCGGGTGGGGAGGCGTGAAATTTAGGAGAGAGAGAGAGAGAGAGAGTGTAAAGGTGACGTAGGTGTGAGAGCTGGTGAAGGTGAAGTATAGTGGAGTCGGGATGGAGAGGCTCAGGATGGGGGGCAAGGGGACAGAAACCACAGCTTCGTCATCCTGTACTTGTGTTTTTGTGGCCCAGTCGAGTGGCCGCTCCGTTAATGTTGGCCAAAAAATGTGAACGTGTTGGGTTTTGTGTGTGTGCAAGAACGTGGGAGAAGAGACACGTTGGCTGGACGGAAAGTGAGCCGGATTTATATTTGTTTTTTCTAATACCAGACGTAATAACTCCGTGCCAACTTTGTTTAATTTACTTTGGTAAGATGGAAGATAACCTGGTACTTATATTTGATAAATATGCTCTGATATCTTGGGTATTATTTAGTCAGAATGCAATAAGAAAAAGAAAAAAGTCTGAGCAAGGTTTAAGGAAGCTGTGTCTGTTCAACACACCTGACCTTTACGTGACTGATTTTGCAAGAGAAGCAATATGAACCTTCAAGATAGATCTTGAGGAATTTATGTTGAGTAATGAAAAATTGTGTAGTTAATCGGCAAACGTACAAAGAAAACTTAGCAATTAAAATGTCTGTTTGAAACAGAGTGGTGATTGTGTATCGCATGATGTACCTATGTTAGCATATCATCTGTGTATCATGTTGAGCAATTTTACAATTATGTTTACTGCATTTGGAGGAGACTGGACATTTGTTTTGCGTGTTAGATGTGTAGGAATTAACAGTTGCATTTACTGTGTGTGGAGGAGAATGGTGACTGTGTATTCATTATGTTCGTTTACCATCTCTATGTCCCGTTCAGTAATATTATAGACAATTTCATCTACTGTGTTTGGAAGTGAATGGTGATTGTGTTCAGAGTGTCACGTTACCGTCTCTCATACATGACGTTGAGCAACGTTACTAAGAGTTAAAGTAATGTGTTTGGAGACGGCTGGTGTTTGTGTATGGTGGGTTAGGTTATGATGTGTTGATATCAGGTGCAGCAACTTCACTATTCTCCTCGGCCTGGTAGTCAGGTCGTAAGGGAGCCTTTGATGACGCCTTCATGTGCTCATGGGAGGCCAGCTTGATTATATTTAACCCCTGCACTATCAGAGGTACCCCTTAACCCCCTCACTACCAGAGGTACCCCTTAACCCCTTCACTACCAGAGGTACCCCTTAACCCCTTCACTACCAGAGGTACCCCTTAACCCCTTCACTACCAGAGGTACCCCTTAACCCCTTCACTACCAGAGGTACCCCTTAACCCCTTCACTACCAGAGGTACCCCTTAACCCTTCACTACCAGAGGTACCCCTTAACCCCTTCACTACCAGAGGTACCCCTTAACCCCTTCACTACCAGAGGTACCCCTTAACACCATCACATCCGTGACGCCCCTTTAAAATTCACTTTCAACCTGTTGATGTCTTCATTTGATCAGGCTACCGCCAGACGATTTTATTCAACGTCTACTTCTACAAAAAGGTTGATTGGAGAGAATTGTCCAAGACGGAATAAAATCGTCTGGCGGCAACAGGAAGAAAATTAGATTCGTTCTGGAGTGGTTAAGAAACTTGCTGTCAGTCTGTAGAATGATGTTTTGAGATTTATATCCTGATTCAGCTGCATTGCATCCCATCCCTCCCTCAGCTGTAGTCCTTCATTCCATCCCATCCCTCCCTCAGCTGTAGTCCTTCATTCCATCCCATCCCTCCCTCAGCTGCAGTCCTTCATTCCATCCCATCCCTCTCTCAGCTGTAGTCCTTCATTCCATCCCATCCCTCCCTCAGTTGCAGTCCTTCATTCCTTCCCATCCCTCCCTCAGTTGCTGTCCTTCATTCCTTCCCTTCCCTCCCTCAGCTGCAGTCCTTCATTCCTTCCCATCCCTCCTCAGCTGCAGTCCTTCATTCCATCTCATCCCTCCTCAGCTGCAGTCCTTCATTCCATCCTGTCCTTCCCTCAGCTGCAGTCCTTCATTCCATCCCATCCTCCCCTCAGTTGCAGTCTTTCATTCCATCCCATCCCTCCCTCAGTTGCAGTCCATTCCATCCCATGCTTCCCTCAGCTGCAGTCCTTTCAATCCCTTCCCTCCTTCCTTTACATATCGCACTGCCTAATCCACCTCACCCTCACCGGGCTGTAATAACTCTGTGCATCATTGGTAATCAGTGGTACTGCTTAACTACGGTACCACCAAGGCCAGGTAACAAGGTGTGACCACAATTACCTGGCCAGAATGAGTGGTAGTACCTGGGCGGGGCGGAGGTGGAAAAAAGAGGAGAATGAAAGGGAGTGAAGGAGATTAGTGGGAGGAAAGTGATGGAAAGTATGTGACGGACTGATGGAATGAGAGGGATAAGGACACGAGAAGGGAATGAGTTCAGGGAAGGGAGAGGAAGGAGGGAATGCGGTGGAAGGGGAGAGGAGACGCAAAGTGAGGAGGAGGAAATTGAGAAGAGTGAAGAGAGAGAAGGAAGGGAAGGGAAGGAGGCGATATGCCTGAGGAGATGCTAGAGGGTAGTATGACACGGAAGCGGTTCAGGGTCTGAGATTTGGGAGGGGGTGGGGGACCGTAGGGCGGGAGGAGGGAAGCCTGGAGGGGGAGGAGTTGGAAGAGGAGGAGGAGGAGGACCTGGTAGTGAGGAGAGATTGAGGAAAGCAGGAAGATGTAGGCAAATTTTGAGAGGCAGCTAGAGAAGGGGGAAAAAAAAAAGTGGAGGAGAAGGAAATAGGAGGGGGGAGCAAGTTCTAAAGAGGAGGAAAGGACGGGGTTGGTTGTGGTGAGAAAAAAGAAAAGATAGAGTGGCAGATTGCGAGGGAGGAGAAGAAACAGCAGGAGGAGGAGGGGAAGGGGTTGAGTGAACGAACGGATAAAGAATAGAAGTGGACGGAGGGGACAGGTGCGAGAAGAGAGAGAGAGAGAGAGAGAGAACAGGTATCAATTTTGTTCTTACCCGGTACTTATCTAATCAGCCTGCAACAGCTGCTGTGTTTACATCAACTGCATAAGGGAAACACCTTCATTTTCTCGACACTTCTTCTCGCACCTGCTGTGGTATATTTGAGATTTTTTTCTTCGGCTGCTCTTGTTACATTCGTGTGTGTGTGTGTGTGTGTGTGTGTGTGTGTGTGTGTGTGTGTGTGTGTGTGTGTGTGTGTGTGTGTGTGTGTGAGAGAGAACAGCTGTAATATATGCAGACCGTGACTTATAAATAATTTCAAATTATTGTTGCCACAGAATTATCTCTACTAAGATCTTATAAACATTTCTCGAGGAGTTGCATGTGTATGTCTAAGTGCACCTGTAAGATATGTTGACCACTATACTTGTTTATGTAAGCGGACCTTACCAGTATCTTTGATCACACCTTTATCTATACTGGTCTTGTAAATATATGGACGGTACTCGAATCTGTTTTAAGCTCACACCTAAAACATGAATACGCTCACATAGAAATATGTAAAGCAGGCTCACACATTTCACATATGTTAATCACACTTACATTATGATACTGAAGGTGTGCTCTACCATAATCGTATCACAATAATTTACCGATATGTGCGACAGACCCATCTGTATATCATAATATATTCTGATCACACTTGTATACTGATTTAAAGCAGGCTCAACCATACCACATAATAGGTATGTCTGTTGTTTCATCCTTTATTACCTTGACAGAAGCAGGGACCCTCCTGACCATTCTTGTATACCGATATGTAAGGCAGGGTCTCTCATATTACTTAACATGTATTAACTACTTATATATACTGTAGTGTTGAGAAGGTTCAACCGTATCACATAACATACTCTGACCACCCTACTGTACTGTATTTATTGATATGTAAAGCAGGCTCACTCATCACATAACATAACCTTTATCAGATGTTGGCACACCTGCCCCTGTCAAGTGGCCACAGCTGTATATATAAACTGTTGGCACGTGTTGACATCCTGTAGGTACACATGTGGGTGGTGTTGGCGGTACAGTGTAGTATACCACAGCCTCACGTGTGGTAATGGCGGTACACATGTGGGTGGTGTTGGCGGTACAGTGTAGTATACCACAGCCTCACGTGTGGTAATGGCGGTACACATGGGTGGTGCTGGCGGTACAGTGTAGTATACCACAGCCTCACGTGTGGTAATGGCGGTACACATGGGTGGTGCTGGCGGTACAGTGTAGTATACCACAGCCTCACGTGTGGTAATGGCGGTACACATGAGTGGTAATGGCGATACAGTGTAGTATACCACAGCCTCACGTGTGGTAATGGCGGTACACATGGGTGGTGCTGGCGGTACAGTCTGATATACCACAGCTTCACGTGTGGTAATGGCGGTACACATGGGTGGTAATAGCGGTACAGTGTAACATGCAACAGCCTCACTTGTGGTAATGGGGGTGCACATGGGTGGTGCTGGCGGTACATTGTAACATGCAACAGCCTCACCTGTCTGGTGCTGTAGCCACGCACGTCTTATACGAATATTTTGGACGTTTTAGGCACAGCTGGTGACTCACTTTTTTTTTTTTTTTTTTTTTTTTTTTTTTCCCAGCAGGAGTTGTGGGTTGCGTGATGGTCCGTCTTTTTTGTGGCGTCTGCATGTACAGTCGTACTGACAATTGCGTTAATTGAACGCCGGAGCAGGTTTGGTGGGACGCACCAGCTGTACTTTGATACACCACATTTACCAGTGGCAGTAAATAGTCAAGAACCATTATATAGCTGTGCTTATTAGTGGACTACAGTTAAAGGTAGAGTCACATCAGTGTCTTTAGTTTATTGCCGGAAATTAACATTTCTCGAGAATTTTATGATATTGTATGGGAAAATGGCTTGAGTACTGTTGCAGGATGTGTATATCAGTCTTGGATTAATATTCGCACAGCTATATATGTATTTATGTATATATATCTCTCTGTATATGTTTGTCTACGTACTGTACACTATTAAATGTTATTTGTTCAACTTGCGTAAATATTGTAAAGTGAAAGAATTATTTAATTATGTATCAGACTAGTGCAATGAATTGTTCATTGACAACTATCAGTACTGTAAGGTGAAGGTGTTGCAATAGAGAGTCAGTGAGTGTAGTGAGTTGCAAGAGGCAGGCAGGCAGGATGGATCATATGACACAAGAGGGTGCCACCTTCAGTGTCAGTTGGAGGTCGCGATCCTGCCCACACCCTCACATGTTGCCAGGCTGGATGATGATGTCGTGGTAGAGGTGTGCCTATGTGTCTGTGGGTTATTTATGTTGGTGGTGGTGATATGCCTATATATCTGTGGGTTATTTATATTAATGGTAGAGGTACCTACATCTGTGGGTTATTTATATTAATGGTAGAGGTACCTACATCTGTGGGTTATTTATATTAATGGTAGAGGTACCTACATCTGTGGGTTATTTATATTAATGGTAGAGGTACCTACATCTGTGGGTTATTTATATTAATGGTAGAGGTACCTACATCTGTGGGTTATTTATATTAATGGTAGAGGTACCTACATCTGTGGGTTATTTATATTAATGGTAGAGGTACCTACATCTGTGGGTTATTTATATTAATGGTAGAGGTACCTACATCTGTGGGTTATTTATATTAATGGTAGAGGTACCTACATCTGTGGGTTATTTATATTAATGGTAGAGGTACCTACATCTGTGGGTTATTTATATTAATGGTAGAGGTACCTACATCTGTGGGTTATTTATATTAATGGTAGAGGTTCCTACATCTGTGGGTTATTTATATTAATGGTAGAGGTTCCTACATCTGTGGGTTATTTATATTAATGGTAGAGGTTCCTACATCTGTGGGTTATTTATATTAATGGTAGAGGTTCCTACATCTGTAGGTATATTTGTTGGTGGTAGTGGTGTGCCTATATATCTGTGGGTTATTTATGTTGGTGGTAGTGGTGTGCCTATATATCTGTGGGTTTTTTATGTTGGTGGTAGTGGTGTGCCTATATATCTGAGGGTTTTTTATGTTGGTGGTAGGAGTGTGTCTGTATACCTGAGGGTTATTTATATTGGTGGTAGAGCTGTGCCTACTGTATATATCTGTGGGTTATTTATGGTGGTGGTAGTGGTTTACCTACATCTGTGGATATACTTATGTTGGTGGTAGTGGTGTGCCTATATATCTATGGGTTATTTATGTTGTTCTGTGTTGTAATTTGGGATTTATCAATAACCATCTGCTTTAGTTTCATTATAATCCACTTCATAGGTTGAATTATTTTGTGTTGTAAGTAGATCATCAGCGTCTTAAGCTGATTTATTTTGTAATACAAATAAGATATCGACATCGTACGCACGTTTGTGTCGTGCATAAGACATCCATATGTTACATTGTAATATTTCTCGCTGTATAGAAGACATCCACATAATACACTGCTTTATTTTTTGTTGTAAGACTTCCACATATTGTTCCACATCTGATTCGCCTTTGCGATGTGAATGATAACATTCGCTTTATACGTTATGTTTTTTAATGTAAATAAGTCATCCA